>NC_132841.1:87758966-88092564 GCF_048164855.1 Canis lupus baileyi
CTTCACGATTTGGCAAACAATTGCCCAAAGGAGGGTGGGAGAAGTCCAGGGGAACGCCAAGGTTCCCAGTACGGGCAACTGGGAAATAGTGGACCTACCGCAGAAACAAGGCAATCACAGCAAATCTGATTTTGGGGGAAAGATGTTGGACATGTGGAGCTGAAGAGAGTAAGCAGTGTGTGTTAGCTCTGGCGGGACACTGGACTCCCCTGGGTGGTTACTGGGCGTGTGGATCCCGGTAGACTGCCGACTCAGACTCCTCAGGGGAGACAGCACCCTGGCATTTCCCAGGTGCTGGCGGGGCTGAGAACCCCTTCACTGGGAGAAATCTTAGGTTCTGATGCTCCCAAGAAATTTAAGAGCTGGAGAGAAATATCTGGAAGCCAGTTGCACAGAAGCGAGAATTGAAGTCATGGGATTGGGCAAGAGCACTCAGGGAGAGTAAAGAAGAAATCGATAGAGGCCTGTCATTGTCTCCAAGGGAACTGGGGCAAACAGTATGAAAGGATCTTGACAAATCCTTCACCAGTTGTAGGGGAGCCGCTCAGAACCTGAGCCATGTTCACAAGGGGAATAAAGGAAGAAATGAAGGATCGGGTTTTGGGAAATCTGGATCTTACCTTTGATACTACCTGGTGGTGTGGCCCTAACTATTCACTCATTCGACAAACTATTACTGGGCACCTGTTACGGGCCAGGCGTTGACCCCGGGAGTGGGACCGTAGCAGTGAAGGGACTGGAAGCCCTTGCCTTCCTTGAGTTTACATATTAGTTAAAGATTGGACTAGATCGATTCTCAGATGTCTTCTTCCCTATGGAGAGTGGGGAAGTGGGGGCGCAACAACTCTTGATCTCAGGGTTGTGAGTTTGAACCCCGTGTTGGTTGGGTGTAGAAATTACTTAAGCGTGCGCACACACACAAGAATGGGGAGGTGTCAACCTCCAGCACGCCCAGGAAGAGTGGTAATAGAGGTAATGGGGATGCAAGTAACCACCTGGGCATGTTCTAGGCTCATGCCCCCCTTCTCCACCCTGCTCTGGGCCCTGGTAGGTGATCTGAGTGGGACGCATTGACGAGGTTCTTGTCCTCTGGAGTTGAGGTGACTTTGACCAGTAGGAGTGGGCGTTGCTGGGAGATGGAGAGTGGGAGGTCCGGGCCCTCACTGCTTCAGCTCTCCCCCCACGAAGTCACCACGGATTTGCTGTGTCCCTCTCCTAAAGGCTATCAGCCCAGCGGGTGGTGGCTCTCACGTCCTGTCGGGACCTCGTAACTGCTTCTTCCCCTTGCCCAGGTAAGTCTTAGTATGTGATACGACCCTGGTCCTCGTGGACTCCCCCGTGGATTCTGCCCTGGGGACTCTGCCCACATCTTTGCCAGCACAGCCTTGCTGAGTCCTCCATGTCACCCGTGTGGGTGCGCCATTTGTTTCCATGTGAGTTTTAATACAACCCTCTGTGCTGACTGTCAGAGCTCATGGATGGCCAATACAACTTTTTTAAAAAGATTTCATGTATTTGAGAGAGAGAAAGAGCACACGTGAGGGGAAGAGAAGAGGGAGATAAACAAGCGGACTCCACACTGAGTGTTGAGCCTGACACGGGGCTCAATCCCAAGACCTTGAGGCCATGACTGGAGCCACAATCAAGATCATGTGCTTAACCGACTGTGCCCCCAGGAGCCCCCCAGTCCAACTTTTGAACTACTATGATGTATAATTCTTTTCACCAGTGGAGATGCCTTTCATTTATTTACTGGGTCCTTACGAACAGCATTTGGAAAGTTCTCCAAATACTCTAGCTTTGCCACTAGGAATCCTTTCCAATTTCAGACCTGAATGTACTTAGAATCAATTAAGTTTTCTCTCCCTTTTGCTCACTTATAGAACCAGACTTTCAGCAGTCTCTGGCTTGACTCTCCCTGCAGAAAAAAATCAAAGAGGGAAAAATATCCTGGAGCTTGATGATGGTGGAATGAGGAGCACAGACACTTAAGGAAGAAGTGAGGGGCATCCCTCCCTGGTTGCAGAGGAGAGGAACTTCTGGCCTCATCTCTGTGTATCTCAAACACGGCCTCACCTCGGGGGCACTTGGTACATGAGTCCCCCCACCAGAGATCCTGGTGTGGCTGGTCTGGGGGTTTGACTGAGCAACCCTCCAGCAACGTTCCCTGAGCTGTGTCTAAGGAGAAGTCAAGATTTTTAAAAAAAAAAAAAAAAAAAAAAAAAAGGCAAGCCCTGCTAGCAACATTAAACGCTGGTGGATTCCCAAATTTACCATCTTGCTCCACGTCTTTGCTTATGTTACTCCTGGATGTTCATTTCAACGCGTCTTCCCCTTGGAAGCCTTCCCTGATTTCCTTGGCCAGGGCCTCTCCTTTGCTATTATAGCATCGTCTGCTTTGTTCTGGATGGGTCTAGAGATGTGTCTACATCCAGACAGGGCATGTTTATCCTTTAAAAATACATATATCTATTTTTGCTTGGCAGCATCTAGTCCCCTTGTCTAGGGGGAATCCTCCACCGTACGTTAGAGGAGGCCTCAGGGGCAGATCCTCGCTAGCTGGGACTTGGCACTTTTAATCTCGGGAGCCTGACAAAACCCCGGTGAGAACTCAGCGCTCTCACTGTCCGGTGGTGGTGACGGTGGAGGTGAGCCTTCAGCGGCGCCCCAGGGCATGCTGTCACACGCCTGACCCGGCCGCAGTGCTTTTCAACACGCTTTCAGCAGCGGTAGCCTCTCTTGGTTCCACTCTGGGTGTTCAGCTCTTCTGCTGATTCCTTGAGCCACTCAGTACCCTTTTTTAAAAAAATATCCTCTTTCAGGTCGCCTGGGTGGCTCAGCGGTTGGGCACCTGTGTGGCCCCAGGACCCTAAGATTGAGTCCCGCGTCAGGGTCCCCGCATGGAGCCTGCTTCTCCTTCTTCCTGTGTCTCTGCCTCTCTCTGTGTGTCTCTCATGAATTAATAGGATATATTTTTTTAAAGATTTTATTTATTTATTTATTTATTTATTTATTTATTTATTTATTTATTGTTAAAAATAGCCACAGTGGTTTCTGTCACTGGCAACGGGGAAGACTAGGCAATATTCTTCCCAACTAGAATCCTCAGCTTCTCAAGGCTGTGGGCACGTCTTGGTCTTTAGTAGCAGGGTCTGGAGCTTGATGCACTCACCACCCACATTGGACACCTGGACAACGGACACATTTCATAGCCGTGCGAGAAACCATTACGTTGGGGGAAGAAGATTCTCTCCTGCTCCTAAATCTTGATATAAAAAGGACAAACTAGGGGGATCCCTGGGTGGCTCAGAGGTTTAGCGCCTGCCTTTGGCCCAGGGCGTGATCCTGGAGTCCCGGGATCAAGTCCCGCGTCGAGCTCCCTGCATGGAGCCTGCTTCTCCCTCTGCCTGTGTCTCTGCCTCTCTCTCTCTCTCTCTCTCTCTCTCTGTCTATCATGAATAAATAAAAAATTAAAAAAAAAACAAACAAACGACAAACTATCAGACTACCCCAGATGCTCTGTTTTCCAGAGATCTGTAACATGTCTCTCATTTTACACCATGCTACTCTGTCACACAGGATACGTTAGTTACACCATCAGCATAATTTTTGTGGGTGTAGTCTTTAATCTTTTAAAGGTGCTGAATTAAAAATCTCTGGAGTCTGGTGTCATTACTCCCGGACCAAGGTGGGATGCACGGAGCCTTTGCAGATGCTTGTCACAGGCAAAGACACACCGTCCGCCCTCGGCCTCTTGACTTCTCTCTCTCTCCATCGCCCTCCCTCCTCCTGTCCCCCCTCCTCCACTTGCCGTGACAGATTGCGGACTTCACAGCTGCCACTGCGGAGTCCCAGACTCCTGGCTCCCTGAAGGCACCACATCCTGCTAGACTGCACACTCATTACAGGATGTGCTGAGTCCAGACATCCACCGTCAACACCAAAGCTTTATCTTATGCCCACAAGACCCACAGTGCACATCATCTCGACGAAAAGTTCTCAGCCTGGGAACAAGGGGAGGCAGAGAAAATAAATGCATGACGATCACTCTCTGCTCTTAACTGCATTTCTGTTTCCACCAGACAGTGCTCACCTCTCTCTCTCTCTCTCTCTCTCTCTCTCTCTCTGTCTCCCTCCCTCTGGTCTTCCAGGTCTGTTTCAGATGGGGAGGCGGGGGGAGTAGCCATTGGTGGGTAGCACTAAGGAAACAGGCGAGGGGTGGGGGGATGGGGTGGAGGGAGAGAGGCGAAGATGAAAAGTGGCAAGAAGGAAAGCAAAGCGAAGCCTACCCACTAGGTTAAGACGTTAGACGTCAAGGGAAAGGCCTGAAGTCTGCCAGGATCTGCGGTCAAGGAACAAGGGAGCGACTGGAGGAATCTTTTTAAGGGAATTCCTTGATGAGCAAAGCACAACGTTTATATTCCACTTGATTTTCTTCTCATCCTCCTCCAGCCCTGAGCAAGTGGAGCAGTGATCTGCGCACATCATGACACCAGCAACCGGTGCGATTTTGCTCTTCCGTCCTAAGCGTTGATCTTCACCCAACGCTACAAGGAGGTTTCTCAAACCCTCACTTACAGAAGCAGTTGGATTACATTGGGGGAAGAAGACTCTCTCCTGCTCCTAAATCTTGATATAAACACAACAAACTATTAGAGCCGACAGGCCATAAAATCACTTGATTCTACTCTTCCCTTTACAGATAAAGAAATGAGACGCAGACATTTTGAGTACACAGCTGTTTGGCAGAAGAGCTCAGAATAGAGATGTTTCTACTGAGTCATGCTAAGAGCGGAGAGGAGCCTTTAGTCAAAGAGGAAGAGAAGATGATTAGGTTGGGGAAGCTCGTGTTAATAATTTATTCTGTATTTGTGTTGTTCAGAATTTGAGGATGCTTTTCGATAAATTATTCATGGTGGAAGAAGGTAAAGAAAGCATCAGATGCCCTAGTACGTCTGATCTGACCCTTTGGGGAAGAACCGTTTCCTTGGCCCTAGTAGTACAATGAAACGGGTCCATCAAGGGGCTTTGGATGTGCCCAGGGAGCACCTGCTGCAGATGTGCTGAGGCGCACATCTGGGAAATAAAGGAGCATGGAGGATGGTGGACTCTGCTTGGGAGTGAAACAGTCCACTTCACGTTCTGTCCGATTCTACGTCCATATGTAGCCCGGGCACTACTCGGCTAAGGTTCACAATTGACCACAGGGCCATGGAAACATGGATTACAACCTTGAAAACAAGTTATAAGTCTTTTGAGAAACAGTGGGTTTTTTTAAATAAAAGAATGGAAATTGATTGAACATGGGCAGCTGGTCGGGCATAATGTCGAAAATCATGATGTGAATATATATTTTCTTTCTGCCTTTTATGAGATGTACTCTTCAGTTTGCCCAAACTAAAGGCAGAAATTCCAGGGCGGCATTTGTGGATTTCTGCTTACGTAGGTGCCCAAGGTTCTGGAATGAGAGAATGGCACGAAATCTTGGGGTTGGGTGAATTATATATACATAATATATATTTGGAAGGGAATAGACAAATGTCTATATATAATAATACCACTAACCTAGTAGAGTTTCTCTCTTTAAAATGGAAAATGGGCAGCGGGGTGGTAGTGCCATTTCTGAAAGTGAGCTATAATTATATTTTATTTGTAGGTCTGCACGACGAATGCAAGTAGTAATTCAGCTGGTTTGCTCCGGCCTCTGTGTCCACCCAGCCCCCCGTTGTACCCGACCCTCCTCCCTCACTCCCCCAACCAGATCAATGAATTTGTGAATACTGAGGTGGAATTCAGCCAGGAATATCTGAAAATGCCGTCTCACATTGCCTGAATCTATAAGGAGGAAATTATTCAGACGATTGATGCTCCTTAGGGCAGAACATTAAATTGATCCTTTGGCAAGGAGTAGCTCATGCAACTTAACACAGCAATTCCCATAAATACCCGTGTGATTATCAACCAGAAGTAAGGTTTACCTATTTCTCAAAACTAGACAAGAAGCAGTTGTGTGTACATTTTTGTGTAGTTGTTACGTTCAATATGTGTGTATCTTGACCCGCTCAGACCAACCACCACATAAATCACGCTAAATGAAAGCGCTTTGTCAAGCATGCGCTGGGCGTGATGAACGCTTCCATTGTAAGTCTTTGTTTTCAAGTATGTACCTTTCAAGTAAAATTATCCTCTAGACTGACATTTCTTTTTTTCTTTTTCTTGGCTAAGTGGAATTCTTTTTTCAACAGAAAGTTTTATTATATTCCCCTCTGTGACACGACTGTATTTTAACAGTTTAAGCTTGAGGAAAGTGTATTTTCAACTATCGCTTTCTTATTTTGAACCTAACGTATTTGTAAAACTTTTCTCTCCCAGTATGGCATTTCTGGCATTAATTTGTTTATTCATACATTCATCTATTCATGCCTTCAGGAGATACTTGGCTGCCTGCCTTGTGTCAGACCCAGTGTTCTAAGTAGTAGGCGTTCACTAGTAAGCCAAGCGAACACAGTCTCAGGTATTGATAAAGAAAAATTAAAGCCCCAACTCAGGCTCCACGCTCAGTGGGGAGTCTGCTTCTCCCTTTTCCTCTGACTCTCTCCTCTCCTCTCTCTTTCTTGAATAAATATGTGAAATCTTTAAAAAAAAATTAAAAAGATGGGATGCCTGGGTGGCTCATTTGGTTAAACATCTGGCTTTTGACCTCAGCTTACGTCTTGATCTCAGGGTCATGAGTGTCAGCCCCACGTTTGGCTCCGTGTTGGGCGTACAGCCTACTTAAAAAAAAAAAAAAAAAAAAAAAGAGTAATTCAACAGGTAAGCGAGGCATTGGGTAAGAGCGGCATTTTAGGGTTGTCGGGGCAGACTTCCCTGGGGATGTAACATTTGAGCAGACACCAGAATGAAGTAAGAGAGGAGCCAAGCCGATGTCTGAGGGGCAGACAACATGTGCAAAGACCTTGAAGAGAGAACGTGCTGGGCACTTCCACATAATATGTGCATGGTCTCCTCTTTACCTTTCGAAAATGTCTTCTTTCAAAACTAACTCTGAGTTACCGGCCTTGTGGAGTTAATTGCTCCCTGATTTTGAATATTATGCCTGTTCCGCTGACCATTAGGTTCAGTACACGTGGCTGTTGTACCATGTGAGAAACAGATATTCCGAATTTAGAGAAAGAACGTTGGCATGGGCTTGCCCTGGCAGGGCTGGTAACCGAAACGAAGAGATGAATAATTAAAGCCTTTGTGGCAACAATTGCAGAAGGTTTCTGAAAATGTTTCATATGAAAAGAGTTAAAATAACGCTTTCTTCCAATCATTGTCGAGCATTTAAAGATCTGGCTGTGAAAGGCTTCGCTGGGTTTGGGGAAAGACAGCTCCCCCCTTCCCTCCCCACCCCAATAACAAATGAGCTAGCTGTTCATGTTACTCCACGGATTTCTTTTTTTTTTAAATATATTTTTTATTTATTTATGATAGTCACACAGAGAGAGAGAGAGAGAGGCAGAGACACAGGCAGAGGGAGAAGCAGGCTCCATGCACCAGGAGCCCGACGTGGGATTCGATCCCGGGTCTCCAGGATCGCGCCCTGGGCCAAAGGCAGGCGCCACCCAGGGATCCCTACTCCACGGATTTCTAGGTGTTTGTGAATGAAATAGAAGACGCTCAGAATTGTACGGGCTTTAGTGGCTCTCTACTAGATACGCCACAGGGAAGAGGGCTTGACGGGCTCAGATCGTTCTATCCTCGAGACCAAGTTCATACGATGGGACAGCCGGCAGCGATGTGACCAAATCAAGCCATTGGGTTTGTTAGATCTTACCTATTCTTTGGTTGCGCGTGCAGCTGTTGAGCCATCTAGCTGTCATCCTCTTGGGGCCAGTACCTCTGCCCCCGCACCCATCACAGCAGTCACGTCTCCCCCTTCCCTAAAGATCTTAGCTCCTGACTCACTCCCACCACGAGGACTCCAGGCTCCATTCTTGGGGATTTCAGTGCCAACAGAGCCTCTCAGTTCCTCAACTTTCATGAGCTAATGGTCTCGTCTTCCCCTATCTCAGGGCCCCTCAACTCCTTCCTTGTCTTTCACTTATCAATGCTGCACCTGTCCCACATCCTACCTTTGTAACGCTCTCCCTCTAGGACTCTGATCCCTACAACCCAACAATGCTGCTACCCTCAAGGCTTCTACCATCTTGTCATGGTCCCTTGGCTCCCTCGTGTCCTAACTTTGCTCCTTCACTTCCAGGACCTGTCATTAAAATCATCCCTTGCCTGACTCTTCCGCTCCTTTGTCCTTCTCTAAAGTAATAGCATTTCCTTGTCTCCCTGAGCAGAGCTAGAGCGATTGGTGGCACTCTGGATTCGTGTTTGCTGACATCAAGTAGTCCGTGTATGCTTGTTGGCAACCCGGCTGCTTCCCCCGGTCACCCACCCTACTCTTTAGGTGAAAATCTCAACCCTTCTCCTCTCTTCTTGGACCTCTACATCTCAGCTGATGTATTGCCTTCCTGAATTTCCTTGACAAGACTGAAGTAACCAAAGGAGAACCACCGTAGCTCTCATCACCTCCCATCTCCCCAAGCGTGCACCCATGTAATCTTATTTCTCTTCTCCTATTATGGATGGGCCAACTCTCTGCGAATATCTCAGTCACTGGAGCACACTTGTGGACATTGCTCCAGCAATTTTAAGTCCTCTCTAATACGCCAGCAATTTCCCCCGGTCTACTGGGACATGACCATCCACACACAGGCATGCTCCTATTTCTCTATTCTTAGAAAAAAGGAAAAAGAAATCCCTTGAGCCTATTTCACCTTCCAGCTACTGCTCTATTTCTCTCCTTTCCTTTACAGGAAAACTTCTAAGGAGTCTAACTCTTGGTTTCAGCTCAGGTCCTGATCTCATGGGTCAGGGGATTGAGCCTTACGTCAGACTTCACGCAAGGACTCTGCTTGAAAATTATCTCCCTCTGCCATTCCTGCATGCACTCCTTCTCCAATTTTTCTCCTCCAATTGAATGGACTTTAGCCATATTTTCATCCCTTTGAAGGCCCCAAAATTACTCTTACCAAGATCATCACCGAGGGCAACATTGCCAAGTCCAATGGTCTTTTCCTTGGTGTTTTTCTACCTTGACTGTTTTCTACCTTGACTGCTATACCTTGTATAGCATTTGATGCAGTTGCTCTCTCACTCCTCTCTTTTCTTTTCTTTCTCAGCAATCTTTACTCAGTTCTGAGGAGAATGCCTCCCTTCCCATGCTCCTGTCCCTCCTACCCCTACCACCCCAGAGCTCAGTGGGATTCAGTGTCTTCCCTTGTTGAGGGTAGGTTCTGGGGCTGAGGCTTGGTCTGGAGAATACACAGGACATCTGGTCCCTTAGTGGGGATGCTGGTCTTCTCTGTTGTGGGGAAGGAGGGTGGGTGGAAACACTGCCCACCAGCGCTCAGAGCTCCATTACCTTCCCAGCTTGGGTTGTAGGGTAGTGAGAGGTAGGGGAATCCTCTAGTCTCAGCAGCCAGAGGGCCTTGGGGATCAGGTTCCCAGGGTAGCACCAGAGAAGCAGCTCAGAGCAAGAGTTCCTAAGTGGGTCAGAGAATGGGGGCGGGGGGAAGCCATAGGAGGGGGCTGCAGTAAGGGTGGTCATTGTGCAGGCTAAGTCAGGGGGAAGTGGGTGGCCGTTCTCTTCAGAAACTGTTCGGGCAAGGGCTCCGTCCTGCCCTGGCTCAGCGTGTCCTCAACATGGCCCATGAGTCACATTGGGTCTGACCCAGGGGCCCTCGATCTAGGGGTTGCTGCCGGATCATTTGGGTTTGGTCCTGTAGACAGAGGGTGGGATCCAGGCGACCTTTCTCTGTCCTCTTGAATCACTTTCTACACTTGGCTTCCGGGACACTCCCTTTGCCTGGTTTCCTACTTCTTAGTCTCCCTTTTAGGTTTTTTCTCATGTCCCATCTTCAATATTGAAGGTCCCTCAGACTCATTTCAATTTGTATTAGACGTCCATAGCTAGTGGGGTGAGAGGCTGCTGTACTGAGCAGCACAAATCTAGAGGGAACATTCGATGATTAGTGTCATGATTAAGTAGGCTCTGGGTCAAATTGCTTGGATTTGGACTTCGATCACGTCCCCCAGCGACACACACGTACACCTCCTAGCTGTTTTCTCACTCCCCGTCAGCAGGAAGTCATGTTAGCACCTATTTCATGGCGATGTTTTTAGCAGCAATGTAGGCAAGGAGGCTAACACGTAGTAAAAACTCAATAAACATAACCTATGATAAAAATGGCTGAAATGGTGGGTTTTTCAATCTCTTACACCACTGGAGCTTCAAGTGAGACTTAGGAGACCATATACCTTGTCTACCTTTATATTCTATGATAATAAAACACTTGCAACTCAAACCCCTTGTTAGAATTAACACAAGAAAGTACCACTTCTGATGAGAAGCAAGTGGAGGTGATTGAATATTAAAATTGATGGTCAATATTATTGAAAACTCCAAATGCAAGTGTGGATAAACATGAATGCTGTAAAAGATTGTTCTAGTGACCTGAAAGGTCCTCTTGGTCCTGACTGCTCACTGTTCCCTGGGTGGCAACAGGAGAAACTCAAGCTTCTCACATGACCACCTGCTCTGGGTTCCAGCGAACGCTTGCTCACGACTGAGCCAGCTAGAAGGACGTATCCCAAGGGGTATTTTGCCAAAGAGCATGTCTGTGGTATCTGCGGGAGTTCCACCGTCGAATACAAGTTTGGCAAATTCTGGACAGAGATTGCTTTTACATGGCAGGACTTCTGGAAGCCTCCTCCATTCTCATCTGCATGGTAGTCTTCATACAGATGTCTTTTCATTGGGGTTTCCCAATACTATGGGGGATTTTAACTTTCTTAAAAGAAATACCTTTGTATTATGTTCCTCAGAACACTTTTTGGGATAGAGCATACCACAACTTAGATTCTGTCCCATTTGCTTGACCATTTGCTCTTTGGGGCCTCGCCTAGTATGTGACACGTGATAGGGGTTTAATAAATATTTGCTAAAGGAACGAAACGTAAGCAAATGCCTGCTGATCTTTAAAGACGGATGCTGAGCACTACGTCATTTGCAACTATTCATGATACAATCCCTGGTCTTGGATAGTCACCATATAGGCAACTCCTCTTGTCCCAAATCTAAGCTGCACATTCTGAACTGACCCCTGCAGAAGGATTCAATATTTCAAGATAGGAGGAAAGAGATTTTAGCCATCAGTTTGTGTTTGAAAACTAAGTTTACGGATCATATACATGCATAATTTCACTTTAAATAAGTGGCTTTGAAGAAGTGAGTTTTTCGTCCTCAGAAGGTTTAGAGCACAGGGTCATGAAGGGGATCGTGTACTTCGCACCTCCTGCGTGCCGGGCACGATCTCAAGGCGTGGTAATTGGGGTGAGCGCCGAGCTGGGAGGCCGCCTTGTCAGGTGGCTCACGTTCTACTGGGGAAATGGGCCAAAGTTGTGGCTTAAAAAGTGAACAGATTTAAAAGCGAATTAGTTACAGCCTGAGATACATACTGTTAAGGCAGCAACAATGAAGTTAAGTGGAGGAGAGCTGGGGGGGGTGGGCAGGAAGCCACCAGGTGTGGCAGGAAACACAGGGACAGGGACGGAGCGCAGGCCGGACGCGCGAGCGGGGATGACGTGGAAGGCCGGGTGTCGCAGGCCCGCGGGGCCGCAGAGGGACTGCAGGGCCATGGGTGGTCACATCTCCCCTCCCCGGCTCCCGTGGCTCCCGTGGCCAGAACCTGGGAGGCAGCGGGGCTGAGGTGGGCCTCACCTGTGGGACGGCGGCCCACAGGTGGCTCCCTCTGGGTCCCGGGCCCGGCCCCAGGTGTGGACACGCTTCACCGTGGGCTGGGAGCTGTTCGCTCAACGGCCCGGCAGCCCAAACCCCGTATTTTGCACATCCCATTGTTTTAAACGTTCCCCAAATAAGCAGAGTGTTTTGCCCTGTAGAGCCTGGCTTGTTTGCACACTTGGTGCTACCCGACATCTCCTGCCAAATAGGAGCTGAGCCCAGGGCCCTAAAGACCCCAGGTTCCTGCCGCTGCCCATTGCCCTCGGACCCCTGCTGGCCTGCAGAGTGACGTCACCTGGGTGTGTGGGGCCCTCTCTGCCTGCCGCCCTCTCCCCTGGGGGTGCCCTGCCCTCCTCCTCTTCTCCTGGATGGTGGCCCCATGCGCTAGTCTTTGGACGGGCTCTGGCTGGGAGTGCTACCCCGACCAGCGGGTTCCCCAGTGCGGCCCCCCAACGAAGCTCATGTGTGCCGCGGCCCCCTGCATCCTTGACAGGACCCCAAGGGCCTCCCATTCCCGGCCGGCGACCCCCAGCATCTGCGGCTCGGCTGCAACCGGAGGAGGAGGTGTCTCTGTCAGAGAGGCCTGGAACCAGAGGAGCAGGGCCCTGCCCCAGCCCCCTCCCTGGCCCCAGCCCGTCCCTGTCCCTGGCCCCGTCCCCGTTCCCACCCCTGGCCCCAGCCCAGTCCCTGTCCCCAACTGGTCCCTGTCCCCAGCCCCTGCCCACGTGGTCCCTGGGGGGCGGCTGCAGAAGCTCTAGCTCAGAAGGCAGTTTCCACTTCCACTTCGGGGACGAGCGCGGCGGCCTCGGAGAAACTGCCACGCAGGTGAGTTTAGACCCTCGGGTGTCAGGAAGCAAGTCCTCCCCGTCGCGCTCGGCTCCACCCGGCCCGTCCGGCCGCCAGTCCCAGGCGTGGCGCAGGTGCCCGCAGGCTGCGTGGGACCCTGGGCCCTTGGCTGCTGTGCTGGGGCCTCGAGCCTCGCCAGGTGGGGCGACTCAGTCGAAGGGCGTGGGGGGGGCCTGGCTCTCCTCTCCCGGGGCCAGAGCGGCGCCCAAAGCGCTCCCAGCGGGCTCCAAGGCAGCCCCCCCAGGGCAGGACCCCCCTGGGGCAGGCTCCCCCCAACAGGTGCCCGGGCTCCAGCCCACGACCCCGGGCCAGGCTCCCCCCAGGTCAGGTCCCCCCCAAGCCAGGTCCCCCCCAGACCAAGCCCCCCCAGAGCAGGTCCCTCCAGGGCAGCCCCCCCCAGGGCAGCCCTCCAGGCAGCCCACCCAGGTGAGGCCCCCCCAGGGCAGGCCCCCCCGCCCCGGGGCCCCATGAACACGCGTCCCCGCGGCCAGCTCTCCGCTGGAGCCACGGCGAGGTCGGGGAGTGCAGGGACAGCGCAGAGGCGGGAACGCCGCGCAGCTGGGCCCTGCCTACTGGGTTCAGGAAAAGGAACCTGAGACACCCCGGTGTCCTCCCCCAGCCCCCCTTGGCCCAGGCCAGTCGCATCCCCGCTGTCACCTTCCTCGGAGCCCCACTCCACCTCTGGGGATGCTTCCTCGCTGAGGCGACCTTGCACCGCAGGGAACAAGGGCCGGGGTCGTGGGCTGGAGCGCGGGCACCTGTGCCAGGGGCCCGCGGGGGTTCTGGCCCGTCCCCCCCCAAGCCCCTGCGCACTCTCCAAAGGAAAACAAACCGGGAGCCTGGAGGGTTTGACGAATGTCCTGTGTCCTCCCCCGCCGGGCCCTGGCTTGGCCGCTCCCCCCACCCCCACCCCACCTGCAGGCCCCGCCGCCGCTCCCCCTGCCACTTAGGAAACCACTCAACCCTGGCCCATGGAGATTCTAATTGTTTTCTTATTTTTTACTCCCCCTGCTTTCGAGTTACTACGGTGCTTGTCTGCTGCCTTTGGAGGCCAGGCCACTCCGGGGCATCCCCCCAGGCCTCAAAGCCACAGGATAGCACCCCGAACCTCTCTTGGGGGCCCGGAGCATCTGGTAAGGCTGGGCCCCAGGCTCCAGGCCGCGCACCTGACCTGCGGGCGCCCGGTGACCCCGTGACCATGACCGTGACCGTGACCGTGACTGTGACCGTGAGCGCGGCGCCAGGAGTTCCTGGGCAGCGTGGGGCAGCATCTGGGGTCCACGGCACTGGAGCTTGCTCACGGGGCAAACTGAGTAGTAACAGCTTGCCAAGGACCTCCCTTGTGCGGCCAGCGGGGGACAAGGGGTGCTCGGGGCTCTGGGGCCAAGCAGCTCGGCCGCTTTGGAGGGCTGTGCAGCTTCCTGACTCGATGGGCCTTACCCAGGGGCCCACGAGGACCCGGGACCTCAGGCGGGCTCTCCTCTGCCCCCAGCGGGCCCATGGCTCTCCGGGCGACTCCCCGGGCCTGCGGCTTTCTTTTCGTTTTCACATCTATCACCATTTTCTCTAATGCAATGTCACCCCGGAGTAGCAAAACTGCAAAATGTGTGTGTGTGTGTGTGTGTGTGTGTGTGTGTGTACATACATATGTCAGTGCACTTTCTATGCACAGAGCCTAAAATTTATCATATGTATATACTTGTGTGATTTATAATATGAAAATGTATGCCTATATATAATACATAGCATATTTATATTTATATGATTTAGAATATTTTATGCACATACTACATAATTTCTCTTGTCATAGGAGTGTGTATATATATATATGATGGGCACACTAAATATTGGTATGTCTGTGATCCAGCTACATCAATTGCTTGTTCCAAAATTACAATATACAGGCTGATTCAATTTTCTTTTTTAAGATTTTATTTACTTATTCATGAGACACAGAGAGAGAGGGAGGCAGAGACACAGGCAGAGGGAGAAGCAGGCTCCACGCAGGAGCCCAATGTGGGAGTCGATCCTGGGACTCTGGGGTCATGCCCTGAGCCAAAGGCAGATGCTCAACCACTGAGTCCCCCGGGCACCCCTGATAGAACTTTTTAACATTAATTTCTAAAAATAAAGATTCATGGTTTTTTTTTTGCAGAAGACCTTGGAAACAAAATAAGGAAAAAGGACAAAATTCATGAAATCGCTGTTGATGTCTTGATGTAAGTACCATATTTTTTTTAAATTTTTATTTATTTATGATAGGCACACAGTGAGAGAGAGAGAGGCAGAGACACAGGCAGAGGGAGAAGCAGGCTCCATGCACTGGGAGCCCGACGTGGGATTCGATCCTGGGCCTCCAGGATCGCGCCCTGGGCCAAAGGCAGGCACCAAACTGCGCCACCCAGGGATCCCCCCTTTTTTTTTTTTAATTTTAAGTACCATATTTTATATAACTTATGAAGTCATTGGTTACCACTAAGAAAGATTTTTTAAGAAACAAGGTGAGGAATTTAATGAAATAATAGGAACTCCTGCTCCTCAGCTTCCAAGTAAGTCTGAGACACAAAAGGTACAACAGGCCAAATAGAAAGAACAGAAAGAAACTTTAATTCTTAGTACTGGGCAGAGGAAAGGAAAAATTCTCCCTTAAATCATTTGAATTACAAGTTGCTACATACATGCAGGCTTGTGGTTTACAGCCACAGCTCCCATGCGGTTCAAAACTCCCAAAGAAGAGAATTTAATTTAATTTAAAAACCGGCAGAAGCAATTCCAAGTTCTCTCTGGAAGAATTCTGTTGGCAATTATAAGACACAACTGATTCTAAGGTGCAACCGGGTGGTAAAAGAAGAACGCATCATACAATAGATAAAATAGTTTATTCTGAATATATATTTGCGATTTTCTTTTCTTAAAACAAAAAAAACGAGATCATATTCTGTATGCTTTTTCTATACAGTGAGTTACGACATGAGTTTTAGAGTCAGACAAACCTGTACTCCAACCACAGCTTTTCTACTTCCTGGCTCTGTAAGGTCCTCACCTAAGTACTAAGCTTTAGCAAGTAGTTTCACCTAAGCGTTCAAGTGAGGTGAGGAAATACCTACACCAAGTCCATAACTGCTTCTAAGCTCATTCCCTGAGGTGCGATCAAGGAGCAGTAACAGCACCCCAAGGGCTGAGCTTAATGTCAGGTGAGCACAGAAACTAGCAGGTAGCAGGTACTCATGCGCTAAAAAAATACATTATCATTAAAAAAATATATATTGTCATCTGGTTTCTCACTGGGCAGTCGCTCACAGCATCTCTCCGTTCTAGGAAACGTAGATCTACACTTTTGTCTTTGAGAGCTGCCTAATAAGTTGAGAGGGACAACGGGAGGCAACATTTAGATTTTTCCAATTTTTCTATGTGTAATCAAAGCTGAAACAGAAATCTGTATACACATATTTTGACATATTGTTACTTTTTATTTTTTATTTTTATTTTTTAAATTTTATTTATTTATTCATGAGACACACAGAGAGAGAGAGAGAGAGAGGCAGAGACACAGGCAGAGGGAGAAGCAGGCTCCATGCAGGGAGCCCGACGCGGGACTCGATCCCGGGTCTCCAGGATCACGCCCTGGACTGAAGGCAGCGCTAAACCGCTGAGCCACCCGGGCTGCCCATATTGTTACTTTTTAAGATAAATTGCTAATAGAATGCTTATTTAAAAAGACTTCCTTCCTTTCTTTCTTTTCTTTTTTTTCTTTTTTTCTTTCTCTCTCTCTTCTTTCTTTCTTTTTCTTTTTCTTTCTTTCTTTCTTTCTTTCTTTCTTCCTTCCTTCCTTCCTTCCTTCCTTCCTTCCTTCCTTCCTTCCTTCCTTCCTTCCTTCCTTCCTTCCTTCTTTCTTTCTTTCTTTCTTTCTTTCTTTCTTTCTTTCTTTCTTTCTTTCTTTCTTTCTTTCTTTCTTTCTTTCTTTCTTTCTTTCTTTCTTTCTTTCTTTCTTTCTTTCTTTCTTTCTTTCTTTCTTTCTTTCTTTCTTTCTTTCTTTCTTCTTTCTTTCTTCTTCTCTACTTCCTTTTTCAGCAGTAGGCTCCATGTGCAACATGGGGCTTGAACTCACAGCCCTGACATCAAGAGGCACACACTGCACCAACTGAGCCAGCAGGATCCCTCCCCCTCCAAGATTTTATTTCTTTAGAGCAGCTTAAGCTTCACAGCAAAATTGAGAGGAAGGCATAGAGTTTGTCAGTACGTGCCCTGCTCCCCCGCATGCATAGCCACCCCCGTCATCAACATCCCCTAGATCCCCTACCACAGTGGGAAATTTGTGACCACTGATGGACTGACACAGACACATCCTAATCACCCAGAGTCCATAGTTCACATTAGGGCTCACTCTTGGTGTTGCGCGTTCTACGGGTCTGGACAGATGTATGATGTATCCACCATCATAGTATCATACGGAGCAGTTTCACTGCCCTAAAAATCCTGTCGGCTTCAGCTATTCTTCTCTCCTTCTCTTTTCAGACGGCCTTCTTTCCCTTAAGTCGTATGCATTTTAAATTTCCTCATGTCTTTTCATGGCTCGATAGTTCATTTCTTTTTAGCACTGAATAATATTCCGTTGTCTGGATGTACCGCCGTTTGTGTATCCACTCACCGACTGAAGGACGTTTTGGCTGTCTCCAAGTTTGGGCAATTATGGATAAAGCTGCTGTGAACATCCCCTTGGATGTAAGTATATACGAAGCAGCACAATTGCTGGATCCTATGGCAAGAGCATGTTTGCTTTTGCAAGAAACTGCCAATCGGCCTTCCAGAGAGGCTGTGCCATTTTGCTCTCCCACCAGCAAGGAAGGAGAGTTCCTGTTGCTCCAAAGCCTCATCCACGTTTGGTGTCATCCGTGTTCTTCATTCTGGCCATCCTAATAGGTATGTAGGGGTATCTCGTTGTTTTAACTGTTCATTTTTAATTTTTATTTATTTAGCCAAAATCCAGTAGTGAATAATTGCTCACCTTTTAAATAATCTTTTAAATTACCTTTGTCATCAGATACTTGACCTGGTCTGCTTTTAAAATTGCTTCTCATATCCTTCTATGATAAAGGGCTCCTCTATTTGGCCCTTTATCTGACTTCTTAGAGACCTTCTCTCTGGCTTCCTTTGGACTCAGAGGCTACATTAAGTTATCTTCAAAATGTTTTGATGGGACTCCATCCAATGCTTTCTTTTATTTGCAGATCTTTGTTTTATCCTTCCTGGTTTTGATTTGCTAGTTCTACCTTCCCAGCATTCTTCTCTAGTAGACAGGATCTGCTACTGGTTCCTCTACACGTGACCTTCTTCTTTGCAGTTGGAGCTCCTTTAACAAAAGAATCTTAAATGGAGCTTTGTAGCCTCCAGAGGCTCTATTTGGGAAGGACAGTTGATTTTCACTGAGTCCAGGTCATTAATCACGAGTCAAGTTTTGTAAGAGACCCTGATGTCCACGTTACCATGACTGGGACGCAAGCTGTGTGTGGTATAGTGACAACGGCCCGAATCCTGTAATGATTCGTGAGGTCACTGTTCTTCTCCAACTTGCTGACACTGCAAGCTACCAAGTATCAAAACAAATGCTAATGTTACAATTAAAATAATAAATTATGTGGGACATAAAACTAGTTGCACAGGAGGTTCAACTAACATATCACACGTTGATGAAAACGGTCAAACGAGACACACGGGTGACAATTGCTGGAAGAACGGTGGAATCGGGCTCATAGAATTTCAAGCACCATAAAGTGACACAACTAACAGTGCACCAGATAACACACATAACACACATAACACACCAGATAACACAGAGCATAGAGTGACCCCAAGTAAATGTCCGTTGCTAATTAACGGATGCCGTACCAGCATACGGAAAACAACCTGGTTCAGGAAAGACAAACAAGGTCATTGTACTAAAAAGAGACAACACTGTGTTCTAAACTCTGTGTTTTAAACTCTGTGTTGAACGAACCCAACTGAAACAGTCTAACAACAGAAACTGAAAACATTATTTAAAGACAGTTGCCAGGGATCCCTGGGTGGCACAGCGGTTTGGCGCCTGCCTTTGGCCCAGGGCGCGATCCTGGAGATCCGGGATCGAATCCCATGTCAGGCTCCCGGTGCATGGAGCCTGCTTCTCCCTCTGCCTGTGTCTCTGCCTCTCTCTCTCTCACTGTGTGCCTATCATGAATAAATAAAAATTAAAAAAAAAAAAAAAGAATAAAGACAGTTGCCATGACGTAGGGTAAATGGGTGTATTCATTTTTGTTTTTTTTTAAATAGATTCTATTTTTAAGTAGTTTCTACACCCAACATGGGGCTCAAACTCAACCTCAAGATCAAGAGTCATGTGCTCCACTGACTGAGCCAACCGGGTGCCCCTGTATTCATTCTTTTATGCTAGGGTAACAGATTACTACAAATTCAGTGGTTTAAAACAACACTCCTATATTAATTCACAGTTTATGAATTCACAGAAGTTTTAGTGGATTTGGCTGATTTCTCTGCTCCAGGATCTCACAAGGGTAAAATCAATGTTAGCACAGAGATATGTGTTTTGTTGTGTTTTGTTTTGTGTTTTTCTGGAGCCTCTGGGGAAGAATCCACTTTCAAGCTGATTCAGGTTGTTCACAGAATCAAGCTCCTTACAGTTGTAGGACTGAGGTCCCCATTTCCTTGCTGGCTTTCTATCCCCTTTATGTGGCCTCCTCCATCTTCAGCCAGCAATGGCATGAAGAGTCCTTCTCTGGCTGCAAATCTCTCTGACTTCTCCTGTCTTCTTCTCCTACCTCATTGTCATGCCAGCGGCAGAAGTTCTCTGCTTTTAAGACCTACTGTGATCAGATTAGGTCCACCCAGGTGATCTCACCTGTTTGAGGTCAGTTGTGCTACATAACATAACATAATCATAGGAGTGATATCTCCATTAATTCACAGGTTTTGGAAATATATTATGGAACGTTGGGGTCCATTCCTGGAAATTCTACCCACTGCCATGGGGTGCTAAAGACACACAGAAATCTCCAGCCTCATTGACACAAAAATTAGAGACTCTTATAAAAACACATTCACGGAGAGCTTTGGTTGTCGAGCTTCTGTTTGAAGAGTAGTTCTGATTGCATGATGGCTTCGCTTCAAGCTTCTACCTTATTTTAGCATTTTTAAGTTTTTTTTTTTTTCCTCCTCGCCCTGAGTAATTAGACACTGGACTTTGTAGACAAATATTTTTTTATGTCAAGGTGATCATGAACCCAAAAAACAAGTAGCTAAGCTTTTAATGGTACAAATTTTATATGTTGTAAAAGCTTGTAAAGAATACACATACATGCAGTAATTATTTGAATGAGCTATGCCTTTATACTCTTTTGGTTTGGAGATAACATCTCCTTACGAGGTAGCATGTTCTACTAAAGTTTTCTTTTGTCAGCTTTTGTAGAAGTCAGATTAGGAATTAGGTCTGGGGACAGTCTAAATCCATGAAATGTTGTGACTAGGGCTAATTCTATAACTATGGGATTTTATTATTTACCCTTTCTGGAAAGCAATGAAAGCTGGTCTCTCACTGGCTTTCATCTCTTGTCATAAATACTCTTTATTCTTTTTTCTCTTTGGCTCATATCTTCTCCTGACATATCATATATTTCTCTCTTTACTGTATATCTGTCCCCCTAAGTAGAATGTAAGTCTATGAAGGAAGAACCTCTAGGTTGCTGTTTCAGTAATCCCTGTGCCTGAATGGTGCCTGGCATATGCAGTAAGTGCCCAACACTATACGTTGGATGAACAAGTGCATAAAAATTTGGCGGGACGTCAATTTTCCTAGCATATGAGTTCAAGCATATGAGACTTTATGCCTTTATTTTATTAGAAGCTATTGTCAGGAGAAGTGAGATATTTCAGATGGTTTATATGCCAAACGTAGATGTATGTGAATTTTGACTCTTGGTCACAGAGATGAGAGTCACCTCTTTGAAGTAGTTCAGCAAAAGAGGCAGGTGGATTTGCAGGGAATTGTGACTTCAGGTCAATCTGTGGTGCAGACAGAGGTGGGAGTCACCTGGCCACCAGAACTCATTACCTGTGCCATTTTTCTGAGTTTGTGACCCAGAGACATAGTTGAGAATCAGAATTAGGCTAGAATCAGCCTGGATTCAAGGGCAGTACACTGAGCCTCCAGCAGTTCACCAGTGACACTTCTGGTTTTCCTGCCCTAGCCCTGGCTCCCAGGTGGTCTCTGCTCCAGTGGATCATCATTCTGGGTCTGCCTGTCTCTCCAATTTGGGGTGAAGGGGGGTGAGGTGGGGCTGTGAGTCCTGTGACTGGACTCCTCCAGCAGATTTAAAAAGAAGTTGTTGGTTTTTTTCTCGCTCATAATTTTTTTGCGGGAAGAGTTTCTGACAGTTGGTCAAAACTGATATTTCAGCTGGCCTTTTACTTCTTGTTAGGATGGTGTAGCAGCTGCAGCAATTTCTGATCCCCTCACATGCTGACATAGAAACCCAAGGTCCTTTGAGTTTACTTTTTGGTATTCTGATAATTATATTTCAGTATTACTGCTTACTTGCCTCTCTAACACTGTTTGTTGTATTTTATGATTAAAAAAACCCTAGGAGGGCAGCCTGGGTGGCTCAGCGGTTTAGCGCCGCCTTCAGCCCAGGGCGTGATCCTGGAGACCCGGGATCGAGTCCCACGTCGGGCTCCCTGCGTGGAGCCTGCTTCTCCCTCTGCCTGTGTCTCTGCCTCTCTCTCTCTCTCTCTCTTTCTCTCTGTGTCTCTCATGAATAAATAAACAAAACAAACAAACAAAAACCCTATTATTCTGAGTCCCTAGACTTTACAAAAATGCCAAGAGAATCCATGGCACACACAAAGAATTTTAAAACCCCTGATCTAATTGGATTGGGAACCAAAAGATTGGTGTTTGAATGCATTTTGTTGGGCAGTCTGGTCTTCCAAGTTTGATAGAATTTCATGGAGCTTTAGGGCAGTGAGTGATAATTATATAAGGCAGCTTCTCAAAGCAAGTTAATCCCATGGCACCAGGCGTTCACCAAGCGGTTGCGGGCCTAGAACCTACGGCCGCCTCTGCCCAGGTCTGGCTCGGGGCGCTGCAGCCTGGCCACAGCTGCTCTTAGGTAACGACTGGAACGTCGGTGAGAGTAAGAAGGGACATCCTGCAAGAAGCCAAGTGTGCTGACACCCGTCAAAGAGGACACTCTGCTGTCGGGCCCAGGTCTGTAGCGGGTCAGCCAGGGTCTGGGAATGAGGAGTCGGCCCGGGGGCCGCACCTGCCTGCGGAGGCCAGGGAGGCTCAGGGATAGTTGTGTCCCCTGCAGTGTGTCGTCTAGAGCGGTCCTGAGAGCCTCACGGCCAGGTGAGCTTCGGCGGGGCTGGCGGCCCGTCCCTCTGCCAGCAGCTGCTCGGGCTGCGGAAGGGGGGGCAGCCGGGGACCTGGCAGGCCCAGGCCGGGAGCTGCGGGCAGGGCGTGGGCCGGGGAAGCCGGGCAGGGGGTTTGCCTCGGTGCCCGCTGCTGCCCTGGCGCCCCATGGCCCCCGCGACCTCGCTGTCCCCCGGGCGGGACCCGGGACGGCCGAGGCCTCCGGCGGGAGGCAGGTGTATGTGACCCAGAGACAGGACGGCCAAGCGCAGTTTTCAAAGTGAAAACTGAAGCTGTGCCTTTGCAGGATCATAGAGGCGGATCCCTGGAGGCAGGTGCAGCCTAAAGGGAAAGAAGTAATAGAAGGGCCCTGTTTCCTGCTTCAGCTCCGCTACTTCGAAAAGGACTAATCCAAGAATCCAGTCTAAGGGGATGGCTTGGTGCCCACGGTAGGCAGCGGCGACGCTTGCATCCTCTTTCCAAAAGAAGGCACCAGAGTTCCATTTCTGTATTCAAATTATCTTCTCATAAGATAGTTGGGTAGAAGAAGAATTTTTGAGGGTTTTTTTTTTAATGGACAACTTAAATAATCCTTAATGATTTTCCAGCTCTTCTTTCCAATTTACCAAACCCCGATTATTCATCTAGAATTTCACGGCAAACAGAGCCCCCAATTTCTGAATCATTCTCAGATCTTCTAGTAAATTCTCACTCTATCATAAAAAAATGTTTCATAAATAAGCCTGCATGGGCTATAGGAGAAAAAAGAGAAGAACTGAAGTGAAGTGGAAATTTATGCAGGACTAAGGAATTGGGATGGTCTAGCAGTAATGGCAATTTTGTTTTTTAAAAACGTATTTTATTTAAATTCAATTTGCCAACATATAGTACAACCCCCAGTGTTCATCCCATCATGTGCCCTCCTCAGTGCCCGTCACCCAGTCCCCCCGTCCCCCCGCCCACCTCCCCTTCCACAGCCCTTTGTGTGTTTCCCAGAGTTAGGAGTCGCTCATGGTTTGTCTCCCTCTCTAATGTTTTCACATGTCAGCTTGTGAGGGGATTAGAGTTAGGATCCTACTTAGGATCGTGTTTCAACTTTCAGGAGTATGACTTAAGGACCTTAAGGAAAGTTAAGGAAGGAAAGACCAAACAGTCCTGATAAACACAGACTAATGCCTCAGTTTATTTATTGACTCCTCAACTCAGAAACTACCACAGAGAAGTAGAAACTGAAGGGAAAGACATAGAGCTTTGAGAACTCACTAGCTTTATTTTCCTCTTGTCTATTAAATACTAAGGTATTTTACTTATTGTTACCAGTTTGGGGAAAAGGCCATATAAAATTATTTTCTGATATTCTGATAATTGTATTTATGGAGGATGTTCATTTTCAAAACTTTTGGGCAGGTAGGAGGATTCTATGGAAGAGAAGGGAGATTTATCTGCAACAAATCTGCAGATTGTTAAAAAAAATAATAAAAAAAAGGAGCCAGAATAAAGAAAGAATGTGGCCTATACTGTGGGCATAACACACTTCAAACTGATTTCATCAGGGTTTCTTTATCTGGTGTCCATGTACTTTTGTATTTGGGGAGGCTGCAAACATGGATGGGAAAAATTATATTCTTATTTTTTAAGATTTTAACTGAAATTGAGCACTTCCTTCAATTATGAGCATAGATTTTATTAGACTGTCAAAGGGATTCATGCCCGGCACATACACACAAAAAAGGTTAAAGCTTCTCAAATAGCAGTATTTTCACCAATACTTGGGAGAATAAAAATTTCTCATGTTTGAGCCAAAATATCAGTGCTTTCAACTCGTAAATATATGAATCTGGTAATAAATGTTTTAGGCCAGGGGACACTGATAATATTATCCACCACACTCTACATATGTATCATCTCAATCTCTACAACTGATATTCTCCGTTCAATTCTGTTTTTCGAGCACTATGAACAGATACTATCAAGACTCTGGGAGCTCTAGTAATTGCAAAAGCTTCCAGTGTTTTGAAGCTTCTAGGTACATGGTGACTATAATAAAAGGAATGTGTGATTTTTTTTTTGAGAGATAAGAAGCAATTATTTAATACCTTCCTTGAAAAAAAAAATAATACCTTCCTTGGACTGTGTGTCTTGGAGGAGCTTAGGTCCTCATAGTATTGATTGCCTTCTTACATTCTTCCATTGACCCAGTTTTTTGAGCATCCACCTTGTACAATGCATGAAGCCAAAGTGGGGGGGGGGTAGTGTTTTGTCAGGCCTTTGGAGGCATCCATTCATTCATCCACACAGAATATACTCTTCCTGGACATCTCATGCAACTTAGACCAGATGAGGTCATTTCTACCTCCCTAACCTCCCATCCAATTCTCCAGGTCACTAAGACCAATGAACAAAAAATATACAGAGAGATTGTCACAAACTAATTCATTCTAGACCACAAATGAAAGCTTGTTTCCCAACAGTGGTGCCCTAGAAGTATCATTCAGGTCTTCAGTATATGCCGCTTGGGAATATCAAGGCTTTATCAGGTTTGAGTAAAGTCGGCTTATTTGATTTGTGTTCCGTATACAAAACTAAGATAATTGATGAAACGATATTGGACATTTCTGTTGAAATGCTGAGTCTCCTGATTTAATGCTGAGGAACGTAATTTTCAAAAGAAATTATAAAGATTGGCTCTTTTGAGTGTCAGTTTAACTCTAACAATATCTTAAGAATAATCAGCTGAGGCAATAGAAAACTAAGATCAAATGTCATTTCAGTGTTATGTAAAGAATGCTAATTTCATGCCTGTTTGTCACCAAGTGGAATATATTTTTAAAATAGTTTTTAAGGTATTTGTCACTTAGCATCTTTTGTCCATGTGAGGATGTACATCTCTGTCCACTTCCATGAGGAAGATCTCCAAGCCTGGTCCTCACATTCTTTCTCAAGCCAAGAGATGGAACCAACGAAATAGGACTCTCTCCATTTTTGGTGTTGTGCCGATTCTTAGGCGAGTAGTTCTGTACATGTGCCAGATCTCAGGCAATCTAATTTACCAAATCCCAGTGTCTGGGATGCCGACTCTGCAAAATAGGCATAAAATAATAATATCTACTTCGCAGGGTGTTAAGGAGATCAAGTGAGATAATTCTGGTGAAATGCTGAGCAGAATATCTTGTACACGGTGGCACCGAATACATGTTTATCACTCTTATCATCGTCGTATTGTTATTATGCACTCCCAAAATAAAGCCATTGACATGTACTTCACCAACTTCCCGTCTCTTCTCCCTCTGTAAATTTACTTTCTCCATCCCATCCTTAGTTTTGACCCAGAACGAGGTGTGCTTCCTCTCGCTAAGATTCCATTCTCCATTTGTATAGTTGGCCTGATTTTTTCACAACACTTTCTTGATCTTCAATCTCTTCTTCCCTTTGGCTTTTTTGTTAGGTCTTTAAATGTGGGAGAACTCATTCTAATCTGAACAAAAAAGACAAATGCACCCCTTCTGACCCTATAGACTGTACAAACCCCCTCAACTGCCCCATCCCTCTCCTGTTTTCATACAAAGTTCTTAACCTAGGGACCTGCAATCACGTCTTAACCATTTCCATCCCCTACTTTGCACTCTGAGTGCACTATTCGTTTCTAGCTCCACTCCCCCACCCACCACCCCTCCAGCAACCCTCAGTTTGTTTTCTATAGTTAAGAGTCTCTTATGCTTTGTCTCCCTTTCTGATTCCATCTTGTTTTATTTCCCCTCCCTTCCCCTGTGTCCCTCTGTTTTATTTCTTAAATTCCACGTATGAATGAAATCATATAATAATTGTCTTTCTCTGATTGATTTATTTTGCTTAGCATAATGCCATCTAGTTCTATCCATCTGCTAAGTTCTTGATCTTAGGGTCATGAGTTCAAGCCCCATGTTAGGCTCCAAGTTAGGCATGGAGCCTACTTAAATTAAAAAAAAAATTCCAATTGTCCATAATAGAACAGCATTGTTATTAATACAGACACAATTGTTATTCGCAAATAATTTATAATCTAATAACTTATATTTGGCTAATTCTTTCCATCACCACAATGAAATGATAAAAAGACTTGCCATTAATCTCTGTTTATATTAACAGTCATTAATATTCATTAACAATATTTATTTTTATTAATAAGCATCAATATCTGTTCATATTAATATTTCCAAGATCATTTAAGTCCAGCCTTTTGTATGTCAGAGGCATTTATGGCTATAGATTTATTTCCAGGCCCAATCCTTCTTTTTTTCATTTCACTATGAATAAATACCTTGAACACTTTATTATGTCTCGCAACTTAGGTTAGAATTGAATTTAACACTCAATTTACAATTGCAAGTGGCTGTTTTTATCTCATTTTACCCTCAAATTTCAGTTGAGGTTCCTTGGTGAGTGTGGTAGATATGGATGGCTGCTTAGCCAACAGCCTTCTCCCTTCTTTCTTCCGTCTTGTTTATGGAATACCAATTGCGTTCAGGAACCTGACAAGGGTGGTTTACTAGTCTCTTCCCCAGGAGACGAATCTCAATTGTTCTAAGCCAATCAAAGCAACGGCAATGATTGATTTAGGGGTTGGCGTGTGGTCCACATCTGGCTCACGAAGTCTGAGAAGTCTGTTGTGGAGGAATAAAGGATGTTCTGGGAAAGATTTTCTTCCCAGATAAACAGAAATAGACATGCAAGAAGAAGCCTTCTTTCTTCCAGCTTTTAGATATTGTTACGAGAGGACGTGTTGGTTGGCACTGTGGCCAGCTGTCTTCAGACCATGGAGGAAGAGTCAGGAGACCTATTGAAAAGGTGACACCCATAAACTTCTGAATTAACTGACCCTGCAACTGCTCACTCATCGTTAGAAAAGTAAAAAAAAGACAGGCTAACGTATGAAAGATAATACTTCCAACAAAAAATGGAGAGTTCTTAAAAATCAGTGAGAAAAAAGGGACAAAAACATTGGTAGACTTGAATTGGCACTTTGCACAGAACATATGCAAATCATTGAATAATGTGTGAAATCATGGTTAACATCATTCGTCTTCGGTAAAATGCAAGTTAAAGCCACAAGATAGCACTGTATACTCACCAGAATCGGTACAATAAAAAAGACTGACAAGCCGAGTGGTGGTGAAGATAGGGGGAAACTAGGATTCTCAGGTTACCGTTGGAAGGGTAAATTGGTACAAGTATGCTGGGAAACTTGTCAAGAATATCTAGTAAAATGATTTATGCATACCTGCTGAACCGGCAATTCTACTCCTAGGTGTTGCCCAAAGGAAACATGGGTATATGTTTACCAAAAATACTCATAGCAGCACTGTTTTGAACACCCCCAAATTGGAAACGGCCCAAATATCCATCAGTGTACACTGGATACATACATTATGGCATATTTACACAATCAGATACCAAAGAACAATATGAACAGGGGCACCTATTTATAGTCGGTTAAGCAGCCCACTCTTGATTTCAGGTAGGTCCTGATCTAAGGGTTGTGGGATCAGCCCCACATGGGGCTCCAGCTCCGGTTCAGATTCTCTCCCTCCCTCCCCCTTTGCCCCTCCCCCATACTCTCTTTTCTCTCCAATAAATGGAATCCTTAAAAAATAAAGAACAATATAAATATGTAAACTACTACCACACACAATAACAGATATATATATATATATATATATATATATATATATATATATATATATAAAAGATTTATTTTATATTTGAGGAGAGGGTGAGGGGAGGGGCAGAGGGAGAGGGAGAGAGAATCCCAAGCAGACACCCACTGAGCTGGACCTGGGGTTCATCTCCCCACCCAGGGATCATGACCTCAGGGGACCCCGACAGATGCTCAGGCCTGTACCACCCAAGCACCCCAACACAAATACATAGTTTTGAGCAAAGGAAGCAGCAGGCAGGTATGACTCCACTTGCATAAAGTTCAAAAACGAGCAAAACTAATTTCTGTTCTTAGAAGTCGAGGCGGTGATGGGGAGGGGGCCACAAAAGGATTTCTCCGTCGCTGGCAATGCTCTACTTCTTGATAATGGGCTTTGACTACATGTCTGTTCACTTTGAGACTCCTCGCGTTAGATGTTAGAACCTGTCTGCAGTTGCCCCTTGGACGACACAGGTATGAGCCGCATCGGCCACTTATGCATGAGTTTGGGTTCAGGGGGTTTGCTCCATGGCTCGACGGCTTGCATTTGGTCCAGACTGGGGGTGCTCCAGGGCGCCCTCAAAGCCGGCAGCAGCCCGGGCACTGGGCTCTGAGGGCCCCGGCTGTGCTGCATGTGAGCCCCCACCGGGGACGCCCGCTGCCGCAGCAGGTGCAGGTGTAGGGCAGGTCTGCATCTCACCTGCGCCTCCGGAAGCCGCTCCCCAGGTGTGCCCCACAGGGCCCAGGGCCCCACACTCCAGAAGGGTCTGCCCCGGATTCCTCGCCAGGATCCCGGCGGCTTCGTGCTCAGGGTTTTGCCCCCTGCGTCTTGGGGCAGCTCCTGCACCGCCCGTAGCCTGCCCGGCGTCCTCTGCCTTGCATCCTTGTATCTTGAGCACTTGCCGCTGCTTTGCATCCTTGCATCTTCAGCACGTGCCGCTGCCTTGCTTCCTTGCATCTTGAGCGGATCCGCTGCCTTGCATCCTTGCATCTTGAGCAGGTGCCACTGCCTTGCATCCTTGCATCTTGAGCAGGTGCCGCTGCCTTGCATCCTTGCATCTTGAGCAGGTGCCACTGCCCCCATGCCCCAGGAGACAGGAAGCAGGAGGGAGGTGGTGCAGGAGGCCCCAGAGGCTGGGTGACCAGGCAGCTGAAGACGGTTCCCCTGTGCAGGAGGGGACTGAGGAGACAATTCTGGAGGCGCATCTGGAGAAGAGGCTGGAGGGCAGTTGGAGGCTGGAAGGAGGGACATCTCTGGGTTTGTTCCTGCAAACACTGTAGAAGGAAGGGACAGGTCTGCTGGATTGCTGGGGGTACTGCCTGGAGATATCCTATTTTTTTTTTTTACAGGACTGTAAATGTATTTTCTTTCCTAATAGCATTTTCTTTTCTCTGGATACTTTATTGCAAGAATACCATATTAGTGCATATAACATAAAAAAATATGTGTTAATTCACTGCTTATGTTATGCGTAAGGCTCTGGGGCAACTAGGCTATTAGTAGTTAAGTTTGTCGTAGATAAGTCAGTTCTACTTTGATTTTCTACAGTGGGAGGGCCAGCACCCCTAAGCCCCATGTTGTCAAGGGTCAACTGTACTTCTTCCGAATATGTGTTTGCTTCAGTGAAAAGGCCATTTAAAAAATAATTGAAAGAGAAGAAAAATAAGGTGAGAAGAAATAAAAGGGAACAGAAGGTAGAGAAAGAGGGTAAAGGGAAAACAGCGTTTGCCAGGGGCACCTGCAATCCCAAGCAAGGCCGGTGGGGTTCAGCAGTTATTGCTTCATGATTCTATGAGCCTTTTGTGTGTTAAATTGCTGCCAGAGTCTTCAATCTAGACTGTGGCTGTCTCTTGCTGTTTTTGAAGATAAAAAGTAACTTGATTTTCTCTGGAAAATTAGAATTCACTGTTTGGAGCTACTCATCTGCTAGAAGGAGTCAGATCCTTGTGATTCTGATTCTTGAATGATTTCATAGTTATGAGTCCATTTCTATTTCTGGGTAGCACAAAATCTTAGATGCATAAATTTTATTTGCACTACCTACACTAATTTGCTAGCAATTGCATTTCCTATAAGGAAATATAAGATACAGTGTGTATAATCAGCTTCGAGTTTAGGTAAAGACTTAATAATCAACAATTTTTTGAAATGTTGCCAGACCTTGATAATTTGCTTCTATTTAGAACTCCTCCCACATTAGCCTCTGATCCATATTGTTGAACATTAAGTTCTATTCTGCCTTGGGTTGTTGGCAGGTCTTGTTTGTTTGTTTGTTTTATTTTTCCCTCCACGTATGCTAGTTTTGGTCCCCTGCATAGACCGTATGCCATTTGAAGGTTGGATCCATGTCTTATAATCTTTCAAAAATTTCTTTAACCTTTGGACTTTATTCATAGTAAATACTAAGTTTTTCCTGAATAAGTGCTGGTCACTGTCATGCTTAGGTTGGATAAGGAAAGGCCATGCTTGTGGACAATTGGCAGGAAATTTTTCTTGGCAGCATTGAAGGATAGCATAGGCATTCTTTGGCTTGTAGTGTTACAGAACTCAAAGAAATGGGCTAGGAACAGTCCTATGGCCTATGCATGTGACAGATATAACAAGCAAGTTATTGTTTGGCTTACCTAGTACCAAACAACTCAGTTGACTTCTTTTTTTTTTTTTTTTTGACAGAATTGACTAAATTACCCGATTGTTTTGTCTTTGTGTAGACAGAGCCTAGGATTCTATTGATGAAACCATATTTCATGCTCATGCTCTGCAACAGCTGTAGTTCACCGAATTGAAATAACTTAATGAGGTATTGATTTTGCTGCTCAGCATGCTCTGAAATAACTACCAAAATTGTGGGAGGCAACATCATAAGGAAGAGGGAGAAAGAAAGGTGAATTTCTAATGAATACACTAGATGAGTTCCTGTCAACTTGATTATTTGAATTGGATGCTTTAGAATTAGAGAAATGAATTATTTAATTGGAGATGAAAAATATGAGTTCATTTTGCTCATTTGGAATTTGGAATTGGAACTGAATCACATGCACTTCAGGAAACATAAAAGTTAAAAAAAAAAACAATCCTAGCTCAGAGATAAATTATAGTGGTAAGTTATTTTTCAAGCCAATTTTTAGTTGTTCAAACTAGAAGAAATGGAGAAAGCCTTAGAGTGGAAATAAGACTCTAGGGAAAGGAAATAAAGGAACTGTTCCTTTTGCATGTTTCCTAAATACTCCCTGGTGGCTCTTAATGAGCTGCATTATTGCGTTTTGGCTCTGGAGTTGGATGGAGCTCTGCCATAAATTAGCAAGATGGAGAGAATTTGAATGAGGGTACTGCACAGACAGGAATACAGGAAACCTCTTCTTCATATTCCATTTGGCTAGATTCTGATTTTGTGGATAAATGGTTGGCATCCTGAGGTCCATCTCAAAGTTACCTAACTTTGCAAAGAACTTTCTAGAATCACTAGGTCAACAGCTGTGCTACTCAGGTGAATCTATATGGACCAGGCATGTGGTCCTAAGCCGCTTCTATACTCTCTTCCCCGTTGTCCCATCTCTTTTCATTAAGAAAACCCACTGATTATTTGTCTGAATGAAATAAATTTAGTGTTCCCCAAGAACATGGAGTGCTTCTGTGACCAAGCAGATCAGAACCAGAAAGGATGGCACAGTGTACCAGAAGAGGAAATGGCCGTGGAGCAAAGCAGAGGAGGTTGGGGGTGAGGTGGGCTTGGGTCAAAACGAAGAATCCCAGTGAAATGCGTTTGGAGAGGCTGCCTGGGTCAAGGAAGTCATTGGGAGGAAAATCAGCAGCCTCCTACTGAAGGGCCTCTTAGGGCCCTTACACTCTCAGATGCTGTCTTCAAGTTTAAATTTGATTTGGCTTCTGGATTTCAAGCAGATTCCTTTAAAGTAGTGGTTCTCAGCTGGAGACCAGGGTGACTTTGCTACCCCAGGGACATCTGGAGATGTCTGGAGACATTCCGGTTGTCACAGCTGGGGCGGAGGGAGGTACCACTGACATCTAGCAGGTAGAGGCCAGGGATGCTGAGAAATATTATGTTAGAATGCACAGGACGGCCCCTTGCCTCCGCCTTTGCTCTGTGTGACAAAGATTGATCTGGCCCCAAATGTCAAGAATGACAAGGTTGGGAAATCCTGAAAGGAAGGACCAATTTCTATAGCCATGGAAGAGGGAGGGACTAATAAAACTTGGAAGGACTCACGTTCCACCGAGTAAAGGAGAGACATAGCGGCAGAGACAGGACGAGGTGATTAGGCGCTCCTGTCAGGTGTCGGGAGCGTGACTGCCATGTCTGGGCTGCGGCTTGGGTCACTTGGGCTACTTGTCCTGAGCCGCGGGGTTTTGCATTATATTTGCATTATATGCAAATCAGTTTGCATATAATGATTTGTTTGCATATAATGATGTGTTTACATAAAATGTAGTTATAATAAATACGAGCAACTGTGGGTGGTTTCTCTTCAGTGTATCTGCTCCATTGCCAGATAATGATCATTCATTAGGCATCCGCTAGGTCCTGGCACTGTGTTCAGGGTGTATTTTTAAAGGTGTTCACATTTAGTTTCCTTTGTTTTAAAGCAGCAACTTCCATCAGCTATCCCAGGAGGATCGTTTAATTGTTCCAGATATAGAAGGATCTTCTTTTGAGTCTCTTGCTTTTCCACATGTAGAAGAAGTTAGTACAGAGGAAATATAGCTTTGGGATGGAAGGACTTTCAGGGTTTCTGCACAAGGAAAAATAGTGCTCATGTGCTTGAAATATTAACAATCCTAAGGAGCTTAAAGGGATTTTGTATGTCGCAACCTTTCCTGGGTCTCATATGAGAAGTTGGCTCTGATGAGCTCTAAAGTCTTTTTCCACGAAGAGTCTAGGATTCTGTTCTTCTCTGCCAGCCAGTTAGAAGTGAGACATTTGGGTCCTGCGCTCATCTGGGCAGGCTGCAGGATTTATAACCACTGATTTCAAGGGCCTCAGAAATCTGGTAAAATTGGATGCCAAACTTTTTGAATACGTGCATTTTCCTGGGGTGAGTTTCCATATTTATACAATAATCTAAGTAGTCTGTGATTCTAAAAAATTAAGATCTACTGCCGTATGACGTGATGCTAATGAAGTCAGGATTATATATGCTTCCACTCTCGTGGCTATTAATAGAGGAAGCTCTATCCTGTAGCCCAGGACCTCACCACTGATCCTGAGGATCTACATGCAAACGTGTGCTATTAGTCACAGGGGCACAAGAGAAAACAGCGAGGTGGGTGGGGGGACACGGCAACGGGGTGACGGGCACTGAGGAGGGCACTTGATGAGATGAGCACTGAGTGTTATATGTTGGCAAATTGAATTTAAGTAAAATTTGTGAAAAAAGTAAACAATACATATTGGTCAGGGCCCCCCTGTGGCCTCTACTCAACACAGTGTTCCGGAAAACAAAGAGCTGCTATGAAATCTCATCAATCAGAGCTACATGTGGGATTTTGGAGGACCAGTAAATGACACTTCTCTTTCTCTCCAGATTGCGGAGCCAGTAGAGAGACAGGCTAGAGAAGACAGACAGATGGGGAGTAAAAAGAAAGTTGGCTTTATTATTGATTAAGTTGATGGGAAAACATGGCTTTAAATTTGGGCCAAATAGGCTTCCTAATACTCCCTCTGAATTTAGAAGACTTCTTGCAGCTGTCCCTGGCCCAGCCAGTCAGGGCAGGTGAGCTCCTTTCCTGCAGCTGAACAGAATGTCTGATCCGCAGATGGCCACCGGCTCTCTGAGCGGGCGCTGCTCAGCTCCTCACTGACCTCAATCTGCTACGTCCCTCCTCCCCAGAAGAGCAACGAATAGCGGAGGAGAGCAGCTCTCCCCAATAATTTTCCCTTCTCGGATGCTGGAGGCATATTATCTGCTCTCTTCAGAACATCACGAGTTAGGAATAAATTTTTCCCCCCAGTTTTAAGTGCCTCTCTGAATCAATTGCAGATTGAAATACAATATTGTTGGGGAGATGGCGTAAGTGACTTGCTTTTAAAAATGAAACTACAAACCCTTCCAGGCCATCAAGAGCAGGAAAAGCATTGATCAGAGAGTTTTCTGAGACACTGCCCAACATCTCTTGAGGCCAGGTGATGCGTTAGAATTGTCGAGGAGAACTAAAATATCCTGGGAGGAAGTGCTTCGGGGCAAGGGATATGGGTGTGGACATCAGAGGAGTGAGCCTCTAGATGAACCATGGACTGAAGATGTGTCACGTTCTGGGACAGACTTTTCTGTTTTCCTCATCTAACTTTACCTTCCTTGGCTCTAAAAAAGGGTTTCTGACGTTTTATCAAACATTCTATAACCTTTAAATGCTTTCAGGTTGTCACTCTTCTGAAATAACAATAGCAGCTATCTTTTGAGTAATGCCTTTTTGGGGGAGGCAGGTGTTCTTAAGCGACTTTTGGGTTCTTAATCGGTGTAGTGACCCAATGCCCCTATTTGTCTCATGGGTCTCACTTTATACCTGACGTCCTGGTATAACTACTAAATGTACTTCCACTCACCCTCCGAAATGTCCCAATTTGGGTAATAAATTATATGTTCACTCCTTTTCTTTAATGTTTACTTTTTGCCTTTTTAAAAGAGGAGTGGATTTATTGCTACTTGTGTAATTAAAATTAGTATTAAAAAAGAAAATATTATGATTTCTGCCTTTAAGGAGAGCTAATTGATTATAATAATGAAGCAGGCATTGATATGGTACTTTGCACCTTACAGAACTCTTTAACAGATTTGTTTAAAGGACTGAATGGTAGGGGGTCAGTATATTTTGAGTAGATGGGTGAGTAGGTGAAGGTAGACGGATGGGTGCAGCAGGCATTGCTCTATTAGTCACACATAAATTATCAACATCATCTCACACTTTTGTGTAGTTTTGTAATGACTATTGTGTGAAACCTTTTTCTTTCTTGCCTTTTTTCTCAGTGATACTTGGAATTGTGTTGATTTGTCAAAGAACTGTCATTTCTTACCTACTTTCTTTTACGTCTACATACTTTTATCTCTTACATACTTTCTTTTACCTCTGATTAGAACTCTTTATTTTTCCAGCCTCCATCAAGATGTCGGTTTTTGTACACGTTATTGTATAAAGTGAGATAAAACTGGTAAGTGGGTGAGCATCACTGGCCTCAAAACAAACCCCTGAGGGGCATGGTTTTTTAGAGTCTTCTGTTTGGGATGGAGTCATCGAAACCCTCTTTGTATTTGACCCTGCACCCAGATTTTCTCCACCATGTTGTGAAACCCAGTCTGTCCGTCCTTCCTTCCTTCCTTCCTTCCTTCCTTCCTTCCTTCCTTCCTCCTCCCCCTTCCCTCTTTCCTTCTTTCAAGTAGGCTCCACACCTGGAATGGAGCCCAACGTGGGCCTTGAACTCACAACCCTGAGATTAAGACCTGAGTTGAGATTAAGAGTCAGATGTTTGGGGCACCCAGAGTGGCTCAATGGTTGAGCACCTGCCTTCGGCTCAGGGTGTGACCTTGGGGTCCTGGGATTGAGTCCCACATCGGGCTCCCCGCAGGGAGCCTGCTTCTCCCTCTCTGCCTCTCTGTGTCTCTCATGAATAAATAAATACAATCTTAAAAATAAGAGAGATGCTTAACCCACTGAGCCACCCAGTCACCCTGTATCTCCATTTATTAATGGCTGTCATGTAGAAGAGAATGGAGACCCTCTATAAATCAAGATGGATTGCCTCTCTCTTTTCTTTCCCTTCAAACTCACTGTCGAGGGGAAGGTTGGTGCAGTGGAATTGTCGGTATCCGGAGTCACACTAGTGATTATGCCCGGGACTGAGAGCTAACCTGGAGGACCTAGTATGGTAGCACTGCTAGTTAAAATAGGAAGATATTTCTGAAGCATTTGGCAGCAAGCCAGCTCCAAGGGCTCCTTCTAAGTTGTCCTGCCCCCGCTTTCCTTGACTGTCCCCTCCGGTACCGCTGGATGTCCCCAGATCCAGCAAACAAGGGTCAACACCTGGCATAGCAAGGGGCTATTGGACTCTTGCTCCAACCCATCCTGATCAGGTGGTGCCTGTGCTGCATCAGGTTGTTGAATAACCACCCCTGGTTGTTCTCTGGGACCTCTTCTTTGAAGTGCTTAAATGTGAATTTGATAGGACTTTCCAGAATTTTAAAAATGGAAATCAAACTAGCACTTTGGGATTGGGTTTAGTTCTTTCTCTGTGTGTGTGTTCACGCGCACAGGTGTGTGAATGAGTGTAGGAGAACGTGTGTATGCATGTGCGCGTGGCAATGGATTTGATGCATTTTCTGTTTTTTTAGGGTGTCTCCAATTAACATTTCTGTTCAACAATTGGGCTGTTTGTCTAAACACCCTTTAGACATATTCTCTTCAAACAAAATATGGAAATTTCTTTTAGTACCTGTCAGATGGTCATCCAGGTTTTGGTTAACTTTGGTAATGGAGAGTTCACTCCCCAGAAGTCATTTTCCCTTCCAAAATAAATTACGTGGGATGATCTACACTCATTTCTCAGAAATTTTCTTTATCACAAAGAACCATATCTGATAGTCAGCAACAGGATTCATCTCTTTGTGTAAAAACGTTTCTCCGGATAATCTTCCCTTAGCCATCCTCTCCATATGCATATTCATGAACAGTTTATAACATTTGAGAAATATCACAAACCCAAAGAGACCACATGATCCTGATTCCTATTTTTTGGTTCAGAAATATGCTTTGTACATTTAGGGAATCAGTCCTTAGGTAATCAATTGTTTCTATCAAAGGAATGAGTGCATGAAAAATGAAGGACCCCAGGCAGAAAATATTTTTTTAGCCTTTATAGAAAATTCCCCCAGGATATAAACTTCAGGAATCTGATTGGCCTGTTTCAATATTTAATCATAGCAAAGATCAAGAATTTCCCCTTATGCCCAGATGAAATCTCTCTACCTTTAATTAAAGCTAATTTCTTCTTTACTACTCTGGGTGGGTTTCCTTTGTCTGGCTGCATTCCCAGATCATCCTTCTTGTTGACAGCGTAGATGGAGGAGGGAGAAAGACTAAATGTGTATTATAGGACTCTGGTATTCTAGAGAACTCTATTACCAAATTCACTACCCCATAGAGTAATGGGGAACATTTTCCTTCATCATTCTAGATATCTGATTATGTTAAAAAGTAAAAAAAAATGCTATCCACTTTGCAATAGCAAGTGAGGCCACCTCTTTTTGTATATCAGGTCATGTATGGATATTTAGAGAGGAGAAAAAGGCTGTCATTGTAAACATGTAGGAGAAAACACTTACCTTTTTTTTTTTTAAAGATTTTATTTATTTACTCATGAGAGACACACACAGAGAGAGAGAGAGAGAGGCAGAGACACAGGCAGAGGGAGAAGCAGGCTCCGTGCAGGGAGCCCGATGTAGGACTCGATCCCAGAACCCGGGGTCACGCCCTGGGCCGAAGGCAGGCACCAAATGGCTGAGCCACCCAGGGATCCCCTTACCTTTTTTTTTATTTTTTAAAGAAAAACTATTTATTGTGATCTATACTCAAATATAAATGTAAGAATTATGTATTTTGCCTCTTGAGCTTGACCTTATAACTTCTAATTAGGCCAATTAACATATCCTCACTGACTTTCCCAGAGTGTCATCAGGAAAGCACAGAAAGAAGTTGTACCATGGCACTCTTCCTTCTAGGGCCTTAGTTCGGGTTATGTATAGAAACATATCAAGATCCTTTAATGGCAAAACTCATGACTTGATTTGACTTTTAGTTTCCATGATTTTGAAAGGCTACTAAGGGCAGCCCGGCTGGCTCAGTGGTTTAGCACTGCCTTCGGCCTAGGATGTGATCCTGGAGACCCGGGATCGAGTCCCATGTCACGTTCCCTGCATGGAGCCTGCTTCTCCCTCTGCCTGTCTTTCTCTCTCTCTCTCTCTCTGTCTCTCTGTGTGTGTCTCTTATGAATAAATAAATAAAATCTTAAAAAAAAAAGGTTACTAAATCTGAAAGAGACTTTAGGGAGACTATAGTTTAATCTCCTTTAGAGAAGAGGAAATTGTGGCTCATGCATTGACCATAAAAATATTCTTCCTTGAAGGCTTGGGCATTGAAAAGGAATACTGAACAACATTGAATAACAGTCTTTACCTCTTTGGAGAAATCCGGATCATTACACCTCACCATCAAGGTGCCCATCAGTTAGAAACATGTAGAAAGGAGGAATACAGTGTCTCCAATGTCCCTGGCTTGGTGGATGTGTCTTTTAGGACGTTTAATCTTTTAAAAATTAATTCTGTGGGACACCTGGGTGACTCAGTGGTTGAGCGTCTTTGGCTCAGATCATGATCCTGGGGTCCTCGGATCAAGTCTCCCATTGGGCTCCCCGCAGGGAGCCTGCTTCTCCCTCTATCTGTGTCTCTGCCTCTCTCTGTGTCTCTCATGAATAAGTACATAAAATCTTAAAAATAAATAAATAAAATAAAAATTCTGTGATTAGGAATAAGCTTTTGATATCTGAACATGCTCCTGTATTATGAGGGAGAGTCCTGCACAGATAACACATGTGGGTTGTTCTCCCGATGTAAAATATAAATAAATCATCGCCATTCTGATTTTAAAATGTTTCCTATAATTTTTATTGTTTTGAGGTTTTTTTTCTTTCTTTCTTTCTTTTTTTTTTTTTTTTCTTTTTCAGAGCTCTGTGTGGGCTTGAATTTCCTTGCTGTATTCTTTTAAGCAAACGTGTTGAGTGACTACCATTCATTTATTTATTCAACAAGAATGTATTTAGTGTTCGTTTTTTTCCGAACTGCTCTGGGTGCTGGGGATATAGTAGAAATAAAAGAAATTCTTACGCTCACAGAGCTTTTGATCTCATTACATATACAAGCAAATAAGATGAATCCTGTCCTGGCTTCCCTGAGCACGGAGCTTAGCAGGAAAGACAAAATCTAAATTGATTGCTACAATTAGTATGATGAATATTCATTACAGGGGTAGCAGAAGGTATAGAGTACCTAATGACTGATTGCCTACATATGTACAGAAAACAGGGGAGTGAGACCAAGTTCTGGGGTCAAGGGAGGTTCCTTAAAAAGGGGGGAGAGAGAGAGAGACATTTAAGCTGGTGTCTAAAAGGTGAGTCGGAGTTCAGTGATTTGTGGGTTGGGAGAGAGGATGATTCATCAGAGGCAATAACGTGCATGAGTTTGGGAACTGAGAGAAAGAATGGCACGTTTGTAAAACGGGAATGTGCTTGGTTTGGCTAGAGCAGAGAGTCTGTGGGAATCTGCGGGGAGGGAAGGTATGAAATGAGGTCCCACCACTGAGGGCTTTGCAAACCCTCTTGAGGAAACTGTACTGTATTTGAAGGGCAGTGGGAGCCACTGGGTTTTAAAGCCTGTCACTTTTATTTAAGGATCCCACTTCTAGCCATACGGGTAAGAGGACGGGAGGACAAACACTAGGTGGAAGTATGACCAGGTGTTGGCATAATTTAGGTAGGAGACGCTGGCAAAGGAGATGGAATGAAATGCAGGGATTTGAGTAACACTTGGAAGTAGAATGACTAGACGCAAGTCAGAGCCGCTGATGAGAAAGATCACGTGTGCATAAGAAGGACAATTCAAGGATGACTTCTAGAATTTTGGTTCTGGGTTCAGAGAGCTACAGATCTGACCGCCAGACCCCAGATCTGTGTAATCTCCCGTCTTTCGGTTTCGCTTCCTTTATGTGAGGATGCCCCTGTAGATCCGGCTCGCCAGCTGCCTCTTCAGGCCTCAGACCCAGGGGAGCCTCAGACCCCCGTGTTACGGGCGAACCTGGTTTCAGGGAGAACGTGGTATATAAAGTCACTGAGGCTCCTGGCTAGGTTTTCAGGGGACTGACCCTCTTCTGAATTCTGTTCGACAGTGTCCATCGCTAAACGGAACATCTACAATGATTGTGCGAGGACTAGCCAAGGCGCTGTCTGCATCGTGCTACCAAGTGACCATCAACTTCCTCAACTGCTCCCCTCAGAAAGCAGACGTGAGATCCTGTTTTCCTTTTCTGAATTGACTGTTGCTCAAGGCTGATTGCACACTACCCGTTGCTTTCGTACTGTGGAAACTCAATATATCTCCTCCCCCTCCGAGTCAGAAGGGGAATCATTTGGATTAATATTTTATTATTTTAAAATGCCTCCAAGATGCTATCCGATTCATTCCCATAACAATTTTGGGAGACAGGAAGGAAGCAGGTAAACACGCACTTCGCATAGTTTTTACTTAATGGCAAATTTAGTGCTGTTTGGTCAAAGATGAAAAATGAAGAAATTATTCATGTGGAATCTAATTTAAGATCATCATTCTTGGTGACATTTATGACTTGCTTCTGGCAGGGATTTTGTTTGTTGTAGTAATATGAGGAATGTTCTACTCTTTGTATTTGAAGGTGACACCACTATCCCTCCATTAGTCGTACATGTGCTTTGAGATGTTTTTCTAATGGAAAGGACAGATTTTCATTAAGCCATTTGCACTTTCTCTTGACATTGTGACAATTGACACACATTTCTGATGCCTGACTTGGGATAGGTATTACAGCCGTAACCACCAGCAGAGAAAAACAAATTGCCTGCCTGGGGATTTGAACTTTTGCCACCAGCCTCATTAGCACAGTGTGCTAACCAACTAGGGTAGCCACGGGCATGCAATTATAGAACAGCATGAATCAAACCTGGTCTAGGGCCCTGAAATTTAACCTTTGACTATATCCATCAGCCTTGACACATCTCCATGAAAGAACGTGGCCTTTCTCTAGAGGCGTATACTACAGAACGGTTCACTGTTATCTTTCATGGAGATTTATTTCTCAAATTTAATAAAGATAGAAACATCAGTGGATCTTGAAATAAAATTTAGTGTTTCTATAAGGCGAGGTGTTTATTTTTGAGTGATATTTATAAATACGATCATTCATCTGTGACAATTGTTTTTAATAACTTCTTTTTCGCATTGAGGGCACGCTTGAACCACATCTGAATTTATGTCTGTCCACATGTGGGAGGGAATAGCGTTTGAGGATTGGAGCACAAATGTCAGAACACCCTTCAAAGCGAGAGCTTCACAGTAATGCCAGAGAGCGGACAGGAAGCCACGAAGGCATTGTGTAAATGAAAGGAAAAATGCAAATTCGTTGCAGTCAACATATTCTTGCCAACTATTTTGAAAGTGGAACACTTAATTACATTGTAATTATTAATGATTTCAAACCAATGGCAGTTATATGAATATGAAACCGGTCCAGGGAGGGAGGAGGATGGTATGGATATGGATGTTATATTTATAAACTGTGTTAGTGTGCTTGGGCTGACAAAACAAGAAAACCGCAGAATCGGTGGCTCACGGTTTTGTAGGGGGTGGGGGTGGAGTCCGAGATCAAGACTGGACCTAGGTTTGGCTCCCGGTGAGCTTCTCTTCTTGGCCTCCAGCCCACTGTCTCCTTGCTGTGTTTTCACATGGTGCAGACACAGGGTGCTCTGCTCTCCTCTTCCTGCAGGGACCCTCATCCAGCCGTGGGTACTCCATCCTCAGGCCTTCATCTACCACTTAGGTACCAGCCAAAGGCCCTCCCTCCAAATACTGTCACTTTGGGCCTTAGGGCTTCTGCATATGGACGTTAGGGGGCATGAACATTCATTCATAACAAAAGCTGAGAGCAACTTGACTATTTTTATGGTAAACAAGTTTTTCTATCTCCCTCACTTCCTTCCTCAGCCGGCCTTCATGTCCTGCTGATTCTGCTGTCCGCGTCTTTCCATCATCCAGACCTCATGCGAGGGCGCCCGAGCTGATCCAGACCTCCTCATTTCTCAAGTGGACAGGACCAGCAGCTCCCACCTGTCTGCTGTCTCCAATCCTGCCTCCCTTTAATTCATTTTTTTATAGTTTATAACATGCAAATGAGATCCTGTTACTTGCTTCAGTTCTTTCCAAGGATTGCCATTACTCTTGTGATGAAATCCCCAATCCTCACCATTCCTTATATGGAAGACTTTGTGAGTGGGCATGGAGTGGCACGGGGAGCGTGTGTGTGTGTGTGTGTGCGCGCGCGTGCACTCACATGCACATGTGCAGAAGTGTTCTGGGACAGTGGATCTCACACAGTTAGAAGCCCACAAATTTACACCTTTCGCTTTATGTCCTCATGAGGTTATTTACAGTGTTTGAAGTTTATATATTTGTGTTGAAGCATTAAGTGCAAACATCTAAAAATACCTAAGTTTTATAATCCCCTTCTATCGTTTCTTTATTGTTTTTAGTTCACTGGGAGCCTAGGGTAAAACAAATTGAATTGGCCTTGATGTCTGTCAGTTTAGAGGCCCTGCCCACAAGGAGCTGCCCAGCGCCCCCGGCCTCCAGACTCTTCTCTCTGCCTCCACACACCACTGCATACCCTAAGCTCTACCTGCATGAATGTTTTTCACTTTCTTAACTCTTGATGTTCTCTCCTCTACGGAACGTCTCATCTAGTGTTCTCACTTCTGTTTCATCTTCCTTGACAAAATTTTACTCCTGTCTTGATCTTTTAGGTCTTAGTTCAAACATCACTTCTTGATTCTGCAACTTCCCTCGATAAGGCCAGGTACTCCCATCACATGCCTTTCATTCAAGCTTTTTTTTTTTTTTTTTTCTAAAGATTTCAAGATCTAAAGATTTGAGAGAGGGTGCACACATGTGCACAAGCAGGGAAAGGGGCAGAGGAAGGGATAGGATCCCAAGTAGACTTCCCGGTGAGCATGTAGTGCAATCCCAGAACCCCTGAGATCATGACCTGAGTCGAAATTAAGAGCTGGCCACTTAACCGAAAGTGTCACCCAGGTGCCCGGTGCCCATCATTCAAGCTTTAAAATCCTCTTCCCTACCTTCCTAGGACAGCAGATTGTCACTGCTGATTCATTTGTGCCTCTTCCTTGAGGATAGGGAATCTTTTTTTAAAAAAAAAAAAATTTTATTTATTTATTTGAGAGAGAGACCACACACATGAGCGGGGGAAGGGGGCAGAGGGAGGGAGAAGCAGGCTTCCTGCTGAGCAAGGAACCCAATGCGGGACTCAATCTCAGGACGCTGGGATCATGACCTGAACGAAAGGCAGACAGCGGACTGAGCCACCCAAGTGCCTTAGCATAGGGATCTTGAAGGAATCCTTGGAATCCAGCAGAGAACGAACGAAGCATAGCAAAGCACTGAATATGTTTGTTACGTTTGTTCAATAGCAGCTCCATGGAGACAGGAACTCCATTCAGTCCTTTGATGGATTCACTGCTATACTCCCGAGTACAGTAACAATGCCTGCACATAGTAAGTGCTCAGTAAATATACGTGTGTGTATAATACTAACACATACTAAGTTTTCTTTATACACATAGGCATGGATATGGATATATGTGTATCAATAGGAAATGGGTTTCTTAAAAGACTATTTGTTTAAGAGCAGTTTTAGGTTCGCAGCAACATTAAGAGGAAGGTACAAAGACTTTTCATATACCCTTTGCCCCCACACATGCGTAGCTTTCTCCATTATCAACATTTCCCACCAGAGGGGTACAGTCTTTAGAATCAATAAAGCTACATGGATATAATCATCCAAGTCCATAAGGGCTCCCTCTTGGTATTATACATTCTCTGGATTTGGACAAAAGTATAATGATGTGTATCTATCATTATAGTATCATGTGGAGTCTTTTCATTGCTCTAAAAATCCTTTATACTCTATTTATCCCACCCCTAATCTTTTTACTGTCTCCACAGTTTTGCTTTTTCTGGGATGGTATGTAATTGGAATGATACAGTATGGAGCTGTTTCAGACTGGCTTCTCTTACTTAGTAATATGCATTTAAGGTTCCTCTATGTCTTTTCATGGCTTGATAGCTCCTTTCTCCTTAGTGCTGAATAATATTCCATCGTTCATGTATACCACAGTTTATTTATGCATTCACCTACTAAAGGATGTTTTGGTGGCTTCCGGGTTTCAGCAATTATAAATAAAGCTTCTATTAACATCCACGTGTAGGTTTTGTGTGGACATCAACTTCCAGCTCCTCTGGGTGAGTAACAAGCAGCACAAATACAGGATCATTTGGTGAGAGGATGTTTAGTGTTGCAAGGAACTGCCACACTGTCTTGCAAAGTGGCTGTACCATTTTGTGTTCCCACCAACAAAGGAGAATTCCCATAACTCTCCATTTTCACCAGCATTTGGTTTTCTTAGTGTTTCAGATTTTGGACATTCTAAGAAGTCATATTATAGTTTTAGTTTTACACGGTTTTAGTTTTATATAGTTTATAGTTTTATATACTTATAGTTTTCAATACATTTTTAAAAAGACTTTATTTATTTATTCATGAGAGAATTCACAGAGAGAAGCAGAGACATAGACAGAGGGAGAAACAGGCTCCCTGCGGGGAGCCCAATGTGGGACTCAATCCCGGGACCCTGGGATCACACCCTGAGTCAAAAGCAGATGCTCAACTGTTGAGTCACCCAGGTGTCTCAGTTTTCAATACATTTTATGAAAGAACCTCACCTATATCATGGGACTGGTATGGCACCCTGAAGGAGCTGATGTCCTTGGGTGCTAGAACTATACATTATTTATGTCAAGAATCAGGTGTCACGCCTTTGAAAACACGGACCCATCAAGGGACTAGCCTACCATTTCTCTGCTCTAGCTCTATGGCTCATCAGTGGTCTGTCTTTAGAGAACAGGAGCCATGCATGGCTTGGCTACCAATTTTTTTTAATGATTTTTTTCCCCTTTTTAATGATTTTCCAGTAACTTGCTTCAGTAGGAAGAAAATAATTGATGGCAATTATTTAAAAAAAGATTGTCTTAAAAAAATAAAAAAAGATTGTCTTTAACTTTGTCTAATGAAAACTTAGCTGCATTTTTGCCTGTATACAAGAAGCTCAAATTATTGAAAAGAGTACTGACTCTAATGAGCTAAGAAAAATACCAGTCAAATTTCATGTTGAAATTCTTATACCAGGAGTGCATAAATATGGAAAGTGGAAAGGCTAACCACATGGTTTTTAAATCCATCAAAAATTCAAATAATACTTAAATGTCTAAAATGTTTTATAAGGTTCAGTTTTCTAAGATCTGTATTCATGATCTATAATATTAGGAAATAAATTGAGTTAGTTGTTCATAAAAAAGTAGCAAATAAGCTTTCAATAAAGGCTGACCAGATTTTTACAAGTTTAGATCCTTTTATTATTGAGTACATACTTAATAGGAATAACAATTTATAATAACTACTAATAACTGCATCTCTTTGCAATTAATTGTTACCTTTATATACAAAAATATAATTTCAGCTCTTCATGCTCTTTCTGTGAGCCAAGTATAATTATTTCAATCTTGCAGAAAAGGGGATTAAGGATCAGAACAGTTAAGTGGTTTGTCTAAAAGCACAGAGGATGAGATTTTAGTGGAGTACAATGTTTCCTGCCTGGGTGAGCCCCTTCCTCTGAGCATGTCTTGGACTCTAGTTAATGACTCTCCATCGAGCTGTCTAAATTAATGTTGTTTAAATGTTATTTTGCTGCATCTGATATTCCTGGAAATAAGTTTGCTGTCAGGGGAGATTTCTTAAAGAGTAGTCTATATTCTGGGCTCCTGGGTGGCTCAGTGGGTTAAGTGTCCTTGGTTTTGGCTCAAATCCTGATCTCATGGCTCGTGGGTTAGAGCCCCGGAGCCAGTTTCATGCTCAGTTGGATTATCCTGTTGTCCGCCCTAGCTGTTCCCTATGTCAGTACCGGGGAGCATAGCACCCTTACACCCCCACCCTCTGCCAAGTCCCCACTCTGACCTCTGGGCACACCTCACCCCCAGGGTGAATTAGCAGCAGCACTGAGGAGACATGCCTGCCTGGAGCCCCCCGTGGGCCCTGGGATCCTGAGACGCCCTGTCCCACTGGCCCCCAGGCTGCCTCCAAGGCCTTCACCACCTCCCTGTCACTGGTCTGAGGGCGGAGAGCTGGGCAGGGGAGCTGACCCTCAGGTACAAGGCATACCTTGAGTGGGTTCTCAATGAAAGCTCTACACTGGGTCCTGAAGGCTGTTTTCGAAGCCCTGGACAGAGTGGGTCTAGTGGTCCTGATGTGTCAATATATTGACAGAAGAGAGGAGTTGTATGATGTTCCAACTTCGTTCTGACTCCAAAATCCCTACTGGACCTCACCTAGGCCTAGATGTAACTGACTTTTCTGTAAATTCTCCAGGTTTTTCCTTTTCTTAGAAAGTTGAAAAATAAGAGAGCATTACACATAAATATTTTAAAGCCCAATCATACCTACTCCCAACACCCACAATTAACCCTGCCAACATTTTGACATCTTTGCTTCTCGTCTTTTTTTTTTTTTTTCTGTGTAGATACTAAACACAATGATGCTGGTGATACATGCATATGTTACCGTTTCTTTGTAAAGTTTTTGACATAATTTCAAACTTAAAGAAAAGTTGTAAGAATAATACAAAGCCATGTCTTCTACCTAGATAAGCTGTTTGCCCACATTTTACCACCTTTGCTCTATTTTTCTCTTTTTCTTTTCTTCCTTCTCTCTTCGTCCCTTTCTTTATAGGGTTCTCTCTCCCTGCAGTCATTTGTCTGCATCAGAGGGTAAGTTTTAGTATTTCGTTTACTGCAAAATATTTTGCGTGTGTTCGCTACAAACAAGGACACTGAACATTGATTATAACACTGTTATTTCAGTCACAGCCCAAAGTTGTTCAACTGTCCCAATAATGTCATTCTAGCTATTTTTGAGTTTGGCTCAGAATCTAGTCTGGGATCAGGCATTGCACCTAGCTGTCAGCTCTCTTTAGTCAGTTCCTCAGGTTCTTTTGTCTTCCATGACCTTGACATCGTGGAAGGATGTAGGCCAGGTATTTTGTAGAATTTTCCTACACTTGGCTTTTCCTGCTGTTTTCTTGTGATTAGATTCAGTGTATTTATTTTTGGCAGGGACACAAGAGATGTGGTGCTGCTTACTTCCCAGAAATAATAAAGTTAATAAAGTTTGGAAACCTCCAGGAAGGCTCCTCTGACCATTCCGATTGCTATTCCTGGCTTCTAAGTCTCTTGTACCTCCTATCCCCAGTTGGAGATAACCACTCTTAACTGTGCATCCTCCCAACCTTTAAAAATATATTTACAAACCTATGTGTGTATTAGGAGACAATCTATACTATTAATTTTATACTTTATAGCTATACAAGTAGCTATATATACAAAACATTTGTATGTGTTTGTACTCCATCCTTGATGATGGATATGGACCTGTGTGATTCCTTTTAAAATTCAGATTCTCCAGTCTAATGTGGGCCAAGGAATTTCTCCCGGCGGCTGTAATATGGATTCCACATGATTATGTCTGTCTTGTCATTGACTGTGTCCCCAGGCCGGGGTCTTTCTATCCTAAGTGCTCAACTAATTTCTGCTGGATGGACTGAGAGATCTTCAGGGTTGGAGGAATCTTCCAAGCCAGCTCCACGGCAGTTTCCCATACCTGGTTCTATCAGCACCGGGAGAGCTTACTGATCCCCCAAATTGTGATGTTAGATCCTGGGTCAGAAAGTTCTGATGCATGAAATCTCACCATTCTGCAAGTTTTCTTAAAAATTTGCTTTTGAATTCATGTTAAGAGAGAGGAACTAGTAATCAAGATTGATGTTAGCATATACTTTCTTACTGTCATAAAAGAACATTATTAGTATTTGAGAACAGCAAGTCTCCATATATTGCTGCTATTAAAACTTCAACACAAAGCTCTTTCAGGATGTTTTAATGATCAGTGAATGACTTAATGAATGTTGAGCTGCAGGCTATTAACCCTGACTCTGACCTCTATTAGCTATGAATTAAGGCAGAAATGTAGGCTGCTAAGAAGGGATCAGAATAAATGTGGGGTGTAATTAGGCTTCAGTGGGTCCCTCGATTTTTGCATTTCCCATTGTAAGCTGTGTAATTGCCCAAAGAGTTAATTAATCTGAACCTTAAAAACAAAAAGATTTCTTATTATTTGATTCTGAGTTTGTATAAAGATGAAATGGTTTGCATTCTTCTTTCTCGCTTTGAAGAGTAGTGGAAAAAAAGAGAGACTCCAGTATAAGTAAAATTGATGATAGAGGAAACCAACTGCCACGCTTTTGACCAAGTAATATGATTGTCTGGGGGAAATGGCTTAGTATTCATGTTTCTACCAAAAGAGACTTCTGCAATTGGCCAAGTGCAAACACAGAGGCTTTTACCTTCTCATAAGAATCAAGCAAAGCCCATTTCTTCTAATCAACAGGATATCTGATTAACTAGTATGTTGTATGACTTTGGTATATCAAATTCAGTGTTGTTCTTTCAATATTTATGAAGCATAAGGAATTCAGGCGGTCAATATATTTACCCTGTAAGATTTTACATTTGTTTTTTATTTGTAGCTTTTGGGCAAAACAAAAATCATTCCTTGAAGACATATTTTCCTGTTATATAATCCAAATTGGGTCAAAATAGATTTCCTCATTTTAAATCAGGTTTTCTGATACAGAACTTTAAAATTCTGGAGACTTTTAATTCCATTTTTCATTGGAAAGGAAGAAAGATAATAAGGAAAGAAGGAAGATAAAATGGAAGGGAGAAAGAAAGAAAGAAAATAGACCTTTCATAAAATTAATTCCTCCTTTGAAGAGTTACGTAGAGGCACAGAGAATCCCCTAAGTCTCCCTGAATGACGGATGTAGAAAGTCATGTGTGTGGCCCATTGATAGTGATCAAGGGAGCCCCTAACCAGGAATAGGGGACCCTATGACCAAATGGCCAATGTGTAGAACATACGACAATACCTAACTCTTGGACTTAAACTCCAATATGCATCCCTTGTAAAAATTAATGGTAAGGGATTATAAGGGAGGCCACAGTTCTTTGGTATGCCTGAAGATTCCATCTCTTCTCTGCTCCTACCAGGAAGTAGAAGGATCTCTCCCAAAATATGTGTCATCTGAAAACGGTCCTTGACGAAGCAAAAGAGAAGAGAGATGGAATACATGTATATTTACATATCTCTGCCGTATGTGTATGTGTGCATGTACACATATGCACACGCATATTTTAAAACCTGGGATAAGGGCTGAATTAATTAATGACAATACCAGCCTTCTTTGGGATCCCTGGGTGGCGCAGCGGTTTGGCGCCTGCCTTTGGCTCAGGGCGCGATCCTGGAGACCCGGGATCGAATCCCACGTCGGGCTCCCTGTGCATGGAGCCTGCTTCTCTCTCTGCCTGTGTCCCTGCCTCTCTCTCTCTCTCTCTCTCTGTGACTATCGTAAAAAAAAAAAAAAAAAAAAAAAAAAAAAAAAACCAGCCTTCTTAAAGACTGTGAAATTGTTTGTTTATTCTTCTTGAGGAAGCAGGGTCACTCCACTATGTTCAACCCCATTAAATCGGGCAGAATGATGGCTCCCGAAGAGATCCACATTCTGGAACCTGTGAATACATCATCTCCTTTAGAAGAAGGGATTTTGCGGACGTGATTAAGACAGGGATCTTAAGACACAGAGGTTATCCTTGATTACCCAGGTGGGCTGTGTAATCACAGGGTTCTTAAAAGATTGAAGAAGGAGGCAGAAGAGAAAGAGGAGAAGTGGCAAGAGGAGCAGGGCCTAGAGTCAGGAGGAGGCTTTGAGGAGTCCCTGCCTCTGGACTTGGAGATGGAGGGAAGGGCCACAAGCCAAGGAATGTACGCAGTCTCTAGGAGCTAGAAAACATATGGATTCTTCCTGAGAGGCTCTGGGGGGACGCCGTTGTGTTGACCCGGTGGTTGTAGTCTGCTAAGACCCATTTCGGACCTCGGATGGACGTCTAGAACAGTAAGATCATAAATCTGTGTTGTCTTAAGTCCCTGAGTTTGTGGTAGTTTGTCCTTATTGCAGCAATAAGGAACCTGAGGCACCGAAGCATTGATTTCCAGATGAGACTCACTAATGCTCTCTAGTGCGGCACTGACTGTGAAGGTCTTGTGTTCTAGATGGCTCTGCCACAGGACGGAGGAGCCTCCGTATGCCCAGGTCTCTGAATTACCACATTACTGCTTAGACTGGTAGCAGACTCTGCTCAAATGAGAAATGAGCTCTGTTCTGATAAGACCTGGAGGTTTTAGGATTGTTGGGTTCCGCTGGGTACCCTGGCCTTTCCCCATGAGTACCCACGCCCTGCCTGATGAACTCAGGTCTTCACAAATGAGGTTATGACTGTGGTATGCTGATAAATGGTTAACAGCCGGTTCTCAGAAAAGAAAAATAAACAAAACAACCAACCCTGATTTGTAGTGTTGCTGATTTCTATGGTATAGATATTCCCACCACGGCTAAGTTCATTCTCCCTATGATTTCACTGAACGAAAAGCAAGGTGCACAATGAGCTTTTGTGAGTCTGTGTGACCTGTTCTAGCACCTTCCAGGCGAACCTTCATTGATCTCAAAGATGAGATAGAGTCTGCCTATTTTATAGATTTAAGAGCCCTGTATCTATAGAGGATACAGCCTGTTTGTGGTAATAATAAATTGGAAAGGCTGTATTTAGTAATAACTTGTATTAAGACTTTCAAGCCAGGAATTAGAAGGTTGAAATTGTACATGTTCAAATAAATTCTAGCACTTAAATATTCAGATCCATTTAATATACCCAGTCAAGACAAATCATTTGGAAGATTATTTTGAGAGTTCTGTTTCTTTTTTTTAATTTTTATTTATTCATGATAGGCACACAGTGAGAGAGAGAGAGGCAGAGACACAGGCAGAGGGAGAAGCAGGCTCCATGCACCGGGAGCCTGACATGGGATTCGATCCCGGATCTCCAGGATCGCGTCCTGGGCCAAAGGCAGGCGCCAAACCGCTGTGCCACCCAGGGATCCTGAGAGTTTTGGTTTTAAATGATGGCTGTATATCTTATTTTTGTGGAAAGAGCAAGTTACTGCTATAGTAAAATAAAGGAAAATGAAAACAGAATGTCTTGGATTTTTTTTGTACAAAGACAAAAATAAAATAAAATGAACCTGCCTCTCCCCCAGCTAACGTTCACTCTCTAAATAGATAAATAAAATCCTTAAAAATAATATAAAACAAAATCTTCTAAGGAATTAAATGGGACCATACAACTGCCTGTGCTACGAGATGGTCAACTACCACAAGATAATTATGGCTATATGCAGTATTAAGCATGTTCATCTTAAAAATAAAAACTTGTGTTTAACAAAGGAGTGGGAAAAAACACAAAGACTGAAAAAAAGGGGGGTGAGGATATACTTATATTGACACTAAACACGGGAAAGGCAAACTTGCAGTTTTGCAGAGGCTGAAGGACCCAGGAGATGTGGCTCCCTGCGTGAATCGAAGCCCTGACCTCATTGGTGGAGCAGATGGGTCCTGTCACCTGGACTCGCCAGGAGGCTGCTCCCAGTCTGTGCCGTCTGTCGTCAGCAGGAGGGAAAGGAAAGCTCTTTGCCTTCTGTATATTCTGACCCAACAGCAAAGCGTGTTGACCTCGGTCTAGCCTGCAGCGTCCTTCTCTGGGTCTGTTAGCCTGCGCGTTGCCTGTAGACAATCGTGAAGTTGTCGGTCCTGGCACCGCTGTCGTGCAATGGTTAGCCTCGTGGGAAGCCTGGCCTGCAATGTGGTGAGGCCTCCTTCTCAAGCTCCACCTTTGCTTTCCTACCTGCCGATCGATCCGTCTCCTCCGAAGGCCTTTCAGATGCTGCCCTTCTTCACAACCAGCCCTCAATGCTGTGGACACACGTGTGTGTGAGCACACACACCCATGTTCACACGCTTACGCAGTGCACAATACACACTCAGACACACTCAAGCATACACACACGTGTGCACATGCCGACCTATGTGTGTGTGTGTGTGCGCACGCACACACGAGGTTGGGAGACTTGCAGCACACGCGCACACATGGCATGCACACATGCACAATTTGTAGGCTCATAAGAAGAGCTTTGAATCATTGAATTATTTGGGGGCTTTCCAGACAGCCACTTGGCACCACTCTCCTCTCGCTCTTGTACTTCATGGCTTGGCGCACAGACACGGAGTGGGGTAGGTGAGGGAAGTAACGTCTCTTCCAGTGATTTACATGCTCTTCTGGCGTGGCTCTATAGTACTACCAAAGCCATCCTGCAAAGCAGGGGTGCGTTTGTGCAAAGCTGCGATGACAAAGAGAGAAGCTTATTCTTCCCATTGGGAGCCGTTTGTGAACATTCAGGTTCATTTTATTTATATGGAAGAGATGCTGCGCATACGAGTATATCCTAGTAATTGTATACGTATTCCTAGGACAGCAGAAGTGCACACCTGTGCAAAGGTGACAGGACTCATTTATTTCAAAGATAAGATCAGTGTTTTAGAATAGAGTGATCCAGGAGCTACATAATGATTCAGACAGGCAGGAAGGCCAATGGGATCTTCACTCTAACACAAAACTAAGGGCTTCTAAAATGCTTAATTTCCAAATTTGGATTATTCTATTAGACCAGTAAGAATATTTGCTTATTCCACAGGTCACATTGTGAAAGAAATGGTGAAGCCCTTATGGACTGAAAATGCTTTGAATGTTCACATCATCTAGAATCAGAGGCAGGGAAACATTGACATTTTGATGAAAAAAAGGGTAGCCAAGTTTTGGGCAGAGAGTCAAGGTGGTCAGGTGCCATTTATCACAAAATCTATAGCAAATGGAATAGCGGGACTGTGTTTGAGCCTGTGTTCCTTGAAAGCAGAGATCAGGACAAGGTTCATAGTGTCCAGATATTTTCCTTAGGATTGTGATTCCAGGGAGCAGGAATGCAGGAGACGGGGAATGAAACAAAAAAGAGGAAGCCAAGATTGAGATGCATTATCGAGTTGGCCAATGCTTTGGATAGCCAGTGCTCTGTTCTGCTGGAACTGCCAAGGAGCCTTATGAAAAGTGCCTCAGGAGTGACTCCATGAGGGGACCTGGGTGGCTTAGTCAGCTGAGCGTCAACTCTGTTTCGGTCCAGGTCATAGTGGCAGGGTCATGGATAGAGCCCCACGTTGGCTCCGGGCTCAGCAGGAATCTGCTTGAGATTCTCTCCCTCCGCGCCCCACCCCCACCCTGGCCAATGCATGAGCACTTGTGTGTGCGATTTCTCTCTCTCTCTCTCTCTCATGTAGAGATAAATCTTTGAAAAAAAAAAAAAGACATGACTACATGACAGACAAAAGGAGGAATAATCTTTCATTGACTCCAGTTTACCATTTATTAAGGGTAGCGTCATGGGTGGTAACACCTCCTCATACTTTTAAGTTCCCAAAGCAGTAATCAAAAGATGTGTGCACAGGTCCAAACAAGGTACTGTCAGATTGAACTTGTGGGGAGCTGCTAAGAATGTGGGCAGAACAGGTAGCCGGAGCGAAGGCCAGAATGAGGCAGTGGCCAGTGGGCGAAAGGAATGTACAAGAAGCATGTGATACAGACTAATTATGGTAGTGGTTTTCACTAGGTGTGCTGCGGTAGCCAATAGCTCAGAAATCCCAGTTATTTCTTGGGCTTTCAGACAGAAGGAGAAGCCTATATTTAGCACATTCCATTTTCATGACAGAGAGAAAAGGGCAGAAGCATATAATGACTCTTACGGTGTTTACTCTGACATAACGCATAACACTTCTCTTCATGTTCCATTGGCCAAAGCAAGCCATACGGCCCAGGAGCGCAGACTGGAAAATAAACTCCACAGGGAAGCATTACAGGCCACAGGGCAGCAGGCAGGACTGTATCGTGCGCCCACTAAGAGGGCAGAGAATGAGCAGGAGCCATAACCTAACACAGGGAATCTCCCCGTGGGAAGTGTTTATAGGAAGGCCTATGAGGCTTCTTATTACTCCCCCGGCGGTCAACTAGGTGATTCACGTAACCAATGTAATTATTACAAAGCGCTGATAATATGTGATGAAGTATTCCATTCACAGATATGAGAAGCCCTCTTCGCTGAGCCTGACACATGTGATAAGAGGGAAATCACAAAAACTGAATTCACATCCAGATTCATCAAAGACGTTGACACCAGTGACAGTGTGACACCACTGCCACCTGTGTTGCTGTCAAGATAAAGCCTTCCCATTCTCATACATGCCTCTTACAATAAGACAATATTGGCCACATTAAACACATACACACACACACCCTTACACCTCTTTTTCTGAGATGCAAGAGCCAAAAATAGAAACATTTGACTTGAGCTTCAGAAAGGTGATGGATGTCCACAGGAGCTCTTGAGTGTCTTGAGATGATCTGCTTCCAGCTCTTAGACCGTGGCCTGTGCTAAGTAAAATTCAACTTAAGTTTCGGAATTAGCTGAGTACCGTTGACATCTCCTCCCAGTGGGCTCTGCGCTATATATTTAAGATGTTCGAGGAAATCTCACAGAAAACTGCCTTCTTTATAGAGAAGAGATTTTAGTTTTTCATCGGCGTGCTGTCTTAGTCTATTTGGGCTGTTGTGACTCAATAACGTAGGCTGGTGACTGATACACAGCAGAAGTTTACTTCTCAGGGTTTGGAGGCTGGAGGTCCAAGATCAGGGTGCCAACATAGTCCTGTTGTGGTGAGAGCTCTCTCCTGGCCCATAGCTGGCACCTTCTCACTCTGTCCTCACGCGGTGGAAGAGGCAAGGGATTTCAATGGAGCCTCTTTTATAAGAGGACTAATTCCATCAGAAATTAATCACCTTCCATAGGCTCTACCTCCTAATACCATCAACTTTGGGGGTTAGGGCTTCAATATTTAAATATTGAGGAGACCCAGCCATTCAAACCATAGCACATACTAATTTCCTACCAAGTTAAGTGGAAATTTTCAACCAACTTGAGGTTTTGGCTACCTTCCAAGTTTCAAGGCACACACTTTCAAGGCAGATATAGTATTACTTTTATAGCTCAGCTGAGGTATAATTAGTATACAGAAAGCTGCACATAATTAATGTGTACAATTTGGTGAGTTTGGACATCTGTATATACTCATGTTACTGTCATCACAGTCTCCAAAGGGCAGATTCTGGATCGTTTGTCTCTTTTCTGCCAAAAACTGTTGTAACCATTTTCTCATTAAAAAGCGAGGGCTTGGAACTGCAGTTCTTCCTAACCAGTTATTTTACTATCAGAATATATCAGGACAGCTGAGGTGCAGATACAGGAATTCTAAATGGCATAACCACCTAAAAGTAACTGTTTAAATAAAGCCAGAGGCTGAAAACCATTTAGGAGAATAAAATGTCATTCTGTATGCAATCGCTGTAATAAATCCTTTTGGTGTATATATTATAATGGAAACTGTCATTGAAACTGAACTTCAGGGATTATCATGCCCTATGGAATGTAGCTTTTAATCTCTAAACCCTTTTTTAATGCTAATTGGTCATCATTGGTAACAATATTTACATTAATGTCTGTAATTTCATTTTTTCACTTTTGAAGATTTATTTGAGAGAAAGAGCTAGAGAGAGAGAGAGAGAGAGAGAGAGAGAACGAGTGCAGGGAGGCGCAGAGGGGGAGAATCTCAAGCAGATGCCCCCTGAGTGTGGAGCCCACTGCAGGGCTTGACCTCATGACCGACGAGATCAAGACCCAAATCACAAGTTGGCTGCTTAACTGACTGAGCCACCCAGGTGCCCCTTAATGCCTGTAATTTTAGCAGGCATATAAATAGATTTGCTTCACTTTCCAGAAAAGCTTTGGATTTTACTTATTCCACCTCCATGAGTAAAGGATAAGTATAGTGATGACCCCTTATGGTAGAACAATTCAAATAACTGGCTGATTATTGTCACATGACTGAGAAGAGCCTTCAGTGTTGTGCTAATGAGGTAGGATAAGATAAATAATGTAAAAAGAGCTATAATTAAAAAGCAAAATAGTCTTAGAGGTAACAAAGTGATGTAGTAACAACAGAACGATACCAGTAAAGGCGATGGGGGTCTGAGGGAAGTTGACTGTAGTTGGTTTTGTTTTGGGGGCACGTGGAACATGTGTCAAATGCCTCTCCTTTTATATGATCAGTGGGATTATATAAGGACTCAACATCCCATGACATGTCTTGGTTTTCGTTGAATGTGACATGGATAGGAATAATGATGCTGAATTTTCCTTATGATTTAGGGAAGGAAGCCTGGATAATTGTCACAGCCATTTCTAGATGCATTTGACAGAGCAGCGTGTGGCCCTGTAGCTGGTCAGTCTGTTGACCTTAAGTATTGTTTTTCTTTGTCCATGTAAAAGTAATTGCTCAAAGAGCAAAAATTTAGTACCAGATTATGCATGAATTTCAATAAACTAAGGATAAATTATTAGACATATCAATTAAAGTCTCTAGGGATAATGTAATGTTATGATCAGGAATTAATTTTTTTCCCTGTCATATTGGGTCTTTAAAAGGTAAGGGAGTACTTCAGTAGCAATGAGTCCACCTAGCACCCAGATCTTGGGTTTTAATAATATTCTCAAATCAAAGGAACCAGAGCTTTGAAGAAATGACTTATTCTGGGGCTGAGGCAAGAAATACAAAAGATCAGTCTAGAGTATCTAATAGCATCAGAAAGTAAGGAAGCGTACCTCTCCCCATTGAACTCCACAATAATAGGTCTGTCAAAGGAGCACAGGAGCTAACTGAAAGATTTCCCAATAGCCAAAGCTGGAACAATTTGAGCAGTAAAATAGATAAAGTAGTATTGGGTTATAATCCAAGGAATTAATAAGCATCCATGTGTCCATACTGATATAAATAAGTGAGTAAATTAACAGATTCAAGAGAAGAGACACATCTGTACAGGAGAATTCCAAAATATTTATATAGATACTCTAAACTGCAGAGGGAGAACATAATTCCCCATTCTGTAGGTGTGGGCTGCAAACAGTGAATTCATTCAAGCGTGGAAAGGAATACAGAAAAAAAAAGAATAAATTTGCAGAGAGAAATATGACAAACACTGCCATGACTAGGTGGTCAAGGTCCATATCAAGAGTCATAAATCAAGGTGATGGTATATACCCAAGGTATGATGTAATGAAAATGGCATGTTAACCTCTGTGGTCTTCCTCTCAACAACGTGTAACCCCAATCTTATCCTGAAAAAAAAAAATATTCCAGTAGTGGGTCATTCTACAAAATACCTGACCATTTTCTAGAAACTGTCAGGGTCATAAAAAACAAGGAACATCTGATACATGGCCACAGCCAAGAGAAGCCTAAAGAGACGAGATGACTAAATGTAGTATCTTGTCCTGGATAGGATCCTGGAACAGAAGAAAGACATGAGGTCAAAACTAAGGAAATCTGAATAAACCATGGACGTTAGTTAATAAGAATGTATGAATACTGGTTCATATCATAATAAATGTACCATACTTATTTGCAGGTGACATGATATTATATATATGGAAAACCCAAAGGATTCCACCAAAAAACTACTAGAACTGATAAATGGATTCAGTAAAATCACAGTATATAATATCAATGCACAGAAATCTGTTGTATTTCTATACACTAATAATGAAGCAGCAGGAAGAGAAATTAAGAAAACAATCCCATTTACAATTACACTAAAAATAATAAGATACCTTGGAGTAAACCTAACCAAAGAGGTGAAGGACCTGTACTCTGTAAACTATAAAACAGTAATGAAAGTAATTGAAGATGACACAAAGACATGGAAAGACACTCCATGCTCATGATTTTGGAAGAATAAATGTTGTTAAAAATGTCTATATGACCCAAAGCCATCTATAGACTTGATGCAGTCCCTATTAAAATATCAACAGCATTTTTCACAGAACTAGGACAAACAATACTAAAATTTATATGGAACCACAAAAGTCCCTGAATAGCTTAAACAGTCTTGAAAAATCAAAGCAAAGAAAAGCTGGAAATATCCCAATTGTAGACTTCAAGCTATATTACAAATCTGTGGTCATCAAAACAGATGGTACGATCACAAAAATAGACCAGGGATCAGTAGAACCAAATGGAAATCCCTGAAGGAAACGCAAATTGTATGGTCAATCTTCAACAAAGGAGGAAAGAATATCTAACAGGAAAAAGTCTCTTCAACAAATGTTGCTGGGAAACCTGGAGAGCCACTTGCAAAAGAATGGAAGTTGACCACCTTCTTACACAAAAATAAACTCAAAATGGATTAAAGACCTAAATGTGAGACCTGAAACAACAAAAACCCTAGAAGACAGGCAGTAGTGTCTGTGACATCAGCCTCATAGCACATAGATCCACCTCCTGAGGCAAGGGAAACACACGCAAAAATAAACCAGTGGGACTTCATCAAAATAGAAAGCTTCTGCACAGCGAAGGAAACAATGAACAAAACTAAAAGGCCGCCTATGGAATGGGAGAGTGTCACACTAAGGGAAGTGTAGAGAAAGACAAATACTGTATGATCCACCTGCATGTGGAATCTAAAAAACAGAACCTAAATAAGCCAGAAACAGACTCTTAAATATAGAGAACAAAGTGGTGGCTGCTAAGGAGAGGGAGGTGAGGGGACGAGCAAACCAGGTGAAAGCGATTAAGAGGGACAAACTTCGAGTCACAAAATAAGTCTCAGAAGTAAAACGTACAACATAGGGATAGTCAGTGACATTGTAATGACGCTGTACGATGACAGATGAGGACTACGTTCATGGGGTAAGCACTGTGTGATTTATAGACTTGCTGAGCCACCCTGTGGTACGCCTGAAACCAATATAACATCGTGGGTCAACTCTATTTATATAATAAAATATATAAACTATATTTAGATAATAAAAAACCTTTAAAATAGTCTCAAAGGAAAAGTTTAATAAGTTAATAAGTTTAATAATATTTCACTGAATTACTTTTCAAAGGCAAAATGAATGTAGAAAACCCAGGATGAATCAAATATCAAAATTGTCTTCGTTTTTATTTATTTTTAATTTTAATTCCAATGTAGTTAACAGACGGTGCTATTATTAGTTTCAGGTGTTCAGTGCAGCGATTCAGCACCTCCATACAACACCCGGTGCTCATCACGACAGGTCCACCCCGTCCTCCCCGTCGCCTATCTCGCCCTTCCCCACTCACCTCCCCTCTCGTAACCATCAGTTTGTTCTCTGTAATTAGGAGTCTGTTTCTTGGTTTCCCCCTTTGCTTGTTTGTTTTGTTTCTAAAATTCCAAATATGAGTAAGATCATATGGAATTTGTCTTTCTCTGACTGACTTATTTCACTTAGCATGATACTCTCTAGCTCCATCTATGTTTTTGAAAATGACAAGATTTCATTCTTTTTTATGGCTAGTTTTCCATTATATGTATTATATATCGCATCTTCTTTATCCACTTATCTTCACATAGTACAATTTTTAAAAAAAGATTTTATTTATTTGAAAGAGAGAAGGAGAGCAAGCATGAGCAGGATGAGAGGCAGAGGGAGAGGGAGAAGCAGGCTCCCTGCTCAGTGAGGAGCCTGACGCAAGGCTTGACCCCAGGAGCCTGAGGTCATGACCTGAGCTGAAGTCAGATGCCCAATCCGATGAGCCACCCAGGTACCCCCACATATCACAATTTTTAAAAAAGACGGGATCAGTGCCAGTGCCAGGTGACTCACAGTGGGGGTTCTGAGGCAAAAGGTAAAATCAGTAAATTATATCAGTGATCCTATCTTCATTTACATTTTTGATGTTTTGTTCATCAAGGATTTTTTGGTATTCATTTGATTTTTAAAGGATATTACTGTAAACTGTTATTTTCTTGAGTACTGAGTTTTTGGTGCTTCTCAGTTTTGTGCTCAAGGCCTCACCCAAGACTTGGTCTTGGATGTCTGCTCAGATTCCCTCTTCTTCCTCTTTTTCCTTGTCCCCATGTTCTAGCCACAATGGTTGCCCTCTACTCCCTGGAACATTCTAGACAAGTTCCCACATTCGGGCTTCTACACTGGAGTCACCTCTTCCGCAAATGCTTTTACAACTGGAAAAGTACATAGTTTGGTTCCTCAGCTAGGCTTTCTTTGCACAAACCATACTTTTTTTCTGAAAGGTCTACCCTGGCTACTGTACCTAAATAAATCTAAAATCTGTTCTCCTCCTCCTGCAGCTTTCGATTTTCCTTTTCAGCCCTATTTTAAAACAAAAACAAAAACAAAAACACCTCCATGGTACTTCTCATTTCCTTTACCAGATAGTTTCCTAAAGGCAGAGATTTTTTGTGTGTGTGTTTATTTTGGTCACTGCCTAGTGCATAATAATTGTTCAGCAATTATTTGTTGAATAAATAAATGGTTTAACCACTCCAACATCTACTGAGCCTTTGGAAGAGTCACCGATTCATATGATTCAGATAGACATCGACTGTAAAGTGTTTAAGAAGTAGAATAGACTCAGTCTGAAAGGCTAATCGAAGTTAAGGAAAGTTTCTGCAAAATGGTATTGGGCATGGTCATTGGTTGGTTTTTCTGTGTGTGTGTGTGTGTGTGTGTGTGTGTGTGTTTGAAAATCTGCATTTATCCCAATCTTCTGCAAGAAGATATTATCTGAACAGGATGCTCCCAAAATGACTTGGAAAAATATGCCAAAACCTGTATTATAAAATTCCAAAAAGTACACTTAACTACTTGTAAATGAGGAAAATGTTGACTTTTATTGTGGCTCATGCTGTCCTTGATTTTGCAGAATTTTTCTGGCAAGGGCAACATAGCCCATATTGTAATCTGAAATTTGAAAGTTTCTGATTTTGCTGACTCAAAAAATTGAAGTATTTCATTGATTATCTTTGTTTCTCCCCCCACCCAAAATGAATATTTCAAATCACATGTGCTTTCATATAACCAACACTCAGATTTTCACCAAATTGTCAAATTGTACTACTTTTCCCTCTTTGCTCAAATTTTCCTTTCCTTTTTCCTCCTAAGAAATAAAACCTGATAGATAGGATAGACAATATATGCCTCCTCTTTCCCATGGTCCTTCCTCCCTCTCCAGTTAAGTACTCTCCTAAATTTGTTGTTTATCGTTCACATGCATGTTTTTATACTTTCATTAATATGTATGTATCCATAAACAATTTATAGTTGCTTTGCAGATTTTTAAAACCTTATATAAATTTTGTCCTACTGTATATATCCATCTGAAGCGTTTTTTTTTCTGTTGTTGAAGATTATGTTTTTAAGATTCATGCATGTCGGTGCATGTAGCTTTGGCTGCTGCACTATCACACTGTATAAATGGGCCTGCGCACCGTTGTAAACAACACTGACCGCATCAATCATCGTGTTTATCTCCTTGGAACGCAGCCGGGCACTGTCCAGGATCGCAGCCGGGGATACACAGGTGTGCGCATCTACAACTTTACTAGAAGCTGACTGGCTGTTTCAAAGTAATTCTGCCGGGGCACCTGGGACGCTCAGTCGGTTAAGCCTCCTCCTCTGGATTTGGGTTCAGGTCATGATCTCAGGGTCGTGACATTGAGCCCCATCCAGCTCTGCACTGGTGAAGGGGGGTGAAGCCTGTGAGAGAGATCCTCTCTTCCTCTCCCTCTGCCCCCACCCCACTGCTGCTCGTGCATGTGTGCTCTCTCGCAAAAAAAGGAATTATGCCAGTTATGGGCATTTTTCATTATATCATGGCATATTTTATGGCAATCCGTTTTTTTTTTGTACAAAAATGATATCACCTGATCTAATCACTCCTCAAACTCCATTGTTCTTCCTAAGTGACTTCTATTTCTTTTCAAGATTCTTTTTTTTAAATTTATTCATTCATGCGAGAGAGAGAGAGAGAGAGAGAGAGAGAGAGAGGCGGAGACACAGGCAGAGGGAGAAGCAGGCTCCCCACAAGGAACCTGATACGGGACTTGATCCCAGACCCCGGAGTCACACCCTGAGCCAAAGGCAGATGCTCAACCACTGAGCCACCCAGGCGTCCTGTGACTTCTAGTTTCATCCAGAAAGCTCATCCATACCCAAAGGCTAAATTTCTGTCACCACTGAAAGGTTTCTAAAGAATTAATATAGGATTTAAAAGCAATTTTAAAATTTTAAAAGGATCCTTAACATTTTTTAAGCAATAGTATCATCACTGGAATCCTCTTCTGCAGCTCACAACTCTTCAGGACTGTCTCTCATGTTAATGTGTAAATGCGTTGTTTAAAAAAACATTGCTTAATAGACATATTAGTAGAGAAAGGTACAGGAAAAAATTTTGGAACAGAAGAGCGATGAAAGTACTATGAAATCGATTTATTTTTATGATCCAATTTATTTATTTTGAAAATTTTATTATATTTAAATTCAACTAATTAACATACAGTGTAAGATTAAGAGTTAGAGTTCAGCGATTCATCTGTTGTGTGTACACCGGTGCTCATCCCATCACGCATCCTCCTCAATGCCCATCACCCTGTTACCCCATCCCTCCACCCCCCTCCCCTCCAGCAACCTTCAGCTTGTCTCACATGGTTTGTCTCCCTCTCTGATTGTAATTTAATCAGCATTGGCTTTGGATCTTTCTGTCTACCCAATGATCATGAACCTGAAAAGGGGAGGAAGAGGATCCATACTGTTCCTGTCAGAGCCAGGGTTATTGGGAGCAGTCTTGGGAGGGTTGACAGAGCGAAGCGTCCATCACACGGCTCTCTGCATACTTCCTGCTCTCGAAGCTTCTCTGGTTGCCTGTATGCCAAAATCTGAGGTGCAGATGGGGAGGGGAAAAGAAAACTCTGCACTATTTTTTTTTTTTTTTGGCAACTTTAATTATATTGCTTTACTCTCAGCAAAAGTAAACCTCAGCCCTTCATTTTCTGCTCCTGTTGATCTATGGTCATATCGCTTTTCCCTTCTTTTTCATTTTCCTTTCTGTCCTAAGTGAAAGATACCAGATATAGGATGACAGGTAGGGACACACTAGAATGAAAAGACTGTATCCAGGCTCATGCTTGGGTGAAGCTGGGGGAAGGACAGGTAGCAGCTTTTCCTTCACCCCAATTTCTACACCCCTTCCAACCAGCACTGAAACATTCTTTGTGTCCTTTTAATGGTTCTGCTTTATCTTCCCCAAAGCATTTTTGTGTTAAACAGTGACTGATCATCTCCAGGTCTCCTCTCTCCACCTACAACAATGTGTTCTATTTCCTTTTGTGCCTTTCTGCAGTGGGGAGAGAACCTGGTTAGACAGCTGATAGGGAAAAAAAAATCTTCTAAATAATTTGTCCGTAACATTAAAGTCCCATTAGTGAACAACATCATTTTGGCAAAAAAGCACCACTTTAATTCAAGAGAACATAGTCCAGCTGTCAGCCTACAACTGCTGCCATTTCCCAACCAGAAAGTGAGATTCAGGAGGTCATTTGGTAGAAAATGGCTTTGTCAATACCAAGCTTAATGCCACTACTAAGGCTGTGTTCCACTCTCCCATTCTAAAGTACAAATGGGACTTTGTGAAAATGCTTGGGTGGATGAAGGTTAACATTTTTCAGGACTTTAATAGAATTCCTGAACTTGCTTTTCTCAAGGTAATGAGGGACTTGGCCTCAATGGAACAGCCATTTAGAAAAAGCATATGCAGGATTCCAACTTTACAAACACTAAATGGGAGAAATGGGGGTGAATTACGGGATTTATCTTCACGTGTTCAGGTGGTTGAAACAATGTTGCTCAATTTTTATGTCTTTTGCATGATGTCCAGTGAAGTAGGGAAATGGCTGTAAGTGGCTTCCGGAACTTTTCTCTGTAATAGTTGAGGGGTCTGAGAAACTTTGCACACATAGACTTGAGAAGTGGTTGGGTTAATTCAAAAGACATTTATTAACCACTGATGACGTGCCATCATGTCATGGGTGATTCTCAGAAACCCTAGTCCCTTTCCCGAGTAAGCTTATTGCCAACTGTATTAGTTTCCTAGCATGGGAGTAACAGATTAGCACAAACTGTGGTTTAGAACAAAAGAAATTCATTCCCTCATAGCTTAGGAGGCCAGAAGTCCAAGATCATGATATCAGTAGGGTTGGTTCTTCCTGGTATATCTGAGGGAGAAACACCTCACGCCTCTCTTTTAGCTTCTGGTGGCCGCCAACCATCCTCAGTGCTCCTTAGGAGGTAGATACAGTCTGGATGTATTCCGATCTCGGCCTCCATCTTCACATTGCCTTCTTCTCTTTGTGTCTCTCCTCCTCTTATCAGAATGCTAATCTTTGGGTATAAGTCCCATCTAGATTTCTATGTAATTGCCACCCACCATTCTTTGAACTGCTTGTGTTCATGGTAAGAACACACCGTGATGCCCGCCGCACAATGATGCCACTTTTATTACTCAAGAGTGCTGGGAGACTGACTCTAAGAGAGAGCTGAGAGGTGAACCACATCATCCGTATACTTTATGTAAGCATCAGGTCTAATTATCATGCTTTCCAAGTCACTAGAGATCCAAGTTTTCTGGGTTATCCATCCTTACCAGGATACTATTTCCCATACCTCCCCAAATCCAACCAGTCACATAGTTCTCTGAATCTTCCTCCCACTGGCAATAATGAATTGTCTGCCATTACTAAAATCCCGTGTCTTTAACAGGTTCTCTGCACAACCCCTCTCCTCAAAAATCCCCAAATCTCTCATCGGAACCCACCACCTGCTAATTTTCCTAGTGGTAGTCATTGACCAACATCCCAGTTACATCATCATTCATTCAGGTTTTTATTCCCTGGTCCATGGTCTTTCTCTCCAAAAGTTGGCACCTTATTACATTTACCTTCCTTCTAGAGGTCTTTTCCCAGCCCCCAACACAACCACTCCTCTAGAACAGTGGAGTCCAAGGAAATAAAATCTGAGCCACATGTGTGAACCAATTTTCAATGTTACAGTAGCCACATTATAAAAGTTAAAAAAGTGAAATTAATTTTCATGATATATTTTATTGACCCAATATTCAAATATTACCATCTCAGTTTATGATAAACATAAAAATATTAACGATATGTTTTATGTTTTTATACCAAGTCATTGAAACTTAATGTGTGCTTTATACTTGCAGCCTATTTTAATTTGAATGAACCGTCAAGTATCAATCTTTAGTGGCCACACACGGCTAAGGCTGCCATACTGAATAGCTCACTCAGCACTAGAGAATGGTTATTCCAGGTTTTGTCATAACTAGTAACTGAAGCACCACAAACATCCTGATCTTGAGGCTTCACTTCTTGAGTCATTGACCCTAGAACTCCCTGTCCAAGAACCTTCCACTCTAAGAAGGCCTCTAATCAACTGACCTACCTCTTCTTTACTGTCCCTCTAAAGTCCATACTTTCCTTCTTATGCAGCTAAGCTACTACATTCTACCCACTGTAGTGACTCCCGTACAAGTACTCCCAGTCCCTAGCTCCCTCCTTTGTACTTGACTAGTGAAACTCCAAGTCTAGTTAAGCTCAGCTCTCGACACCTGTTCCACACCTGCACCAGAACAGCTGACTGTGCCTGGAGAAAACACATGATCGTAAGAATCTCAAGTGGGACCTCAGAAAAAATGCTGTATGTCCTCAACCAGTGAAGTCTCTCATTCTCTGAGAAACCTCTCATTCTCAACAGTTTAACATTTTCTCCTCTCTTCCCAAAGTCATTATCTCACTCCTCATTTCATTTAGAAAACAGAAGCAAGCAGAAGAGAACAATCTCATTTTGTTCCATCAAATCTATTGACCCAGAAGTGCCTAAATCCTTCCATTCTGCCTGTTATCCTGGTGACATGATGGAGGGTGAATGCTGCTGTCTTAGGCCAACCTCTCTTCCAGCACTTGGATCCCAGCCTGGCTCACTACTCAAGGACATTGCTCCTGTACCTATTGCTTCACTTTCCAACATCATCAACTGCTACCCCTCAAAGGGACACATCTCATCCTTATACAGAAAGGCTGTATATAGAAAATATATCACAAGTTACCAACACTGCCACGCCCCCCCCCCCCCCCCCCCGCCCTTGATCTTCCAATGTCCTCCAGGAACTGCCCCACATATCTCTTTGCCTTTAAGCAAATTCCTTGCAGGAGTTGCCTATCTTTTCCCTCTCTAATTTCTTCCCTCGAATTTTCTTTTTAATCCTCTCTATTTAGGCTTTTGTCCCTATTCAGTCACCCCACCCCCCTGAAAGTTCTCTTGTCAAAGTCACCGTTGACTTTCAATTTGCTGGATCCAACATAAGTTTCTCAATACTCATTTTATTTAAACTTTGAGCACATTCGACAGCCACTCTATACTTCTTAAAGCACTTTGCTTTCTATGACTCAACTTCTTTTCCATTTACCTCATTGTCTTCTTCCCCTTCACTCTCTTGATGAATCTATTATCTCTCCCTTTCTTTTCATGTTGGAATGTCCCACAGCTTACTTCTCAAAATTATTCCCTGTGACTGATGTCATCACATCAAATCTCATAGCTTTAAATACCCCTACATGATGATTTCCTCAACATTTTTTCCTCTCTCAGTGAGCTCTCTCTTGAGCTCCAGACTCTTATAATTGACTGCATTATCAAAATCTTCTTCTAGAGGGCTTCACATTATTTCAAATATTATATTTCCATCTCAAAATTGATTCCTCCCTTGCCAGACCACTCTTCCTCCAGTTATTCATGCCAGAAATCTAAGATTTGAGTCCTGATTCTTTATTTTCCTTCATATGTCATTTCTAATCCATCAGCAAGGCCTGATTGGCCTACTTTTAAAAATACACATGAATCTAATCCAAATTCTTGTCACTTCTCCCTCCAATACTTGAGCCCATGGCACCATCGTCTCTCTGCTCCAGCATCAAAACTCCCACAGAGTGAACCATTCAAATGTAAGTCAGTTTACTTCCAGCAGAATCCACAGCTTCTGTCACACATAGAACAAAATCCAAGCACCTTAAGATGGCTTAAAACCCCTACACGATCTGGCCCCCACCCACCCCAGTGATCTCATTGCCTGTCATCTTTCTCCTTTGCTGATTCCACTCTGTCTACATTGGCATTCTTGCCTATCTCTGCATATACCAAGATCATTTCTGGCCCAAGCGTTTGTACTTTTTAGTCCCTCCCACTGGAACACTCTTTTAAAAGGGCTTTAAAGAGCTTGTTCTTGTAGATTTTTCAGGTCTTCTCTCTGGTGTCCACACTAAAAAGTATAAACAATGCCACCACCACCAATAAAACATATCCAGGATTTAAGCCTGGTTTTCATAATACCCCAAATTAATAAACAAACATAAAAAAATAGGATCTCCAAAATTAAAAAAAAAAAAAAAGCCAACAAAGTCCTCTGTGAAGTTGTTTTCCTCAGTCTCCACTTCCAGAGGATGTCAATCAATGTCTGAGAAGCCCAGGAGAAAAGAAGGACCTTCAATATTAATTGAGGAGAAGAAGGAGGAGGAATGGGCCTTAGACTCTACTCAATGTCTAAACAACCCGCCCGCCCAGAAACATTTTGGCACATGTGTTTCACTGGGAGGATAGATTCCATTTTTTTTTTTTTTGAATGGCTCTACTAGTTGAGATTTCTGTTTAAGTGGCTCAGATCCAAAATAGCAATATCTTAGACAAGATGGTTTATTTTTCTTTCATTTAGAAGTCTGGGCTGGTATCATGATTCTGCTCGGCAAAGTCTCTAGGGGCCCAGGCTCCTTCTATTTTGTTGATCTGCCATCCCTAGACTACCCACTGGCTGCTCCAAGATGGTCCCCCTCCAACAAGGAAGGAGGAAGGGAGAGGTAGAGGAAACCCTTTGCCTTTAAGGTACTAACCCAAAGTGACACACATTATCTCCACCAATACACTGTTGGCCAGGATCTGGTTACGTGAGCATGTCTAGCAAGCTGTGTGGGAGATGGAGAAATTTGTCCTTATTCTCTGTGGTCATGTACTACCTACTGGATGAATAAAGGGGTTTTATTGTTATAGTAAGAGAGGTGAAATGCTATTAGGTAATGACGGGAAACTTGAATAGCATACATTGGTACAAAATAACCACAAAAGAAATTATAGAATGACTACATTATGATGAGCTGGCTATTATGTGCACGTGTGTGTATTTGTATGTGCATAAGTATTTGTGTGCATTTAAGAGAGAGATAAACTCTAGAAAGATTGATAAGCTCTCCCTACAGAGGAGTTCAGGGAGGTTGGGGAAGAATCATGGAGTAAGTCTACAGCCTCCTAGGGCAATGACTTTAGAGAGGGCATCAATAATTTGAGTTCTTAACGCCTGCTGTGTTTGTACTTCATACAAATGCATGAGGATGAACCTCAGACTCTGTGTATCAGGAGCATGACATGATTTATACCTGCATAACCAGATATGTGGTGTAACAAAGAACTTTTTAATTTCCTCATTAGAATAAGTAATCATGACTGTAAACAGCTATCAGTATGATTATAGGGTTTAGTAATACCTATGGATAATGCAAGTCTGATTTTAGGTGTAATGGTCTCTCCCTCCTTCCCCCCCTTTAGCTTTGCCTCAACTGCTGTTAAATGCTATCCTTTTAATCAGTCTTGATTGCTTTGCTTTGCTTTGCGACTTGCTTAGAGACTCCTCAGAGGCACATTGTTTCATGGGAGACAGCTGTTCTTTCCTAGCTCACACTGACTGCGGTTATATATAGTGGCGGTAATAATTGTCTGCACATACGCGCACAGCACATGGGGACCCACTGATGAAAATTAGTGTTTTGTGCGTATGTAGTGCTTTCCTTTGATTGCATTTACAAACATCTCGCCTCACTTCTCCCCTCCAGCTGCTGCAGTGTGCCTCCTTAGCTCACAGAGGGGTCGAAAGTTGCCCCCTCAATCTCCAAGACTCCTTCATAACTTTATAATTAACACTCTCATTGTTTAGGTTTCCCCTTCCAGGTTCTATTTTGATAAAAAAAATTTCAGATCTCTAGGCTTTCATTCTTTGAATTTTACTCTGTGTGTAAAGCTTTTATTTGGTGCATATAAAGTGATTTCCAGATAAATTACACTTTAAAAACTGCAGTTGATATATCTGTAACATTGAGCTATACCTCCACTTCCCATGAGGCATCAGTGACTGTAAAAAAATGGCTTAAAAATATTGATTACCATTGGGAGGAAAAGTGGAACTAGATCCTTCTTAATGTGTTTGATAATACTTCTTTGTTTAAAATGTCAGCCCAAGTTTCTTCACCGATCATCTGGAATTTAAAATAAGCATATCCTTAAAACGGAGAGCATCTATTTGAAATAACAAGCTGTGTCATTACAGAGCACCCTCCTATGCACAGTGTGTTTTTGTTTGTGGTGTCAGCCTAATCAGATCTCATGCACACAGTGACAAAGGACCCCTCTCATTGCCAGATGGGACATCTCTAAAGCACAAAATATGGTTGTTCACTACACTGGCCTTTCAATAAAAATCTGTTTTGAAGCTGGTAGTTGTATTGAAGGGCATGATACTTACATTAGGGTGCACGTTCTTCAGAGTCTTTAGTTTTTATTGACTTCAGGTCTTCATATTAACTCTTTTTTCCCCTAGTTTTGCATATCCTCATGTTAACTTTTCATTGTCATGGAAAATCCCATTATGGTTTGTTTCTTTTTTCTCATTTAAGACAGTATCTTCTTCCCACGTTTCTGCAGCAGCATAAATTTCCCTATGTACTGTTTGAATTGCATCGGAACAATAGTAGGGTGAACTAGATGGTTTTTCCCCAAAAGAGAGACCCCTGGGAGAGGGCACATTGTGTCTGAAGTCACAGATAACCCCACTGGCCACGTTGCATGTGGTACCCAAGGACGATGTAGTCATAATTATGGAGGAGGTGGCCCCTTCCATTTAGAACCTCCTGGCTTTTCTTCCAGGCTGGCTTCCCTCTTGCCGCCTCCAGACTTTCCTGGGGCTTATGTTCTGTGGGTGCAGTATGCAACAGATGGCACTGGGCACGCCTTCTGCTCTGGGCTCTATTTCTTCGCAGGTCAGTTTTGATATGATAGATGGCCCCTCTAAGCCTATGTACTTATGTTTACGAGGAATGGCGTAATGGAGAGAACTTGAGAGAGGTTGACTCACATTTAATTTTAGTTTCTCTATCACTGACTATGTGACATTGAGCACCTTCCCTCCTCTCAGGGATTTGAACACATGAGAAGGGTCTGCCTTGTGTGGAATGTTTATCGTTCTCTGCTTTCTTGTTCTACTGGCCTCCACCACTTTTGCGAGAGTCTGGTGAGATAAAATGAGAGGACACACTTTGAATATTGCCTAGGAGCGTTCATGTGGTTTTCAGTTGTGGAAAGCATGATCAGATGGTACATTTAGGTCAGACAATCATTACTGGAGAGAATGGTTGAGAACATGCACACCCCTGGCTTGTCCCAGTGACTTTGAAAGTGATCACATGTGGGTCAAGTCCTCATGTGCATTTTCTATTTTTTAATAATCTTGAATACTGTGTGAATTTCACAGTTTGAAATTAAACTTGAGGGACTCAAAATTATGCCACTTTAATCAGCTTCAATTGCAGATGTGAAGGGTTCCAAAATATCCCTGTACACAAATGCTACAAATGATGCCCATACACAGCCAATAAAATGGAAGCCAGTTGGGCTTCATAGTTTCTGCCAACAAGCTAATTCAGTATGCTATTTGTGCTGGCTGGACTCGGCTCCCGAGGCCCCCTCAAATTTACTCTCTAGTCTTGTTTGTCCTGCTCTTTGCCCTAGATGGCTGGTACCGTGGATGCAAACCCTGGAATCCTGGTGCTCCTTCACCCTTCCAGTTGAGTTTGGCCATAGAGAAGTGCTAGCAGGGGCTCGGAGGATGGGAGGAGAGAAAGGTCAGAGTTTCTCTGACTCGATTCCTCATTTGCCTGTCTCTTTCAGGAGCCTATTCCTTTGATGACCACAGCCTTGGTCTCTCTTCCAAAGCTCCAGTTCTCACTGGGCTTCTTTCACCAATTCTTGTCCTTGCCCCTTCAGTTTTAGGATTGAAAAACTTCCAACCATCGCTGCTTAATGAAAAATGTTTTCTACATAGAAGTTAATTTGGAGAATTCACAAGGATACAGTCAGCCTGCATCACAGACAGAGTCAGCTATTCACATTTCTTTTGGAGTAAAGCTTCGGGGGGCACGTGGGTGGCTCAGCTGTTAAGCATCTGCCTTAGGCTCAGGTCATGATCTCAGGGTCCTGCGATGGAGTCCTGCCTTGGGCTCCCTGCTCAGGGGGGAGCCTACTTCTCCTTCTCACTCTGCTCCTCCCACTGCTTGTTTTTTTTTTTTTTTTTTTCTCTCTCTCTCTTAAATAAATAGAACTTTTTTTTTTTTTTTTAAGAGTAAAGCATAAGAATTGCTTGAGCTCCGGGTTCATTCGTGCAAGGCGTGTGTCTTCCATCCCTCGATACTAGATATTTCTGTGTTTAAAGAGCAGGTTCAAAGTAAACAGTGATAGCACTCTGCCTCCCTAATGTGGCCACTGGAGTTTTTATTTGTAAGTTTTTTTGAACAGGAAATTTTAAAAGCTGCTAGAAAGGGGAGCAAAGATGGATAGTATTGTGGTTTCTGGAATTTATTGCAAAATAGAATTTTTATGGTTCTCGACCAAACTTATTCTTGTTGTTTAAGACTTTTTCTAACTTTGTAGGTCTGCAGCTTAATGTGAAAGAAACTTGTCTAAAATAAAGTGAATAAAAAGTATGATTCAATCCACTGTGATTGAGACTGGGCGGACAAATCTCATTATGTCGTGCATTGTTGAACATGAATATAGGAGGATCAATGTTAATGAAATCATTGGCAAGTTTGCAAAGACTTGAAAACAGAAGCTGTTACACTATTATCCATTACTGTAATAAATCAATATGTATGGATCAATTGATCTTTTTAAATATATGCATTTTCTGTAATAAAAAGTCCTGATCCATTACTGTATTAGTTTCCTACCATGAACTGGGGGGCTTAAACAATAGCAATTTATTTTCTCATAGTTCTGGGGGCCAGAAAACTGAAATCAAGGTGTGGGAAGGGTTGTTTTTTTTCTGGAGGCTCTGAGACAGCATCTGGTTCACGTTGTCTCTCCTAGACTCTGTGGCTGAGGGCACTCTCCCATCTCTGCCTCTGTCTTCTCATAAGGGTTTTCCCCTGTGTCTCTGTTTTTCTTCTCCTTTTTTTTCCTTTTTAAATATTTATTTATTTGAGAGAGAGAGAAAGAACACGAACTGGGGGAAGGGCAGAGGCAAAGGGAGAGAGAGGAGACTGTGATGAGCAGGGATCCTGATGCAGGATCCCAGGACCCTGAGCTTGTAACTTGAGCTGAAGGCAGAAGCTTAATTGACTTAGCCACCCAGGAGACCCTTTCTCCTCCTCTTATAAGGACACTTATCATTGGGTATACAGATCACCCAGTTACTCTTGAGATCCTCCATTTAATTACATCCTCAAATACTCTGGTGCCAGGGGTTAGGACTTGGACATATCTTTGGGGGAACCACAATTCAACCCAATACAGTGACCTTTTTCCTATTTTTACTGCAATATTTATTTTATCTTTTAATATTTTAATTTTTTGGAATGATTTTATATGTAAAGCTTCATAAAAGAAAATTTTCACCATCTCTTTTTCTTTTGTGGCCATTATTATTATTAATTTCACTTTATGAGTATCACTAAAGGCACTAAAAATGATTATGATTTATGGAGGAGAGGGGCGTTAAAAATGATCCATTCCAAGTGTCAAATAGCTAGATATGGATTGCTTCTGGGCTTTTTCAAAGGACCAAAAAAGAAAGTGGAGTACAGGCTGGAAAAGAGGAAAGTGGGAGAAGAATCTAAGAACTCATCAGGATGGTGATCTCAGCATGTAGAGCTTAACAGCATGAGGTTCTGAGTTTGACATTCGGGATCCATCACCCCAACCTGTTGCCCTTACGGTGATATCTGACCTTAGCATGACTTCCCCAAGTGCAGAGGCTCTTCACAAGAGGCTGCAGGAAAGGCAACTCCTAATCATTTTTCATTTGTTGTGCACAGAGGGGCGCAAATGGAGGAGAGCTGGCAAGGGTGAAGCAAATCCGGGCAGGTCAGGCCCCGATGGTAGAGGAGTGGCTCTCTGGACGCATAGAAGAGAACTCGAGGGCAGAGGGACTGGGAGAGAAGGAGCCGCCCCGCTGTGCTTACTTCAGTGCTTCTTCCTTCATCTTTAATGGAAAAATGGGGGATGAAGCAGACGACTGAGCTACACAATAGTAGGCCAGGACATACCAGTGCTAAATGGGCCTTTAGAGAAAAAACCATCGAAGCTCCTCCATTTTCAAAGAGGGAATGTGAAGTCCATAGAGGTCGGATGTATTATCTAAGACAACTCATCGTGTCGGTGTGGAAGCCACTGCTCCACGATGCAGGAAATGTATGGGCAGCCTTTGTAGTAAGTTGTCATCACCTGACAAGGAAACTCCTTTGAGCACTCGACTACGTGTTTATACAGGATAACTGGTGCCAAGCAAATGCACCTATGCAAGGATTGCAATTACAACCTCAAATTTATTACAGAAAGAAAATAAAAATAAAGCAAAAAAACAAAATTAAAAACTGAGTCAAATAATACACCTCACTTAGTAATACCTTGTATAAATTTAGTCTCAGATATGTTAAATGACAACCACTTAGAAATGCATTACAGAATTCCTTTAATAAAATGTAAAATCCTGAGTTAATAGCTATATATATATTTTAATGACACACATTTATTGCTACACATAATTCATTGCATACATTAAGTATGAAATTTCCTGTGGGCAATAATAAATGTGATTTATAACTCACAAATTTGTGGGAAGTCTATTTCTTATTCTCTTGAGGACAGTTCCAAAAACCATTAAAAAATAGAAAAAATTTTAAAACAATTGGAGATTTATTTGCTTGTGGAATCATCTTTGTTTCAGTTCATTCTACAAATATATATTAAAATACAACTAACTTATTTATATTGTTATCACAAAAATTATACAGAAATTAAAAGATGGAATCTTAGGATTTTCTTATTTTAATCACTCAAGGGACATACAATTTTTCAAGATTTTGAGTAAATAATTTTCTTCTACCTCTTTTAAAATAAAAGTGAACTACTGCAAAATTAGTGAAATCACTTGTAAAAATTTTTAAAATAACAATTAAAAAATGAAAACAAGGCAACCTACTGAATGGGAGAAGGTATTTGCAAGTGATATTTTCTTATAAGGGGTTAATATCCAGCACATATTAAGAAATTATACTAGAAAAAAACAAATAATCCCATTAAAAATGGGCAGAGAGCCTGAACAGACATCTTTCCAAGAAAGACAGACAGATGGCCAACGGACACATGAAGGATGCTCAACAGCACTAATCATCAGGGAGATACAAATCAAAACCACAATTATATGTCACCTCATACCTGTCAGAATGGCTAATATCAAAACGACAAGAAATAACAAGTGTTTGCAAGGAACTGGATAAAAAGGAGCCTTCACGCACTGTTGGTAATAACGTAAATTGATGCAGCAAATGTGGAATATGGTATGGAGGTTTTTCAAAAACTTAAAAAGAAGAATGCCAGTTTATTCCATAAGTGGTCTATAGTTTTCAGAGTACAGCTGTTTTACCTCTTTAGTTAGGTTTATCACTAGGTATCATATTGGTTTTGGTGCAATTGCAAATGGGATCAATTCCTTTATTTCTTTTTCTGCTGCTTTGTTATTGGTGTATAGAAATGTGACAGATTTCAGCCCTTTGATTTTATATCCTTCAACTTTGCTGAATTCATGTATTATTTTTAGCAATTTTTTGGTGGAGTCTTTCCATTTTTTTACACAGTGTATCATGTCATCTGTAAATAGTGAAAGTGACTTCTTCCTTGCCAATTTTAGTGCCTTTTGTTTCTTTTTGTTGTCTAATTGCTAAGGCTAGGCCTTCCAGGACTATGCTAAATAGTAATGGTGAGAGTGGACATCCTTGTCTTGCTCCTAATATAGGGGAAAGGCTCTCAGCTCAGGGATTGGAAGAACAAACATTGTTGAAATGTCTACGTGACCCAAATCAATCTATGAATTTAATGCACTCCCTATCAAAATACCACCAGCATTTTTCACAGAGCTAGAACAAAAAATCCTAAAATTTGTATGGAACCACAAAAGAACCCTACAGCTAAAGCAATTCTGAAAAAGAAAAACAAAACTGGAGGAATCACAATTCCAGATTTCAAGCTATATTACAAAGCTGTGGTAATCAAGACAGAATGGCACTGGCACAAAAACAGATACATGGATCAATGGAACAGAACAGAAAACACAGAAATGGACCCACAACTATATGGTCAATTAATCTTCAACAAAGCAGGAAGGAATATCCAATGGAAAAAAGACAGTCTCTTCAACAAATGGTGTTGGAAAAACTGGACTGTGACATGCAGAAGAAGGAAACTGGACCACTTTCTTAGACCATACACAAAAGTAAATTCAAAATAGATGAAAGACCTAAATGTGAGACAGGAATCCATCAAAACCCTAGAGGAGAACACAGGCAGAAATCTCTTTGACTTCGGCTGTAGTGACTTCTCGCTAGACACATCACTGGAGGCAAGGGGGGAAAAAAAGCAGAAATCAACTACTGGGATAACATCAAAATAAAAAGTTTCTGGGAAGTAGAGGAAATAATCAACAAAACTAAAAGGCAACCTTCAGAATGGGAGAGGATTTCTGGAAATGACATATTTAACAAAGGGTTATTATCTCTAATATATAAAGAACTTATTAAACTCAACACCCAAAAAACAAATAATCTAGTTAAGAAATGGGCAGAAGACATGAATATACATATTTCAAAAGAAGACATCCAGATAGCTAACAGATACATGAAAAAGATGCTCAACATCACTCAGCATCAGAGGAGAGTGAGGGACAGCCTAGGTGGGTGATAGGTATTAAATAAAGAGAGCACTTGAGATGAGCACTGGGTTTGTATGTAAGTGATGAATCACTGAATTCTACTCCAGAAACCAATATTGCACTATATGTTAACTAAAATTCAAATGAGGGTATCCCTGGGTGGCTCAGTGGTTTAGTGCCTGCCTTTGGCCCAGAGCACGATCCTGGAGTCCCGGGATCGAGTCCCACATCAGGCTCCTGGCATGGAGCCTGCTTCTCTCTCTCTCTCTCTATGTCTATCATGAATAAATAAATAAATCTTAAAAAAAAAAGTTTAAAATTCAAATGAAATAAACAAAAAACCAAATAAACAGAAAAAGAATATAATATGATCCTGTATTTTCACCACTATTTATCAAGAGAAAATGAATACACTAACTTGAAGTGATATATGCCCCCCTATATTTATCACATTATTTATAATAGCCAAGGTATAGAAGCAACCCAAGTATCTATCAATAGATTAATGGATAAAGAAGATATGGTGTGTTTGTGTGTGTGTGTGTAACACTGGAATATTCCATACATACATACATATTATTCCATACATACATACGTACATACATATATTCCATACATACATATTACTCAGCCACAAGAAGCAATGAAATCTTGCCATTTACAACACCATGGTTGTATCTAGAGGGTATAATGTCCAGTGAAATGAATCAATCAGAGAAAGACAAATACCATATGGTTTCCCTCATATGTGGAATTTAAGAAACAAAACAAATGGACAAAAAAAAAAAATGAACAAAAACCAGACTCTTAAGATAGAGACAACCTGATGGTTACCAGAGGAGAAGTGGGTGAGAGGATGGGTGAAATAGATGATGGGGATTGAGGGTACATTTATCATGGTGAACCATGAGTAATGTATAGAATGATTGAATCACTCTATTGTACATCTGAAACTAATATAACACTGTGTGTTAATTATACTTGAATTTGAAAAAAAAAAGAAGATGTGGTATAAATATACAATAGAATATTAGCCACAAAAAAGAATGAGATCTTGCTATTTGCAACAACATGGATGGACCTAGAGGGTATATGCTAAGTGAAATAAGGCAGGCAGAGAAAGACAAATACCATATGATTTTAGTCATATGTGGAATCTAAAAGTCAAATTAAATGAAAAACAAACAAAAAAAAGCCCAAACAGATTCATGAATACAGAGAACAAACTGGTGGTTACTAGTGGGGAGTGGAGGCAGGCAAAAATGGGTGGAGGGGAGTGGGAGAGACAGGCTTCCAGTTATGGAGTGAATAAGTCACAGGGATGAAAGGTACAGCATAGGGCACTGTGATAGCATTGCCTGGTGACAGACGGTAGCTACACTTGTCGCACAGCATAATGTATAGAATTGTTGAGTAAAATAGACATATTTCAAAAGAAGACATCCAGATAGCTAACAGATACATGAAAAAGATGCTCAACATCACTCAGCATCAGAGGTGAGTGAGGGACAGCCTAGATGGGTGATAGGTATTAAAGAGAACTGCTGTACACGTGAAACCAATGTACTGTTGTGTATATTAACTATGCTTTGATAAAAAAGATTAAAATACATTCCCAACACTCGTAGCACTTTATTGAATATCGCTGTACATTTGTATACATATGCATTTTTAAACCAATGAAATAGGTGTAGTGAGTGATCTGTTTTTTGTTAGTTAACATTTTCTATTTTTCCATGTAAATGAAACTATCTCAACTAGTATCCAAATCATATTAAATTGCCCCAATTATGACCAAAATGTCTTTATAGCGGTTTGTCCCAAGAAGAATCTGAATCAGGACTTTCTATTGCATCCTGTGGTTATATTAAGTCTGTAATCTAGAACAAGGACTGCTAGCCAAATCCATCAGGCTGCTGGTTTTTGTAAATAATGTTTTATGGGAACACAGGCACTCATTTATTTAGGCATTGCTCATGGCAGCTTTCACTCTGTAAGGGAAGAGCTGAGTTGTTGAGTAATTGTAACAGAGGCCATGTAGCCCACAAAGTCTAAGATATTTCTATCTGGCCCTTTTCAAAAAAGATTCACTTACCCCCAATCTACAATAAGTAGTCTTCTTTTTTAATGACACTGAGTTGTTGATGTGATTGAGCCAGTCGTCCTCCAGAATGTCACACTTTCTGGATTTATCTGGTTGCTTCTTAGAGTATCTCAGCTTATTCTTCTTAATGGGATTTTTTCCCCATTTCATTACAATAATCTCAATTACCTTAGTGACAGTATGACCAAGCTTTCGTACAGACTAAAAGGACACATTAAATGAAATGAATGAAGGGAATTCTCTGATCCTGCCAACATTTTCCTAGTTTTTTTTTTTTTCTGAAATTCCTTTAACTGAGGATAAGTCCTTTCATTATATCAATAAGAAAAAAAGATTTCAAATGAAAATATCTTAGGATAAAGTATAATGGAGGACCAGCACAGCTAATGACTAGATTTTTAAGGCAGGTGCTGAGGTGAAGTAGGGAGGATAAAGCGCTATTGGAAACCCAGTCATACCAAAGTGTGAGCGACTACAAGGTCTAGGCTTATGAGACATAGGAGCACAAGGCGTACAGGAAAGCTTTGTGTTCCTCAAAGTGTGGAGGGAAGAAAAACCATAAAGAGAAAATTGAAATTTCAAAGATAAACAATTCTAAAATTTTGTCTGGAGCCAATTCTGAGCAGTAAGCATTGCATGGGTAGGATGGAGTGTCCAACCATTTCAAACCCAATGATGTTTCCATCTTCTGTATGGGAGGCATGGCATGGTCATACAGAGGCATAAGGAAGACATACCACTTGCCCAGAATTGTTCTGATCACATTTCTGTAACATTGTCATCTATACCTTCCAAACATCCTTTAGTGGCCTAACCATATCCTTTCACATGCAATATTCAGTATCAACCAATGAGTTACAACAGAATAATTTGAAATCTAACAACAGAATAACTTGAAAACTATCATAAAGCTTGATACAAAACTAGCTTCTTAAGTACTAGATGATTCTTTTGTGATCATTGATTATAACTTGTTAATTGGCATCTGCCCAAAGACCAGGTGATTAAGCAAAGCTAAAGTTACTAAACTTCCCGCAGCAAAGGGGATGGTCACCTTATCTTAAAGGGAAGAAGTTAGGGAAGAATTTCTTTTAGAAGGATTTTGAGGTCTGGGATTTTTGGTCTTTCAAAGCAGCGACTGAGTGGGTCTGGTGACCATGGCAAAGCAAAGTTCTGATGAGCAAATTCTTCGAGTAGGTGAACAAATCTTTGTTTTGACAGGAGAGCTGTTTACCCAGATGAGCAAACTGCCTTGATAAATTGGCTTGTAAGCATTTCTTGAAGCAAATGGTGAAGTTAAGTTTTGGTTTCCAGCCTTATCTTCCAGGGCATGAATAACCTGGGACAATCAGGTCATATTAACTTAGGTGGTCTCAGTTTTCAGTCTCAATGGCTAAACTATGTTGATGCAGATGGTCTCATGCCTCAAGAACCTGGTGGAAATTAAAAGGAAACTAGGACATAAAGTATTGCCTTAATTATTTTTGTATATTAATCAGACATATTTGTTATACAAAGTTATATTGGAAATTTTCCTATCTGCTTTCAATGAATACTTAATTATTTTGATCATTTATTTTGAGTGACCCAATTATTTATGAGAACAAATATTAAAAGTATGGTCTTAAACATACTGGACCTTTTTTCTTAGTGATATTTGTAGCTGCCTAGACAATAAAATTAAAAGAATATGTCAAAGCTAACATGCTAATTTACGTCTGAAGTGTAGTTTCTAATAAATTATGAGGATGGAATCTATGTGTTTAAATAGATATGAAAGAACAATTTTGCCAATTAAAAAGATTTCTTAAGATACTTTATGTAAAAAAGAGTATTTCATTTATACTTCCCCTTGCACTTGGCAGATATTTATTGGGCATCCCCAGTTGCAAGACACCATATAAAATCTCTAGAGAATTCAAAGGTGAATTTTTCTAAGACCCTGACCTCCAAGAGCTAATACCTTGATGAGATGGATGGCAGAGAAAACTATAAGTGAGGGAGATTTTATGCAAATTAAAAGGAATCATATAAAGTACCCCCAAATGATAGTGTTAAAGTATAATTTTTAAAAAGTTAAAAACATGATTCTCATGCAAATATAGAATGACATGAGTCAGAGTTTTATTAACTCATTAGTGAGGGAACCATTAAAATGATAAAGCTGGGCCAAAGATCATTTTGAGGAACTGGGTATTTATTGGCACTTTGAGAAAAGAATGTTAAAATGTGATGGGTAGGTTAGATGTAAAATTAGTTAATGTCCTACAGGGCAGGAAAATTATAACCTTGAGAATTAGGTTTTCTTGCAGAATAAAATCTACAAGTAAATATGCACTTTCACACAGTCTAAGGTCTTAATTAATAGTAAGCACCAAACTCAAATGCAAGCATTCCCTGAGATGATTAAATAATCTTAATAGGAGCCTACTATACATGACATTGAAAGTAGTGTTTGTTTTCATATGGGAATTCCTAAGCTACATTTCTTGGGGATGCTATTCTAAATCCTGAATCCCAAGAAAAATCAGTTGAGAAAATGGGAAACAGGAAAACATTTTAAAATTCTCCTATGAGAATTGAAGCTTATCAATGTAGAGGCATTATTAGCTCAAAGGAATACATGGACACCAAGGAGGAAGCAAGGACAGTGAATGCTTATACACAGAGTAGAAGGTTAAGTTCGATGTTTCTAGGAATGTTTCTAGGTAAAGTTTTAGACAATTTTTCTTAACAGACATAAGAAGGATCAGAAAACACTTTTAGAGAAAGCTGTGGACAAGGCATCATTTAAACATGTGAAAACACAGATGGGGTGTGGGTAGGAGGAAAGAGGGGCTTTCTAAGCAAAGGGAGCTCTGTGAACAGAAGTAGAACATTTGGAAAGTGTGAGGAATCTAAAAACCTATAAACAAAAGAAGATGAAGGTTGGACCAGATGGTAGAAGGTCTTGAGGTTCCAAGATAGGATTTGAGTTTTAGTCTGTGAGCAGAGTAGTTATGTGATCATAGATGGGTTTTATGTACATAATTAAGGCAGTAGCTTGTTGGGAATGGAGAGAGGGAAGAGCTAGGTTGAAGGAGTGATGACACTGGAGCCAGGCAGATGGGTTAGGACAATACCACGGTAGAGGTTAGATGTAACTCTGTCCTCAACTGATTTGGCAGCCGTAGGAGTGGAGAGCAAAGGGGGAAAACAGGAGAGCTACTATCTTGGTAGTACATTCCAAAGGGCAGGTCAAATGCTTGGACGTGTGTATTAGGGGATGGGGAGAGGCTAATAGGAATGCAAGAAGAGTTAAAAAATAAGTGTGAGACTGGAATACTCAAATAGGAAATATGGAAAAAGTACCAGGTATTTTTGGCTTTGCCATTAAAATGTCTTAGTATGATGATTATCTTACTATTACTACTATTGATGATTATCAATAAATTTGAATACTTATCAAAAGAAGGGTTTTCTATAAATTATCTCATTTGAAATAAATTTTGTTTCTGTGTCAAAGTTATGGAAACATTCAACATTTTTTTCCCCAAAAAATGTATCTTCTTTTCAAGAGGTCATTTAGACAATAGCCAACATATTATAAGGTCAGTTAAGACAACCCTGATAGCAAGGGTCTAGATAGGGCCTCAACAATTGAGTACTGTGAACTTGGGTTTTCTTGAGTCTGTGTCTCAGTATCTACTGGCCATTGGCATTATGAATGGATAGTGAGAAAAACAAGGGAAAGTGTTTTAGAAATAGGAACGGAATGGGTTGGGGAGAGAAAGAGTCTCAGCAGAATAATTCTGCTCCACTCCATCTTTCTCTTAGAAGAAAGAGAACAAACTCTAGCCAGGAGAAAATGGAACATTAAAATCAAAACTAACATTATTGACTCATCAATTCATTCAGTCCAATGTAATTAATTTTTATTCTGATGATCTTGGGTTAGCCATTTGCTTTCATGAAGACCCCTGCATCTGCCCTAAAGAGAGTCCTGGATATCCTAACTCAGTTCACTTTTGATCTTGGTTTTTCTAAACTATAGAATGGCTATATTTTTGGGAAGCCTTGATCATATATATATATGATATATATAATAGGATGTATGTATTCAGCATATATGTGTATATATATAAAGCTTAGTTACCTATGTTTCAGTATTTTATTTCAGACAGAAATTATCTTGATATACAAAGATTCTCCATTAATTGACTTAGTTTAATTGGAGTCTAGGGTGTAAAATTACTTAAGCACCATGGAAATTATTTTCAAGCTGACATACTACAAAACATAATTACTGTTATAAAAGTGTTAGAATCATGTTTCAGATTAGTTGAACACATAATTTTATGTTTTTTACATTCCTAAGCATTTTATAGATGTTAGTTATCTGATCAATAAACTGATATAAATCACTTAAGAAGTCAGGTTAACTAGGCTCTTAAAAAAAACAAATTAAAAAATGCAATCCAATTTGTTTGCATTATGTGCCTCACTGATAGCACTGATACTATCAAGGAAAAGCCATATAATTGGTATTATTTTTAAAAATAAAAATTATTAAGTAAGTCTGACTTGTCCAAAGATTCACTTTAAATATGGGAATTTGAATTCCTTTTTAAAAGAAGTTTGTGAGCCAGTGTTTCTTTTTGTTGTTGTTGTTCTGTTTTACTTAAAAGGCTAGCATAATAAAAGTAGTAGAAACTCAGTTCCTTTGTTTTCTGGAAACTTTGACAAATGATTTTTATCAGGGACATATAAGTACACATTTATTTCTGTAAACCAATCAGACAGAAATTCTTTAATTTAAGAGTGTTTTTATCTAATAGTAACCCCTGGTGGTAGGAGAATATTTAGGAGAAGTGGAGGCCTTTTTCAGGTTGAGAAACACAGGTATCCAAAGGACATGTAATTCTAGGTCTCACAGGTCAGATTGAACACAGACATGATACCACAACTGTCTAGCTCTCAAATAACTGTCCTTCATCTGAGGTCTCATACAGGCAAGAGGAAAAGAAAAGACTAACAAACTGGATACTCTGTTGTCTTCACCATCTCAACTGACACAGCTCGCCAAGTGGTCAAGCCATTAAACCAGATTCCCATCCATCATTCTCCTAATGCTCCTGCTGCTGCTGCTAGCCTATCAGCTACATTCAAGCTCATAACCACTTGGACAGGAGCTTGTAGCTTCCCACACAAACCAGAAACAGAACCAAATTTGGCCAGGATCCAAAAGCACAAGAAAGGACTCGGCATCAAGTTAAGGAGAAAAAGAGAAGAAACAGAGTTAACAAAAGTAAAAATTGTAACGTGCTAAAGATCCCTCTGGGGGCCTAGAAAAGATAAGCCCATTGAGAAGCACTTCTTGGACAACACAGTTTAATTTGTTCTGGCACCTACTTGGACATGTTTGACCATCTCCAAACAAAGTCTGATTTTTGGACAGTTAAAAATATTATTCTCATTCATATACAGAAACAGCACATGTCAAAAATTTTATTCTTGTTAATTAATGAACTGGAAGGATCATAATATTGATTGGAAAAAAGATATCGTGGTACAGAGATTTATATAACCTGAAAGTCAAAGGAGTGCAGAAGTAAAGTTTCTAATGGATGCAAAACTGGTTAGTGTCGTGTGGGACCCTGTATGTATGATAATTGGAGTTTTTGTTTCTACTGGACTGAAGTGTACAAGTAAACGTTTAACTTGATAATGTCTGTGCTTTAATCAAATATAGTTAACAGTAAAGTCTTGTACAGGTGCATTTGTCTAAATAATTAATTATGACATGTGGGATCTTGAAGGCTTTGAATAGACTTTGGATTTCACCCAAAGAGCAATGTTTTCAGCAGAGTGATGATGGTGGCTTGGATTAGGGAATTGGCAAGGGAAACCAAGAGTGCTCTGTGGATTTGGGATATATTTTAAGGAGAAAGATATCCAGGATGATTATCAGATTACTGACATGCGCAACTGGGGATTTTTGGGTGGCATTTACTGAGACACAGAGAACTGAAGGGAGAGCAGATGAGAGTGGAGATGGGGATATTAACTTGGGAACCACGAGGTTAGAGATGTCTGTGAGATAACTAGAGGTGATTGGAAGTAGACAGGTGGGTGGTGGGTCTGGGGCTCAGCAGAGACGTTAGGATAAGAGATAATTGGCCATGAGGGGCTGCAAAGTGCTGGGCATGGATGGTTTCCATGAGGAGAGATTGCATAGCAAGATGTGAGCTCAGAGCCAGGGGCCTTGGCACCCCCCAGAGTGGTCAGGTACCAGAGAAGGGGCCAGCAAAAGAGACAGACTGAGAGTCCAGTGAGGTAGGAGGACCTGGAGAATCAAGAGAAGAGAATGGGTTTTCAGAGTTTATCAAAGAAAACCATGTCACTGTGTCCCTATTTGGGTTCACTTGTGTCCTCTGAAAAATGTATGTTGAAGTCCTAACCCCGAGTACTTCAGAATAGGATTTTATCTGGAAAAAGAGTCATTGCAGATTAAGATGAGTTCATACTGGAGTAGAGGGTGCCCTTAATCCAATACGGCTGGTGTCCATTTGATTCATAAAGTGCTGAGCACTGGTGCCTTGAGGAAGCGTGGCTTTGTTGAGGATAAATCAGAGCCAGACTGCAGTGGGGGGTAGAGCGACGAGAGGTGGAGGCAGCTTGCCGAGAGCTGTGATGCCCAAACGTGCTTACAGAAACTCTATACCAAGTTTGGGGAAATGTGTACCTCTGTCACAGTTGTATGTTGACAGCCTTTCACATCATAATTTTAAATAATTTCTATCATCTATCTATCTATCTATCCATTTATCATCTCTCTATCTCTATGCATTCTTTTGGGTCCTATGATCCAATTCTGACACCACTTACCTGGATATAGCATCGTATTCCACAGGTTAGGGGCTCAGTCCTACAAGAATCTCTCCTTGCCCCCACCTCTACTTCAGATGCCAATCACAAGCCTAGGTGTCACTTGTGCTTCTGACCGACTGGCTATAAATCAGAGGTTCCCACAACCCCCTGCTTTGTTTGAATTAATTTGCTAGAGCAGCTCACAGGAATCAGAGAAGGATTTTACTAATTAGATCACCAGTTTATTCTATAAGGATATAACTCAGGAAAAGCCAGATGGACAAGCTATACAGGGCAAGGTATGTAGAAAGGGCTCAGAGCTTCCATGCCCTCCCGGATGACATTCTCCCTAAATCTCCACATGTTCACCGACCATCAAGATCTTTGAACCCTGTCCTTCTGGGGTCTTAATAGAGGCCATATTACATGGGCATGATTGATTAAGTCATTGGCCATTGGTGACTGAACTCAATCTCTAATTTCTCTCCTCTCCCTGGAGGTTAGGGATCATGCATGGGATTGAAATTTCCAACCTTCTGTTCACATGGTTCTCCTAGCAACCAGTGCTCATTCTTACTGGGTTCCCAAAGCCACCTCATTAACTCTCTCACTTAGGAAATCCCAAGAGTTTTAGGAGCTGTGTGCCAGAAATGGTGACAAATACCAAATATAGATTTCTTAATATAAACCATACTACCACAGGCATATTGTAATTATTGAAATTTTAAGATAAAACTATTGTGTGATCCTTTAAAATATACTTAGTGGAATCAGTATGCAATCACAATTTGATATTTAGCAATTCACTTAAAATATTCATGAACATGTTGGAAATTTTATGTTGTTCTTTCCCCCATATAATCTTCTTTTCATTTGATTTCTTCTACAGAATTTTATCATAATATATCTTTATGTTTTGCAATTTTTTTAGCAGTCTTTGCAATAAAATATAGACATTAAAATTAAATTTTAAAAAGTCCTGTGACCATAAACTTTGAAGTATTAAATATTTTTCTTCTGGATTGATTTCTTTTTATGATTAACATTTGCATATAATTGGTCAAAACAATATACCACATTATAAAATTCAATAAATAATTGTTAAACATATAAAAGTTACTGGAAATTTATCTGTTAATGAGACAGATGCTGAGTTTTTTTCTAGGTACTTTAAGTATCTGTGGCTCAGTATTTTTTTGTGAGAATGAGACCAAGTTCTGCATCAATACTTTTCCCATTTTTTACTTTCATTGATATAATCCCTGAGAAACATTTTCACAGAAATAAGACAAGAATGGAAGGACTTTGTTCTAGTAATACCACTAAATTCTTGAAATGCTGTCTGAGTTATATGGTAAAAATCAGATTATGTGTATCTAACATCATCTTAAATAATCTCTTACTTGATAAAAAGATTAGTTTTTCCTTCAGTTATGTTGAAAGCAAGAATTGGAAAGGGATCTTTCACCCGGTTCCCACAGCAGTTCACTTTCTCAACACCTCCACCGACATTTTGAACTGCCCCTTTGTTTGGAATTCGAGGGAGGGTGTTGCATCTGAAGGTAATGAAATTAATGAGGTTTAAGCTTCCAGAACCTTCACTTGTAATGGCCCCAGCAAATGCTAAGAGTTAGGAGCCTTGCTACTTGAAGTGTAGTTTGTGGCCAGACCAGATTCATATCACCTGGCCCTGCCTTTGGGGATTATCAGATATGTAGAGTCTCAGAGCCCATCCAGACCCCCTGAATCAAGATCTACATTTGACCAAGTTCCCCAGACGTCTGTAGGTTCTTTAAGGTTTGAGAAACACTGCTGTTGGGTATTTCAGGTTAGGAAGATAAATCACGTTGCAGTCAGTTAGCATTTCTGCTAAACTGTGTAAAGAGATCGCAAAAGAAAAAGGACCTGGGGCAGCCCGGGTGGCTCAGCAGTTGAGTGTCTGCCTTAGGCCCAGGGCGTGACCCCGGGGCTCTGGGATTGAGTCCCACGTCGGGCTCCCTGCATGGAGCCTGCTCCTCCCTCTGCCTGAGTCTCTACCTCTCTCTCTCTCTCTCTCTGTGTGTCTCATGAGTAAATAAATTTAAAAAGTCTTAAAAAAGAAAAGAAAAGAAAAGAAAAGTAAAAGGACCCCTAGTCTGCAGTAGTTGATGTGCTTTCTTTGCTCATTTGAAATGAATATTTACTTTCATACTGAATTTTATGTTTGTAATTTTTTTTCTTAAAAGGAACTCCCAATACTGTATAACCTTCAGTGCTGACAAAACCTGCTGGTGTCCTGGCCAGGGGTGGGCACTGAGAGCAGAGAGCAGAGGGGAAGGTGAGGAAAGCTGCAAAGGGAGAATGAGCATCGTGGGGAAAGCAGGAAGGTGAAGTGTCAATGATGAGAGTGTACTTGAGGTTGGCGATACCAGTTTGGCCATGTGACCTCTTTTTCGCAGCTCCTGGTGAAGGGGAGATGGTGGGTAGGTGTACTCTTTCTGCATAGGTTTGTGGGGTAGATTCAAGAAAGAGAGGCGGGGGGACGAGAAGATGGAAGTTTCTTGTGTCTCCTTTTATCTTCCTGACAACCTTATAACATGTGACGATGAATATATGATCAACATTTTAGAGTTGAAGCTGAGCCTTAAGTCAGGTATTTTTCTAAAATGACACGTTGTCCCTGACCCCGTTTATCACCTCCCCAGATTCACTTAGCTTTTCCTGCCCCCTGCAACTTAGCTGTTTCTTTTTTTTTTTTTTATTGGTGTTCAATTTACTAACATACAGAATAACACCCAGTGCCCGTCACCCATTCACTCCCACCCCCCGCCCTCCTCCCCTTCTACCACCCCTAGTTCGTTTCCCAGAGTTAGCAGTCTTTACGTTCTGTCTCCCTTTCTGATATTTCCCACACATTTCTTCCCCCTTCCCTTATATTCCCTTTCACTATTATTTATATTCCCCAAATGAATGAGAACATATAATGTTTGTCCTTCTCCGACTGGCTTACTTCACTCAGCATAATACCCTCCAGTTCCATCCACGTTGAAGCAAATGGTGGGTATTTGTCATTTCTAATAGCTGAGTAATATTCCATTGTATACATAAACCACATCTTCTTTATCCATTCATCTTTCGTTGGACACCGAGGCTCCTTCCACACTTTGGCTATCGTGGCCATTGCTGCTAGAAACATCGGGGTGCAGGTGTCCCGGCGTTTCATTGCATTTGTATCTTTGGGGTAAATCCTCAACAGTGCAATTGCTGGGTCGTAGGGCAGGTCTATTTTTAACTCTTTGAGGAACCTCCACACAGTTTTCCAGAGTGGCTGCACCAGTTCACATTCCCACCAACAGTGTAAGAGGGTTCCCTTTTCTCCGCATCCTCTCCAACATTTGTGGTTTCCTGCCTTGTTAATTTTCCCCATTCTCACTGGTGTGAGTTGGTATCTCATTGTGGTTTTGATTTGTATTTCCCTGATGGCAAGTGATGCAGAGCATTTTCTCATATGCATGTTGGCCATGTCTATGTCTTCCTCTGTGAGATTTCTGTTCATGTCTTTTGCCCATTTCATGATTGGATTGTTTGTTTCTTTGGTGTTGAGTTTAAGAAGTTCTTTATAGATCTTGGAAACTAGCCCTTTGTCTGATAGGTCATTTGCAAATATCTTCTCCCATTCTGTAGGTTGTCTTTGAGTTTTGTTGACTGTATCCTTTGCTGTGCAAAAGCTTCTTATCTTGATGAAGTCCCAATAGTTCATTTTTGCTTTTGTTTCTTTTGCCTTCGTGGATGTATCTTGCAAGAAGTTACTATGGCCGAGTTCAAAAAGGGTGTTGCCTGTGTTCTTCTCTAGGATTTTGATGGAATCTTGTCTCACATTTAGATCTTTCATCCATTTTGAGTTGATCTTTGTGTATGGTGAAAGAGAGTGGTCTAGTTTCATTCTTCTGCATGTGGATGTCCAATTTTCCCAGCACCATTTATTGAAGAGACTGTCTTTCTTCCAATGGATAGTCTTTCCTCCTTTATCGAATATTAGTTGCCCATAAAGTTCAGGGTCCACTTCTGGATTCTCTATTCTGTTCCACTGATCTATGTGTCTGTTTTTGTGCCAGTACCACACTGTCTTGATGACCACAGCTTTGTAGTACAACCTGAAATCTGGCATTGTGATGCCCCCAGATATGGTTTTCTTTTTTAAAATTCCCCTGGCTATTCGGGGTCTTTTCTGATTCCACACAAATCTTAAAATAATTTGTTCTAACTCTCAGAAGAAAGTCCATGGTATTTTGATAGGGATTGCATTAAACGTGTATATTGCCCTGGGTAACATTGACATTTTCACAATATTAATTCTGCCAATCCATGAGCATGGAATATTTTTCCATCTCTTTGTGTCTTCCTCAATTTCTTTCAGAAGTGTTCTATAGTTTTGAGGGTATAGATCCTTTACACCTTTGGTGAGGTTTATTCCTAGGTATCTTATGCTTTTGGGTGCAATTGTAAATGGGATTGACTCCTTAATTTCTCTTTCTTCAGTCTCATTGTTAGTGTATAGAAATGCCACTGACTTCTGGGCATTGATTTTGTATCCTGCCACGCTACCGAATTGCTGTATGAGTTCTAGCAATCTTGGGGTGGAGACTTTTGGGTTTTCTATATAGAGTATCATGTCATCGGCGAAGAGGGAGAGTTTGACTTCCTCTTTGCCAATTTGAATGCCTTTAATGTCTTTTTGTTGTCTGATTGCTGAGGCTAGGACTTCCAGTACTATGTTGAATAGCAGTGGTGAGAGTGGACATCCCTGTCTTGTTCCTGATCTTAGGGGAAAGGCTCCCAGTGCTTCCCCATTGAGAATGATATTTGCTGTGGGCTTTTCATAGATGGCTTTTAAGATGTCGAGGAATGTTCCCTCTATCCCTACACTCTGAAGAGTTTTGATCAGGAATGGATGCTGTATTTTGTCAAATGCTTTCTCTGCATCCAATGAGAGGATCATATGGTTCTTGGTTTTTCTCTTGCTGATATGATGAATCACATTGATTGTTTTACGGGTGTTGAACCAGCCTTGTGTCCCAGGGATAAATCCTACTTGGTCATGGTGAATAATTTTCTTAATGTACTGTTGGATCCTATTGGCCAGTATCTTGTTGAGAATTTTTGCATCCATGTTCATCAGGGATATTGGTCTGTAATTCTCCTTTTTGGCGGGGTCTTTGTCTGGCTTTGGAATTAAGGTGATGCTGGCTTCATAGAACGAATTTGGAAGTACTCCATCTCTTTCTATCTTTCCAAACAGCTTTAGGAGAATAGGTATGATTTCTTCTTTAAACGTTTGATAAAATTCTCCTGGGAAGCCATCTGGCCCTGGACTCTTGTGTCTTGGGAGGTTTTTGATGACTGCTTCAATTTCCTCCCTGGTTATTGGCCTGTTCAGGTTTTCTATTTCTTCCTGTTCCAGTTTTGGTAGTTTGTGGCTTTCCAGGAATGCGTCCATTTCTTCTAGATTGCCTAATTTATTGGCGTATAGCTGTTCATAATATGTTTTTAAAATCGTTTGTATTTCCTTGGTGTTGGTAGTGATCTCTCCTTTCTCATTCATGATTTTATTAATTTGAGTCTTCTCTCTCTTCTTTTTAATAAGGCTGGCTAATGGTTTATCTATCTTATTAATTCTTTCAAAGAACCAACTCCTGGTTCTGTTGATCTGTTCCACAGTTCTTCTGGTCTCGATTTCGTTGAGTTCTGCTCGAATCTTTATTAACTCCCTTCTTCTCTTGGGTGTAGGATCTATTTGCTTTTTTTTCTCTAGCTCCTTTATATGTAAGGTTAGCTTTTGTATTTGAGTTCTTTCCAGTTTTTGAATGGATGCTTGTATTGCGATGTATTTCCCCCTTAGGACTGCTTTTGCTGCATCCCAAAGATTTTGAACGGTTGTATCTTCATTCTCATTAGTTTCCATGAATCTTTTTAATTCTTCCTTAATTTCCTGGTTGACCCTTTTATCTTTTAGCAGGATGGTCCTTAACCTCCACGTGTTTGAGGTCCTTCCAAACTTCTTGTTGTGATTTAGTTCTAATTTCAAGGCATTATGGTCCGAGAATATGCAGGGGACAATCCCAATCTTTTGGTATCGGTTCAGACCCGATTTGTGACCCAATATGTGGTCTATTCTGGAGAAAGTTCCATGTGCGCTTGAGAAGAATGTGTATTCAGTTGAGTTTGGATGTAAAGTTCTGTAGATATCTGTGAAATCCATCTGGTCCAGTGTATCATTTAAAGCTCTCATTTCTTTGGAGATGTTTTGCTTAGAAGACCTATCGAGTATAGAAAGAGCTAGATTGAAGTCACCAAGTATAAGTGTATTATTATCTAAGTATTTCTTCACTTTGGTTAATAATTGATTTATATATTTGGCAGCTCCCACATTCGGGGCATATATATTGAGGATTGTTAAGTCCTCTTGTTGAATAGATCCTTTAAGTATGAGATAGTGTCCCTCTTCATCTCTCACTACAGTCTTCGGGGTAAATTTTAGTTTATCTGATATAAGGATGGCTACCCCTGCTTTCTTTTGAGGACCATTCGAATGGTAAATGGTTCTCCAACCTTTTATTTTCAGGCTGTAGGTGTCCTTCTGTCTAAAATGAGTCTCTTGTAGACAGCAAATAGATGGGTCCTGCTTTTTTATCCAGTCTGAAACCCTGCGCCTTTTGATGGGGTCATTGAGCCCGTTCACATTCAGAGTTACTATTGAGAGATATGAGTTTAGTGTCATCATGATATCTATTCAGTCCTTGTTTTTGTGGACTGTTCCACTGAACTTCTTCTTAAAGGGGAATTTTAAGAGTCCCCCTTAAAATTTCTTGCAGAGCTGGTTTGGAGGTCACATATTCTTTTAGTTGCTGCCTGTCTTGGAAGCTCTTTATCTCTCCTTCCATTTTGAATGAGAGCCTTGCTGGATAAAGTATTCTTGGTTGCATGTTCTTCTCATTTAGGACCCTGAATATATCCTGCCAGCCCTTTCTGGCCTGCCAGGTCTCTGTGGAGAGGTCTGCTGTTACCCTAATACTCCTCCCCATAAAAGTCAGGGATTTCTTGTCTCTTGCTGCTTTAAGGATCTTCTCTTTATCTTTGGAATTTGCAAGCTTCACTATTAAATGTCGAGGTGTCGAACGGTTTTTATTGATTTTAGGGGGGGATCTCTCTATTTCCTGGATCTGAATGCCTGTTTCCCTTCCCAGATTAGGAAAGTTTTCAGCTAGAATTTGTTCAAATACATATTCTGGCCCTCTGTCCCTTTCGGCGCCCTCGGGAATCCCAATTAAACGTAGGTTTTTCTTTCTCAGGCTGTCGTTTATTTCCCTTAATCTATCCTCATGGTCTTTTAATTGTCTCTTTTTTCCTCAGTTTCCCTCTTTGCTATCAACTTGTCTTCTAGGTCACTCACTCGTTCTTCCACCTCGTTAACCCTCGTCGTTAGGACTTCTAGTTTGGATTGCATCTCATTCAATTGATTTTTAATTTCTGCCTGATTAGCTCTAAATTCTGCAGTCATGAAGTCTCTTGAGTCCTTTATACTTTTTTCTAGAGCCACCAGTAGCTGTATAATAGTGCTTCTGAATTGGCTTTCTGACAGTGAATTGTAATCCAGATTTTGTAACTCTGTGGGAGAGAGGACTGTTTCTGATTCTTTCTTTTGAGGTGAGGTTTTCCTTCTAGTCATTTTGCTCAGTGCAGAGTGGCCAAAAGCAAGTTGTATTGGGAAAAAGAGAAAAAGAGAGGAGAGAAAGAAGGAAAGAAAAGAGAAAGAGAAAAAAAAGGAAGAAAAAGAAAAAAAAACGAAAAAAAAAAAGAAGAAAAAGAGAAAGAAAAAGAAAGGAGAAAAAAAGGGGGTGGGGGAAGGAAACAAATCAAAAAGCAAAACAAAACAAAAACAAAAACAAAAACAAAAACAAACAAACAAAAAAAGAACCACCGGGGAGTATCTTCTGATTCTGTGTACTTTAAGTCCCTTGGCTTCTCCTGGAAGTTGTCCGTCCAGCTGGTGTTCTGGGGGAGGGGCCTGTTGTGCTGATTTTCAGGTGTTAGCAGTTGGGGGAGCTGCTGTGCCCCTGCCTGGTGCAGGGCTCAGGGGGGTTGTTTACCCCGTGAGGCCGCAGGAGGAACAGCCCCAGTGGCGGGGCAGCTCTGGAAACCTGGATTCAGCTCCGGCAGGAACTCCGTCTGCAGGGCCTGGAGGCTCCGGGCGGGGCCGCTGATGTGCTCAGCTGGGGCAGGAGCGTCCTCGCTGTCCTGGGCCCTCCCGGCCTCTGCCTGTCCCGGGGGAGGCGGGATCCTGGGCTGTGTCCCGGCGCCCTGTGCTCCGGAGCCTGCGCTGGTGGATTCGCGCTCCCGGGCCGCGCAGCCCCCTCCGCGGAGCCGCCGCCCGAGCCCCTCCGAGCTGCTCCTGGAACCGCGCAGGCCCCTCCGCACGGAGCCTCTTCCTCTGCCCGAGCCCCTCCGAGCTGCTCCCGGGGCCGCGCAGCCCCCTCCGCGGAGCCGCCCCCGAGCCCCCCGAGCTGCTCCGGGTCCCCCGTGCGCGCTGCAGCCCTTAGGGAGCTCGGCGCACTCTCCCGGGGCGCAGGTGTCTGTTAGTGTCCCCGGGAGCCCGAGGGCATCCCCGCCCTCCCGGGTCCTGCTCCACCTCCCTGGAGCCCCTTTCCCCCGGGCAGGTCGGTGCAGCTCCTGCTCCTCCGGGACGGGGCTCTCCTGTCCTGGGGACACTCGCCCCGGCCCCAGCCCGGCTCCTCGCGGGCCCCTCCCCCTTGGAGGCCTTTGTGTCTTTATTTCTTTTTCCCCGTCTTCCTACCTTGATAGAAGCGCAAACTCTTCTCACTGTAGCGTTCCAGCTGGTCTCTCTTTAAATCTCAGGCCGAATTCATAGATTTTCAGGATAATTTGAAGGTTTTCTAGGTAGTTTGGTGGAGACAGGTGATTTGGGGACCCTGCTCTTCCGCCGTCTTGCTCCTCCCTCAACTTAGCCGTTTCATTAGTGGAGAGGGTTCAGTGACCCTCTAAGCCCAGAGAGGTGGGTGCTCTGGGGGTCTTGGTCTTTGGCATGGGCTCCATGATGACTGGAAGAGCTGCTCCTGTACCAAAGCTCAACTCAGCTTAGCCATTGGTTGTACCTCCTCCCAGTACTTCTGGGCTCGGGTGAGCACTGTGCCATAGGCGATGCGGGTGGGGCAGCTCCGGCAGCTGCCTAGCAGGGCCAGGTGACACCACCAGGTGTGTGGGACTCAGTGCCCCACGGGGAAAATTGAGAGAGGAGACACAGGTAGGAAGTGGAAAACAATCTCTCTCCCCTGGTACATGCTCCTGAGGCTCAGGTCTTCTACATGGCTCATCTGGACGGCGTCCCTCGCTGGGAACCACCTGTGTCTTTCTTAGCAGCTGTTGCTGGCTCAGTAGCATATGTCCTGCCTTCAGTTTGCTTTCTTCAATTTTCTCTTTAATTCTGAAGGTCATGGGGTTATCCCTCCTAAGAAAGCCCCAGCACACAGCTCTGCCTCAGCTTTTGCTTCCAAAGGTGCACAGGACCCGGAGGCACTTATCTAAGAGGCCTCAGAGCCAACAATAGAAGTTGTCGCCTTTTGAAGTGCTCCTCTGTGCCAGGAACTAAGCTGAGTTCTAGAAATGCAAAGTAAAACAAGAAAGATGTGATCCCTTCCTTCAGGGTGGGGGAGTACAAATCCAGCCTTCCTATCTCCTGGCCCCATGTTCTTTCTAGAAGCATAGCGATTACAGTGGATGAGTCATCTCTAACAAAAATGGATGGAAACTCACCAGATGAATCCTACTGCAGAAAGTTAAATCCCTCCTGTCACACTGCTCAGAATTCATCAATTTTGTTTTCTGAGTGGATTTTATGTAAAAGTAAAGCTTGCCCTTTCTGTGTAAATAAAATAGAAAGCATCAAACAATGTGTCCCACAAAAATAACGTGCCTCAAATGGTAGGCTTTTCATTTACGCTGTTGAATCTGACACATCTTGTGGTAATCTAGGTATCTAGGTTATTAGCCATTTTTTAAAAGATTTTATTTATTTGTTTCATTTATTTATTTATTATTTATATTTTTTATATTTATTTTTTATTTTATTATTATTATTGTATTTATTTGTTTTAGAGAGGGATAGAAAAGGAGCATGAGCAGGGGGAGGGGCAGAGGGAGGGAGAGATTCCCAAGCAGACTCCGCACTGAGCATGGAGCCTGATGTGGGGCTTGATCCCTAGACCTGAGATCATGATCTGAGCCGAAATCAAGAGTCAGATGCTCAACCAACTGAGTCAGCCAGGTGCCCCTAGGGTATTAGCCATTCTAACAATGAGTGAATACATATCCAGCCTTCTCATTCCCTTGTCTCATACTTCATTCATTCATTCATTTCTTCACTCACAGAGAGAAGGTTGTTGTACTGAATATAACAAAATAAAAAATTGACTTCTGATGTAATCTTAGCCATTGTTGAAGAACCAGCAGCCTGCTTTGAGCCATGAAGCTGGATGTTTGGGAGGTTTCAAAGCTGGCGTAGTCTGGCCATAGGGATATGAGTCCCTGGGAGGGTAGAGGGATTCCCCAGCATTTGTTAGTGATAGAGCTGGGACTTACGCATAATCATGCTCTCTTACCATCATGATGTTTGGAAATTATTTTCTTTATCAGAAAAAAATAATTTTTATTTTGATATTCAAGTTTCATCCCCCTACTGCAATCCTCTCTTAAGAGTGAACAACTGGGATGAAGTCTACTTCTCAAAGAAGGGGCCATAACCTTAGAGTTAAATATTTATGAGGAAAGCATTCCTATTTGCAACTGCCACATAAGAATTTGGGAACAGCTGCAGTGCAATGCCAGAGTATAGTATAATGCCTCATCCTCTACTCCAGTGGCAAAGACAAGATTATCTCTGCTAAATTTTCTAGGTGATTTCCCCTGCTTTACATTTTGTCCAGATTAAAAATGTCCAGAACACCCTACATGCAATTGTGCAGAATTGACAGTATTTAATGATGCTAACATCTTGGTAATCATTACTTTGAAAATGTGCACCTAGCTTGGCCTGAGTAAGGGAAAACGTTTGCCTCATCAGGCTGTTTAGTGGATTTTAAAATGGATCGATCCACTGGGAAAGAGTTTATATGAGATTGTTCTAGTTTTTTTTTTCTTTAAGTTAATTTTTTTGAAATTTGCTGCGTAAGAATAATGAAATGAACTCCAATGAGATTAATTTAGTATAATGCTTTCTATAATTAAATCCCAACTTAAGTTTAGTACTGCAAATATGAGTAAGCACCTAAATTAAATATGTTTTAACTAGGCTCTAATATTCTAATAGAAAATATATGCTTGGAACCAAGATACTAAATGGACATCTCTCATATGATATCGAGCTGTAACATGGATATCTTTGGTAAAGTTTTGATAAAAACCTAAATGCTTTGCCCCCTTATATTTTGAACATACTACCTGCCTGCCCCCTGCAATCTTAAATATTTGCTATTTTAGCTTGAAAACTGGGGGAAATGGCTCCATGGTTAAAAATGGAATAGTTAATGTAGCCCTACCTTTTGATTAAAGGGATTTAGGTTCTACTCCCAATTCTACAACAGAACACCTTCTTGACGAAACCACTTCGTCTCATGTTCGTGATCTGTCAGCTGAGAGATTTCGTTTATGAGAGAATCTCTGTCTTTCTTGCCACGTTCGGTGACTCTAATCAGTCATTGATTAAACTGATCAGTCTTTGCTCCAGTTTTATTTTATTTTATTATTTTATTTTATTTATTTATTTTAAAGATTTTATTTATTTATTCATGAGAGACACACACACAGAGAGAGAGAGAGAGAGGCAGAGACCCAGGCAGAGGGAGAAGCAGGCTCCCTGCTGGGAGCCCAATGTGGGACTCGATCCCAGGACCCCTGGGATCACAACCTGGGCCGAAGGAAGGTGCGCTCAACTGCTGAGCCACCCAGGCGTCCCATGCTCTAGTTTTAAATGTCCATTTTGCCCTTGCTGTGATTTGTGTTATCATACGTTTGGAGATACTGGGTCAAGTAACTTTGAGAAATAATATTATACAAGGAAATAATTTTGTGGATACTCATATCCGGGAATCAATAGTGGTTCTTAAAATCACTCAATGTCAGTCAGATTTTAAACCCTTCAGGAACATCATATTCTCAAATTATGCTAATACATATCTTTCCAGGAGACGTTTTCTAAATGGAAGGACATTTTGAGTGTATATAATCATTTCCAATTAGTGAAGAAAGACATCAGGCCTCTTGTGGTTATAACACTCAAGTGAAATGCTTCGTTGGATAGATTGTTTATTTGGAATATACATCAGGACATAGTTTTCTAAGTGAAGGTATTCAGCCAAAAATTTTGCAGTCAAAGACTCCCAGTACCAGATATCTCCCTGTCAAATAAAACAATCGGTCATTTACCGGTTGCATGAATTAGACAGGAAGCATTTTTTTTAAAGATTTATTTATTTATTTTAGAGAGAATGTGTATGTGAGAGAGAGTCGGGGGCGGGGGGCAGAAGGAGAGGGAGAGAGAGTCTCAAGCAGAGTCCCTGCTGAGCATGGAGGCTCCCTCCTAGGACCCCAAGATCGTGACCTGAGCCACAACCAAGAGCTGGCCTCTCAACCAACTGAGCCACCCAGGTACCCTAGGATGTGTGCTTATATTCTAATTTTACAGAAAAAAACCCTGACCTTCAGGGAGTCTAAGCACCGTGGCCAATCTTACACAGCTCTTCCACTGGGACCAAAATCCAAGTCTTTCATTTAATTACTCTCTTCACTACATCACAGTTTCCTCTGAATTGTCTAAAATGAGAAAAAAGAAATTGTACATGGAAGGTAAGAAATGCCACTTTAAATGGATAAAGAGGGAAACAAACAAACGCAAACTGCTCGAAGAATCCCAGAGGAATTTGAAAATGCTCTAGTCAGATAATTCCTCTCACATATAATTGCTCTTGCTTCTCCCTGCCCCTTGTTAGAGATGGGATTTAACTGTTGAAAATATTGAAAAAATAGTTTTCACAAGGAATGTTAAGGCTTGGACTCGGGAATGGCAGTTTATAAAAGCTCACCTTTTGAGGGAGATACTTCTTCATGTCTAGAATGTCCGGCAAGAGACAACACACCGTGGGGCTGGTGGCCCTTGGTGAAGGCTCAAAGGACAATTGAAAAAAACGTGAATAGGAAATAATTCGATTCAAACTTATGTAGATTACAACAAACAGAGAGTTGCTAGATATTAATTATGTATTCCAAGTCAGAAAAATTATCAAGAACTGATTGCAGAATATAAATAGTCTGTTGTATTAAGATTTTTCCAGATAAAAAAAAATAACTTTCTTTGTATGAATAAATGGTCGTAATACTTGGCACATTTGAATCTTCAGTGAACTGATGATTTAAAAAGAAATGCAAAGACTCCATTTCTTTGTCTTGGTATTTTGCCTTTGGAGAATGTATTTTTGGAATTGTCAACTCTGTATAAAAATTTAGGAAATGTTAACTAACAGAGGTAGTGTAAGGCAATGATTCTCAACCCAGATGCCCATTGGGCTATTCAAAAGGGTGGCCACAACGGAGAGGTCCTGCTGTTGTGAAAAGGCCATGGGCCTTGATATCAGAAGACCCGAGTGGGAGGCCCAGTTCCTGTATTTATTAATTTTATTTAATGAATTTAAAAATATTGGATTGATTTGATTCATTCATTCATTCTGTAACATTTGGCTTTTTGTCCTTATCCAGGGGTGGTACAAGTGTGCTGCAGCTCATATAGTTTGGAGACCGTTTTCAGAAAAAGAATATAAAGATATCTTACCTTTGCTAATATTAGAAAACCATCCAACCAAATGAATACAAGGCAAGTGTCAATAGCTTCACAGTAAATCCCATTCTGACTTTATTATCAGACTATTGACGTGTCATGTTGAAGAGTGGATGTAAATTTGCATTACAGCTTTAAAGAACTTTGTGAGGTATCACTATGATAGTGGAAAAGGGGAAGGATGAAGTGTTGGGAGTGGTATTTGTAGAGGAGAAGGTGTCTACTGTAAAAGTCAAGGACCGAAGGAGAATTGATCCTCGCCCAAGTACAGTGCCACCATTATTAGCACACCTACACTGAATGTTTTTCCTCAGTATTTTATAATCTAGAAATAATCACTGTGAGTTTCTTTTTATTGTTGTTCAAATAGTTTCCTTTGTTATCAAAAGAAGTCAGCCTTGAAATTACCGTCAGAAGTTAGGAATGTACATGTTGGATCTGGAATAAGGAAGGTTGTTTGCTTACATAGAAACAATGAATTCATAAATATAAAATGAAAATCCTACTTGGACCCTTTTTAGATAATGTCCTGTTCTATATCCTTGGGGTCTCATCTATTCATGAGGCTTCCACAGCCACACGAACCTTTTTTTCTCATTTTATGTATGCCATGGGTGCACTTGAATTCCTCTGTTGATCAAACCCAAATACCAGCACCCAGTCTTCTTTCCTGAGTGCAAGATACATACGTGTGCCTACCAGACCCTCCACATTTTATCTCAAACTTCATCAGTTCACAAGTGCAAGCATAGTAGCTGCTCTGTCTCCTACCAGGACCCCTGTGTTAGAGAATGACCTACTATCTACACAGCCACGAAACGGAAGGCCTTGGAATCAGCTAGACTCCTTCCTCTTCCTACTCCTGACATCCCATCCATCATGGCGTCCCATGGATTCTGTTCCTGTACCAAATATCACCTTCTCTGTGTTTCTACTGTCTCTAGTTTGCATTAGGCCCTCATCATCTTGCACTGAACCCATGATATTTGAGGAACAGGTCTACTCCCCTTCCAGTGCACTCTTTAGAGTATTCTTTCTATAGTGCAAAATTGACCATATTTGCAATCCTTCAAATGCTTCCTACTTTTGAGGATAAAAGCCTCAAGAGAATGTCACATTCGGGATGTGCCTCTGACTTACTACTCTTACTGGTTTTTGGTCCAATACAGAGGCACCTCTTACAGTTAAAGGTGTTTTACATGTTAAAGAACATGTCAGTTTTCTCATTTTGGTCACTGGCCACACTGCCTTTCTAGCTTTTTTGCCTGCTTCTTCTGCATAGAACACATGTACATCCTACAGGGTTCATCACAGGCATCACCTCTTCATAGGAACTTCCTTGGCTCCCCCTGACATCCAGACTGAGTTAGATGCCTCTGCTGGGAATGAGAGTAGAGAAAGTAGAGGCAGCAAGTTTAGATAACTCATAGGAAAGAGAATAAAAAAATTGGGTTGGTAACTAGGGTTGAGTAGCTTCAACTCTACATAGAATGACTGTGACCAAGCACAGTAAACCCTATCTGAACTCTCCAATATGATGGCTTTAGCACTCCCCAGCTCAGAGAAGAATCCAAGCATTGGTACTTTTGAATTAGATTTCTTGTTTTGATTTAGTTCTAGGTCCTCAACCCAATTTTTAATAAATTTTTTAATGATAGTTATACCATTTAGATATTGGGCCAATCTCTAAAACTAGTGCTCTCTTAAAAACCAAGAAGTAGGGGATCCCTGGGTGGCTGAATGGTTTGGCACCTGCCTTCTGCCCAGGGCATGATCCTGGAGTCCAGGATCGAGTCCCACATCAGGCTCCCTGCATGGAGCCTCTGCCTGTGTCTCTGCCTCTCTTTGTGTCTCTCATGAATAAATAAATAGAATCTTAAAAAAAATCAAGAAGTAAAGACAAGAACCATATCTTGAGTTCTAATACATTTTGCAAAATTGATATTATTTATTCTTTAATTGTTTGTTAGAATCCATGAGTGAAGCCATCTGGGCCTAAAGTTTTCTTTGGGAAGATTTTTAAATAAAAATATGTATCTTTAATTATTGTAAGGCTATTCATATTTTCTATTACTTCTATGTCAGTTTTAGTGATTTGTGGCTTTCAAGTACTTTACCTTTGATCCAAATTGTTAGATTTATTGATATAAAGTGGTTCATGTACTTTCTTTAGCATTCCTTTAATGTCTATAGATCATTACTGATATCCTGTCTTCCATCTTGTTATTGATAATTTGTGTTTTCTTTGTTCTTATCTTGATCAATCTAATTAAGGTGTTTCCCTAGATTCTCAGGGGGGAAAGCAAATACCGTTGCTTTTAGTATTTTCCTCTTTTTTATATAATCAAGGAATATAATTAGGAATATATAATTCTTCCCGAATACTGCACCCCACAAATTTGGATATGTGGTATTTTCATTAACGTTCATTTAAAAATATTTTCTACTTCTTCCTTGACCCAAGTCTTATGACATAGGTTCCTTAATTTCCAAATCTTTGGGGATTTTCTGATATCTATTTTTAAATCATTTTATAATTACTTTGCTATCAGAGAATATACCCTGTATGGTTTCAATTATTTAGATTTATTGTAGCTTGTTTTATGGCACAGCATATGGTCTTTTATTGGTAGATGCTCCATGATCATTTGGGGAAAAAATATGTATTGTGCCAGTCAGGCTAGCCGACTGTGTGGTTTAAAGCTACTACATCCACAGAGTGTTTTGTATACTTGTTCTGTCTTCTCTTGAGAAAGGAGTCTTGAACTCTAAAACTGAAGTATGGAATTTCCAATTTTCCCTTCTCTTCCATCAAGTTTTTCATTGCATATATTGAATTTCTGTGTTTAGCAGTGTACGTGCTTATGATTTTAATGGCTTCTTGATAAAGTGATCATGTTTCCATTATGCAGTTTCCCTCTTTATCTCTGATAGTATTTTTTTGTCCTGAAGTCTGATTTGTCTAATATTAGCAGAGCAGCCCAGCATTCTTATGATGAATACTTGAGTGAAATTCCTTCTTCCATCCTTTTCTTTCTTGTAAGAAGCCATATCTTTCTTTCTTAAATCCAGTCTAATAATCTTTTCCTTTAACTCAAGTCAGTCCCATTTAATGTAATTATCAAATAATATGGTTGTGTTTAAATGTGTCATCTTGTATTTGCTCTTTTTTGTTGTTGTTGTTCCACTAGATCTTTCTTCTTTTTTCTTTTTTTCCTGCTTTCTTTTGGATCAAGTTTTATTTAGGATTCTATTTTATGTCATCTACAAGTTTTTTAGCTTTGCTTCTTTTATTTATTTTTTAAAACTAGCTGCCCTTCAGTTTACTATACATCCGTGACATACCACAGTCTATAGAAATATAAATAAATATACATATATGTTATATTTAAACATATTATATATGTAAGTACATATATATTTACAATAGTGTATGTCCATCTTTCTGGAATCAAGCAATAAGAAAATAACCAGGGATATCTTGGGATCACAAGTTCAAGCCCCATTTTGGGTATAGAGATTACTAAAAATAAACTTTTTTAAAAAAGAAAATAATCATTTATATTTATTTACATATTTACTGTTTTTGGAATTCTCCATTTCTTTGTGTAGACTGAATTTCCATCTAATATCATTTTCTTTTTTTTTAAATGTATTTATTCATGATAGTCACACAGAGAGAGAGAGAGAGGCAGAGACACAGGCAGAGGGAGAAGCAGGCTCCATGCACCGGGATCCCGATGTGGGATTCGATCCCGGGTCTCCAGGATCGCGCCCTGGGCCAAAGGCAGGCGCCAAACCGGGCGCCACCCAGGGATCCCTAATATCATTTTCTTTTGGTCTGAGAACTTTCCTTAATATATCTTGTAGTTCTTATCTGTTGTTTGCAGTCTCTTTTGGAATATGTTTGTCTAAAAGTTATTTTTCCTTCAGTTTTGAAAGATGTTTTCATAAGATTTTAGAGTTTATTTTTTCTTTTGTTTTTGTTTTTCCTTTTAGTACTTTAAAGTTGCCAATCAAATGTAGTCTGTTATTTTTTCCCCTCACTTCTTTTAAGATTTTCTCTTTATGACTTTATGTATTTTAGAAAATAATCCTTCCCCAAAAATGTATACTTACTAAACATTCAAAGATTGAGATTCGGCCCATGTTTCTAAAACTGGACTATTTATACTTTGTATTGACCAACTTTTCTTTTGATTTTGCATCACACTTTGCTGCTTCTTTACAATGTCTAGCAAGTTTTATTATATGTTAGATACTACGGATGCTGTGTTGCTGAATAGATGTCTTTTATATTGTTTTTAATAGAATACTGAGTTTTGTTCTAGTAGTTAATTAAAACTGACACTTTCAAGGATTATTGTTAATATTTGTTAAAATTTTAGAGTACCTTTTACTGTGGAACTAGATTAGTTCGCATGACTTTCCCTGGGTCTCTGTTGAATGTCAGGGTTATTTTATGAGGTGTCTCCACTCCCACTGGTCATGACTTAAATCTCTCCAGTCTGAGTGAGTTGTTCAACTCATATTTCCCTAGTAATTTTTCTTTCTTCAGTATTTGATTCTTTGCTCCATATTCTAGATTATTGACCCATGCACACACAGTTTTGTATTGGGCCAAAGACTAAGGGGGACTATATGCAGAATTCCGGAGTTTCTTTTCTGCATGACTCCCTTCTCTCCATTCCTGCCCCACTGTCTGTGTCCACCTCAGTAGCCCAAAGTGATGATATCTGTCTCCTCAGCCCAGTCGGACTGCTGCACTCCCTTTGACTCCTTCCCCCTGCGCTACCATTTGCAGAGTGCCTCCAGGCAGAAAGCTGGTATAACTGTGATGTTCATCTTATGTTTCTTTTTCTCAGGGATCACAGATCAGAGTTGCCTATTGTCCAACATCTCAAAATAATAATTTCCTGTATTTCATCCAGCTTTATAGTTGTCTCCAGTGAGAAGAGGAGTCTGTTCACAAGTTACTTTGTGACGGCCACTAGCAGAAGACCTCTAACATGTTTTGAAATATACTTTGTGAAGTTATAACTGAGCCATCTTTGCAAGTTTTAAAAATTCATTTGTCTTATGAATATTACATGAAGAACAGGGTTTTTTTTTTTCCTATTTTGAAAATATTGGCTAGACTTTCCTAAGTCCCAAGAAGTAAAATTTTCACTGTATAAACCTTGGATAACTTCCCATGGATTGCTGTTTCAAAACTTAAATGGCAAAAAGAAAAAAGTAAACAAAATCCTACAAGAAATTTTAAACTCTGGACATCTCAAGTGCAGTCCTAATGCTGTTCTACAAAAAACAAAGGGAGATTTATTTTTTGAGTTTGGAATGGTTGCCAAGTTTCAAAAAGCACCAGATTAAAATATCAAAAATATTGAATTTTGTTCCTCTTCTGTCACATCATAATCATATGATATTGGATAAAGGTGACAGTTTCCTCATCTGTGAAATTATGTCTGGTTTTTTGACCTCATGAGATTAACATGTGGTTTATATATAGTTAAACAGATCAGAAAGGACATTACTCCTCATAGCTTGAGAAATATAAGGCAAATTTATGAGTAAAGATGATAATTTTAAGCATGAAACTTTCAGAGTAAGAAGAATGTCAGTAATGGGATGAAAATAAGAACTTCCTAGAGGCATAGCTCATTTTTTATTTGTAACAAAGTAATTAAATATCATTTTTTTCTTTTTTTAAGTTTTTATTTAAATTATAATTAGTTAACATACAGTGTACAATTAGCTTCAGGTGTACAATTCAACACTCCCAGTGCTCCCACAACAAGTATACTCCTTAATCCCCATCATCTCTTTCACCCATCCTCCTTCCCTCTGGTAACCATTAGTCTGTTCTGTAGAGTTAAGACTGTTTCTTAGTTTGCCTCTCTCTCTCTCTCTCTCTCTCTCTCTCTCTCTGTTTTTTCCTTTGCTCATTTGGTTTGGTTCTTAAATTCCACATATGAGTGAAATCATATGGTATTTGTCTTTTTTTCTGACTTTTTGCTTTGCATAATACTCTCCAGTTCAATCCATATCAATTTTTTTATGGCTGAGTAATATTCAAGTGTGTGTATGCGTGTGCCTGTGTCTGTATACCATATCTTATCTATCTACTCGTCAGTCGATGGACACTAGGGCTGTTTCCATAATTCGGCTATTGCAGATAATGTTGCTTTAAACATCAGGATGCATGTATTCCTTTGAATTGGGTACATGCCTAATTTTATATTCTTTGGGTACATACCATAGTGCAATTCCTGGATCATAGGGTAGTTCTATTTTTAACTTCTGAGGAGTTATATGAGTTGGGGCAGCTGAATTGAATCCATAGTGTTTTTCAGAGTGACTTCACCAGTTTATATAATTAAAAGTCATTTAACTTGTTTTTAGAAGCAAAGCAAATTTCACTCAACTTAGTCAAAATATATTTAAATGTGGTATGATCAATTGATTTTTTTAGTATTTTAATCACATCTTAGTTTTAATTATTTAGCTTAAATAATTGAAAATACTTATTATACTGATAAAATTTCATTGAAGAAAGGAAGTAGCTATAATTTATTCCAGTAGTTCCGTATAATCATAGATGCTATGCGTTCAAAATTTGACCCAAATTCAAAGGAATACATTGCTGTTCTTAAATAGTCTTTTCCAAAGAGAAAATCATGCCTTGGAAAACTTCAAAGATTGTAATTTATCCTATTTTGCTAAAAATAAGCTATTTACATTTTTTGAACCAATTACTTCAGGATATCATCAGGGACCTCGCCTTCCATTACCCAATTAATGGGTTTATTTATGTCAAAATGAACTTGCTTCTCTCAGTAATCTTATAATCACAAAATCATAAGACATGAGATCCAGAAGACACTATGGACCTCATATGAGCCAAGATTTCATTTTAGAAAATTAAACACTCTGATGGTGACCAATTCTGGGGAGTCCATGTGCACTGCAGACAAAAAAGAGACTGTATGCAGAATGGAAAAATGAATTAATGCCCTGTTCATCCACAACAATAGAAAATATCACTGCTTTCAGGAGTTAATCTATTAATATATATATGTTTTTATTTTTTTTTAAGTTTTTTTTAAATTTTTATTTATTTATGATAGTCACACAGATAGAGAGAGAGAGAGAGAGGCAGAGACACAGGCAGAGGGGGAAGCAGGCTCCATGCACCGGGAGCCCGACGTGGGATTCGATTCCTGGTCTCCAGGATCGCGCCCTGGGCCAAAGGCAGGCGCTAAACCGATGCGCCACCCAAGGATCCCAATCTATTAATATTTTTAATGCTTCTGTCATCACTAGTGGAAAGGTCTGTACTTGGTATTTTGAAAAGGTACAAAGGAAGTGAACAATAGAGGTTCTTCTCTATCTTCTGCTGAGATGAGAAAGAAAGCCCAGCGCAAGGAGATAGCTTTCTTTCTGTTTATATGAGTTGGGGCAGCTGAATTGAACTTAGTTTCCTGAGGGCTTATCATGTACCAGGTCGCTGTAATTGCAATGAGTACAAAAATGAGGAAGAGAAGGTCCTTGTCTTCTTGTACCTTAACATTTATTAGTGATGGAAGAAATATGAACAAAAAATGTGCATTAACATAAGTGGGTCCTGGATTGATAAATAATGAGACAAAAGGGAAATGGTAGGAAATGAAACCACAGGGGGAAGGCAGTGGCAGTAGAGATGAAAGGAGGGTGGAAATTTGTGAGACATGTTAAAAGGTGACAAGAGGAATTTGCAACTAGATGTAGGAGGAAGAAGGAGGCACCTGAGATGATAGTGGTTTGTTTGTTTGGGTGAATGGTTCTGGGGTACGACCACCAAACAACAGAGAAAATACTAGAGAGCTGGAAAATGAGTGGCATTAGGGACAGAAACAGTGATTTCTTTCTTTCTTTTTTTTTTAAAAAAAGATTTTATTTATTTATTTATTTATTTATTTATTTATTTATTTGAGAGAGCACAGGCAGGTGAGGGGCAGTGGAGAAGGAGAAGCAGACTCCTGGCTGAGCAGGGAACCCAATGCAGGGCTTGATCTCAGGACCTCAGGATCGTGACCTGAGCTGAAGACAGATGCTTAATCAGCTGAACCACCCAGGTGCCCTAATGGTTTCTTTTTTTAACATGTTGACTTTGAGATGTTTGTGGCAAATCCTGGTGGACACGCCAGGAAGACCTTTGGATATGTATGACCTTAGTCAAGAGAGGAGATCTAGACTAGAGGAAAGGATTTGAGGGTTTATAATGTTTAAGGCCTAATGCCAACAGTGGGGATAAATGAGATTATCTGGCACAAGAGTGTACAGAGAATAGTAGTCCAAGGAAGAAGTCCTGGAGAAGAACAGAACTTCAGGGGCTAATTGAAGTAAGAGGACATTACGAGGAAGACCAAGAGCATATAGTGAGGAAGATGGGAGTGAGCTGTGTCACCTCCATTGTGTCAGGAAAATGGATAGTGAGTAAGCTGAGCCAATCGTGGAAATTTGCCTTTGCCAGTGGCAGGATTTTCCATGAGCATGTGAGATAGTGCTGGCCAGGAAGAAATAGGGATGTCTGAGGGCTGCTATTGCTTTTCTTGCTAAAAAAAAATTAAAATAAAAAAAAATAATAAAAAAAAAAGCTCAGCACATAGATTTGTTTGTTTTCAACCTCTCAAGGAAGACTTCTGAGGATGAGTTCATTATAACTGTAGCATCCATCCTGGGTTGTGAAATAACAGGTGTGAGAAAGCAAAAGCCAACAAACAACTCACCAAGGACAGCAGAGGTGATAGGTGGCGTTGGAGGGATTTTGCTATAAGCAAATATGGAACGGTGTGCATCTTCCTACTTTCTATGTGACAAATTATATGTTTATGGACTAAACTGTTCCCTCCTCCCCTCTGTTCATATGTTGAAGCCCTAAGTTCCAATGTAACCTTATTTGGAGATAGGATATGTAGGAGGAAGCTAAGGTTAAGCGAGGTCATAAGTGAGGGGCCTTAATCTAATAGGACTGACGGCCTTACGGGAAGACGATGAGAGTTCTCTTCTGTGTGAGGACAGAACAGGAAGGTGTCCACTTTCAAGCCAGGAGAACCCTCACCAGGAACTGAATCAACTGGTATCTTGATCTGGGAACGGTGACAAAATACGTTTCGATTATAAGCCACCCAGTCCATGATAGTCTGTATGGCAGCTTGAACTGACTGATATGAGACCCTGCATGTTGTTGAGAGAAAGAAGGAAGAAAGGTAGGAAAGGAGAGAAGTCCAATTAGGAGAGAGTGATATGGGAACCAGGGAAGATAGGTTATTTCCAAAGGATGGAATGGTGGAAAGTCTCTAAAGACACAAGGATCAAGTTCAGAAAGACTGGAAATAATTTCAGAAGGTCTTTGGTGAACCTAACAATTCAAATAATGTCAATATCCAGATGAGACCAGAACAAGGAATAGGAATTGAGCAAGGGAAAACAAATCCTGACAACAATTTCAAGAAGGTTGGCTGAAAAAAAGAAGATAGGGAGCCATCTAAAGGAATGTGAGCACAGGGAAGACTTAATCTCTAGAATAGCAAAGTTTTTACATTTTGTAAGCAAAGGGCCAAGAGTCAGAAGAGAGGGAGAAGCTGAAGATACCAGAGAGAATTATTTATGAGAAGTGTCTCTGAGAAAGTGGGAAAGGGTGGGCTTAAGAAGAGAGAGGGACTCCTGGGGGGCTCAGTGGTTGAGCATCTGCCTTCGGCCCAGGGTGTGGTCCCGGGGTCCTGGGATCGAGTCCCGCATCCGGCTCCCCGCATGAAGCCTCTTCTCCCTCTGCCTGTGTCTCTGCCTCTCTCTGTGTCTTTCATGAATAAATAAATAAAATCTTAAAAAGAAAGAGATGAAGATTTGGGCCTCTAATAGAAAGGATACCCCCTTCTCAAACTGAGTGAGAGGAAGGAATTAGCAGCAGAAGCCAACAAGGTGATATTACGCTTTGCCCTAAAGTGGGAGAGGAATTTGTTTGCAGAGAATGAAAAGGACGGGTGTCGGCTGGAGGCAGGAGTGGCCGCATTCTATACCTTCGACAAGCTCCCGCAGCTGCCTGTTGTCAGACTGGGGAGCAGCATTAGCCCAAGAATGCGATCTGTTAAGTCATGCATTTCATTGCATCCAAGTGAATGATAGGTCACTGGAATTGCTGCTATATTAGGTTAAGGTACATGCCACAGGGCCTTATCGAGATTGGGAGTGATCCCAGGAGATACTTGACTGCATCAGTAAAAAAAAAAAAAAAAGTAAACGATGAATTAATATTTTAAAAATAAGGAGGTAATTTTTGCAAGGTTACTCTTTTTTTTTTTTAAGATTTTATTTATTCATTCATGAGAAACATAGAGAGAGAGGCAGAGACCCAGGCAGAGGGAGAAGCAGGCTCCATGTGGGGAGCCCGATGTGGGACTTGATCCCGGGACCCTGGGGTCACACCCTGGGCCGAAGGCAGACGCTCAACCGCTGAGCCCCCCGGGCGCCCCTGCAAAGTTACTCTTAAAAATGAATGGGACATCCCTCCAATATTGGAGGGATGAGCAATACTTTTTATTTTTATTTTTAAAAATATTTTATTTTTAAGTAATCTCCACACCCAACCTGGAGCTTGAACTTACAACACCGAGGTCAACAATCCCAGGTTGAACTGATTGAGCCAGCCAGGTGCCCTTTGTTTTTTTATTTTTATTTTTATTTATTTATTTTTTGTTTTTTATTTAAATTAAATTAAATACATGGATAGTAATTTGAGCATAATGTGTATTATCCCAGCCACTGGCTTATGTAGGTCATCTGCTGTGGGGAAAACAGAAACCTGTCAATCCTGGTAGCACACTGCAGAAAGATGGGCGATAAGGTGATCCGTAAAAGAGATCATGGTCCATTTGATCAGAATATTAAAAAGTGAACATAAGAACTAAGTATGATATTATTAGCTATTATTTTCTACTGGTTTATTAAATAACAACAACCACCCACCTGGGCTTCTCTATTTATTGCCATATAAGGAATTGCATCAAAACAACAGAAATCCTTTTATTGCTTTCTTCCCCCCGCTGCCAAGATTTTATTTATTTATGTATTTGAGAAAGAGAAAAGAGAGAGAGAGAGAGACTATGAGGGAGGGAGGGGCAGAGGGAGAAGCAGACTTCATCCCCGCTGAGCAGGGAGCCCAATGCAAGACTTCATCCCTGGACCCTGGGGTGACAGCCTGAGCCGAGGACAGACACTTAACCAGCTGAGCCACCCAGGCACCCCCTTTATTATTTTCTCTCACTATTCTGGGTGTTGACCGGGCTTGGGTCGGCAGGTTTTGCTTGGGGTCTCCTGCCATTAGAGCATGGTGTTTGGGGCTGGGGTCATCTTGGGCTCACCTACCATGTCAGGAGACTAATGCTGGCTATTGGCTGGGACCTCAATGGGAACCTCAGCCAGAAAGTTACACTTGGCCTCCACGTGGTCTCGCTGCTTTCTCACGGCCCTTGGCTAAGTTCCAGAATGAGAGTCCCAAGAGGACTAGATGAACTCCGTATGGCCTTTCATATCCCAGCCTTGGAAACTCCATGGCATCACAGAGCATCACAGTTCCCTGCCAAGATTCAAGGGGAGAAACAAAACCTCGTACTCCGTGGAGGAACGTCAGCATCACACGGGAAGGGCCGTGTTGGGTGGGGAGTCCTGCTGTGGCCGTCTGGGAAGGTACAGTGTGCATACTGCCTGGCCGCAGAGAGGCACCTGGTCTAGACTATCGTCTTAAGGCAAACTTCTTACATCTCCTCCAACCATACTCTCCTTTTGGAAATTTTGTCTTTGTGGTCCCATTAATGGTACCTGGCCAGACCTTCAATGGCATCTATATGCCACCTGACATGCACACAAGCCTGGGGTTATTCCTTGTCAGAGACTCTAAAAAAAAAAAAAAGAATTTAATTTTCAGAGCAATGGTAGGTTCACAGCAAAATTGAACAGAGAACTCAGAGATTTCCCACATACTCCTTCCCTCCCACCGGCACAGCCTCCTTCACTATCAAGGGCTGCGCCAGAATGATATATTTGTTGCAGTTGATAAACCTACACTGATGTGTCATGAGCACCCGAAGTCCCGGGTTTACTTTAGGGTTTATCCTTGGTGTTGCACATTCCATGGGTTTTGAAAAGTGCAGGAGACATGTTTACCATTACGATGCCATATGGAGTAGTTCCGCTACTGTGCTCTCCCCATTCACCGCTCCCTCCTCTCAAACGTCTAGTGGTCACTGAGACTTTTTAACTAAAGCCCACTGGTTTTTCTGCTTCCTGTCTTTATTGCACATTATTATCATAATTATATTCCTTAAGAAATTCTGAGCACATCTTTCCTCTGTTCAAAAATCCACAAGGATTCCCCATTGTATATAAAGTTAAAATGCTTCATTTTTTTGGTTCCTATGTTACAATAACTAAAGGAAAATCAGTAGATTGATAAATCATAGGCATTCAATAACTAGGTTTGGAGATTACGAATACAATAAAAAGGTATTTTTCTTCCTCTCTCATCTTCTCACTCCTGGCTGACCTCCTTCCCGGTACACAGTATACAGCTCATTATATTCTCCAGCCCTGGCCCAAAGGCGCTACAGTAGCAGAAAGATGTCTTTGGTAAAACTAGAAAAAAGAGAGAGAGATCAAGCACAAAAACACCCTACAGAAATGCTAAAAAGTTTGTCTTCTAGATCCTTCATCTTGAGAGTTAGATAAGAAAACACCAGTTTCTTTTCATTTTTGCTTCCAAAATTAAATCCTTCCCTAGATCCCTCAAGGTGGGACAATCTGCTGGTTTCAAATAACTAGTAGTCCAGACTGGAGACAGAGAATAGAAACAACTATGATTCTTTGGAGAAGACAGAGGAGTTGAGACTGGTAACAGGGATCCCTGAAGCACAGCTAGCGGTCCAAATTTGGTCTTATGTCTGCTTTTATTTATAAGTAAATAAAGTTTTACTGGAACATAGCCACGCTGATCATTCATGTATTGTCCATGGCTGCTTTCGTGCTACAATAGCAGCATTGAGTAGTTGTGACAAAGACTGTTTGGCCTGTGAAACCTAAAATATTTACTATCTGACCCTTTTTAGAAAAGGTTTGCTGGCCCCCCATCTAGAAAACCATGGTGAGGAGAAGGAATACCAGGAGCTCTAGAGAGGAGATTGGCTTAGGACCCCCTGAGATGGACTCACTACTGGATGAGGTGCTATCAGGGGGAAACGAGTGGACCTTTTAGCATCAACTTTTGGATTCTGGGTAGTGTTACGATAGTATGACACGTTCTGGGAATGGACTGTGTGTTTATGCCCCTCCAAATAGTAATGACAAAAAGAGTCACAAAGAAATTAGAAAAGCCTTCCATCCTTTCTCAGTTTTATCTCCCACTTCATCCCACTGCATCCTCACAGTGTAGCCTGCTTCCCAGCATGGTATCTGAGATCTCAAGCTGCTGGGACTTTGTGCAAGTTCCTTCTTGGGTCTGTAATTCTCTTCCACCTTGTTGCAGACTTCGAAGCTTTAACAGAATTGCCAGTTCTCCAGAAAACTTTCCCAGATACCCACAACTCTATCAGCCTCTAAGAGCTGGAGCTTCCCTCATACTTAGCACAGCTCAGCTTACACCAGATTGTTAAGGGCATGTCTTTCTCCCCCACCAGGTATCAGCAACTGGAAGGCAGAAATGTGGCATTTTGTCTTTCTGTTTCAGTTGGACCCTCTCAACCCCTCTAATCTCTATCTTCTCCTTAGTTCAGAACCTTATAAACTTTAAGTATTTATTGACTTGAACATGAGGGTTTTGAAAACAAAAGGTTTATAGTTCCATTCCTCTCTTGTAGAAATCTAAAGAAAAAGTACTTTGGTTCAAGAAGATGTTGTGTAGCTGTTCTTGAAGAGTAGATATCTATTGACTTGGTCATGAGAGTTTTGAAAACAAAAGCTTTGTGGTGCCATTCTTCTTCTCGTGGAAATCTAAAGAAAGAGTACTTTGGCTCAAAAATACTTTGAGTAGCTGTTCTTGAAACTGGAAATTCTTCTCTGACAAATACTCCAGATGCCTAGAGTTTGTCATCAGATGACGAAATGGGACCCATTAAAGCAATAGGTGAATGGAGATCATGTTGGGTGGAGGAAGCTCCTATAGAAGTTGTCCTTTCTCTTCTAAAACGAGAGGAGACTAGAGGCTCCTCCTTTACTGACAGCTACCCTGATTCTCCCCTTTACCCAAGATTAAATTAGATGGGAGGCTGAATCCAGGAAGCTTGAATGAAAATTTTTTTTTTATTCCAGCAAGTACATTTTGTGCTAAGAGGGCAAGGAGTACTGATTTGGTACTTGAAAAAAAAATGAATCCCATTCAAATAAAAATTAATTTCGCCTCTTCAAAGGTGGTTGCCATCATCTCCAAACTAATATCATCATTATGGTTATTATAGTCATTTGACTGACATGGGAGGAACTGACTAAATTAACTATATAAAATATTTTTTAAAAATTATTTTAGACCTGGACAAATGATATCAAGTTTCAATCCAGGACTATTTTTCTTAATGAAACTAATCAAAACTAAGGAGAATTTTATCACCAAATGTGTTTCTACTGACTGGTATAATCTCTGTTGTTCTAAATGTCATATAGCTAATTTTTATTCCTGGAGTTTGTCTAATATCGACTAAGTCAATAAGGACGAAAATGTTAGCATGCAGAAGGATGAAATTAGAGATGGTTGCAGTGAAAGTAGTTGCAGTAGTAACAGCAAGTGCATTTTACATTGTTCTGTTTTTTAAAAATTGAGTAAATAGATTTTAGAGAGGTTTAATATTTAATATGAAATTCACTTAAAAGTTTTGGGATAGCGTTTCTTTAATAAAACACATTTTTGTTCTTAGGAGGCTACTATTTCAACATTGTTTATTCCCTTCGTTGATTTAGTCTTAGAATATGTTCTATTATTATTCTCACAAAGAATTGTAATGCTCATTTTGATATGAATAAAAGGAAAAAAGAACATATGGCATGCGAAAATAAATCCCTGAATAAGGCTCCATTGAAGACCATCCTGTTGATGCATAAATCAGTGTTTTCCTGGCTTAGCTCAATGAAGGTAAAGCTCAGTGTCTGGGACACAGCCAAATGCTCTTTAAAGCCATGAAGTACAGACACTAAATTTCCTTTTACTCAAATATAAACCTATTGCCTAATGCTAAGCAATCTTCATTGAATTGATGGTCTTTCTCTCAACTTATTTTACTTAATCATATTTATTAGGGAAGCTTTGAACATCAAAAGCACATTTAAAAATAATCCCATTATTAACCTCAGGGCAAAAAGTTAATGCAATGTATATTGCCATGTTTATTAACTATCTTCCTGATGAGCTAACAGCTGTGTGATGAAGACAGTAGCCATCAATTAGATGAACAGTGGTCTCGAGACCAGAGTTTTCAGCATGGAATAGTCAGCTCAGTTATAGGCATTGAGAGGCAACCACTGGATGGGTGTATTTTCAAGGACTTCTCAGTTCTATACCTTAGGGATAGTGTTTGTGAATAGCCTGGGCATATTGGTCAACTTGGAAGGCATATGTGGTTTGGGAGGATTTTAACAAAAAGTGATCTTTAGAATAACATTTAACAAATCATATAATTACATATTCATTCAAAGGTTATTTTTTATTTAAGGTATTAACAGGTATACATAATAAGAAGTATAAACCATTGAGCTTGCAATTGTCCTTACTCCTTTGCAGAAAAATGTCATTAAATAGAAATATAATTTAAAAGCGATAGCTAATGCTCAAATAGCTGGTATTTTTTTTTTTTTTTTTGATGAAACAGACACTTCTTTGAGGGACAAGAGTTAACTAATATCTCAAAGTAAGAAAGAAATGCTTGAGTCTTATGCTCAATTAAGTAAGGCATATTATAACATAGTTGCTCTAGGGCTGGGGTAAAAGAGAACTTATGTACCTTGTAGGTCAAAGTACTCTCTTTTCTTGTGGAGTTTGCAGAGGATCGGGAGAGAATTGTTCAAATTGCAAAGAGTATATTCCTGGAGGTCACAGACACTTGCACAAAGACAGTGGAAGATTCTTCTGGTCATTATGCTTAGAATAACCCAAGAGTTGGTCCACATGAAGCAGTTAGCCCACAACCTGACACAAAGCAAGTGCTCAAGACATTTAGCTGTTGTTATTACTCCAAAAATAATTGCATAAAAGCTTTAGGTTGTTGATTCCCACCTAAAGATATGGTCCCTTTAATGATATTGATTTACTATAACATTAAACTGTGATGAGAAGGAAAATCAAAGGTATAACTAGAATGCTCTCCCTTGACTTTGCCTAGGGACAATAAAATTCTGTTTATTAAAATTACGAACTTTCTTTATTTTTTAAATTTTTATTTATTTATGATAGTCACACACACAGAGAGAGAGAGGCAGAGACATAGGCAGAGGGAGAAGCAGGCTCCATGCACCGGGAGCCCGATGTGGGATTCGATCCCGGGTCTCCAGGATTGCACCCTGGGCCAAAGGCAGGCGCCAAACCGCTGCGCCACCCAGGGATCCCAAAATTACGAACTTACATTAAACCTGAGGTCATTTTATCAAAAACAAAAAACAAAATGTTATGGGAGTCAGAATACTGATTTTATATCAAACTTCCACTGAGTAATAATTATCTTTATTATTGTAGAGAAAAAAAGGAATGAAATGGATGTTCCAAAAATGCTACTGTACCATGAAACCTTGGATAGATATAAAGACATCTGTGTCCATGAGCCACTGTGTCTGGGAGCTGGCTTTGAACATGGGAGAATTGAGCTAGGTGTTATTTATTCACAGAGAGTTATGGAATCTACAGAGAATAAGGAAGCCAAGTTCCTTTCCAGTGGGGAGCTTATGTTCCAATGGGGAGGGGGAAATTAAGGACAGACAGTGTAAAAATAAATAATAAACAATAGATAATAAATAATGACAAAATACAATAAACAGAGAATAAGAAATAAAGAAAATGAACCAGATTGATACTAGGGTTATGTGAGAATTAGTGAGGGAATTAGTGGAATTAGTGGAATTAGTGGAATTAGTGATGGCCTTGGTGATGATGGTCAGTGATGATGTTTGAGCTGAGAACTGGATGGTGGCAAGGAGGCCACGAGCATTCTGGGCAAAGAGGTCAGTTTGATAAACAGTCTCCAAGGATGGTTGGTCTTCACCAACCTTTCTCTTCCCGCATGGACATGCCTCTCCATGCATCTCCTCCTATCGAGAGGCCGAGCCTGTTTGCCTTCCCTTGAATCTGGGCTGGCCCAGTGACCTGCTTTGGCAGGTGTAGAACTGTACCCGTTCCAGGCCTTCAGCTCTGAAGAGGCTGGCAGCTTCCACTTCCCTCTCTGAAGCCACTGCCTCTGTGTAAGTTCAACTACTCTGAAGCGGCCATGCTGTCGGGAAGCCCAAGCTGCAGGGAGGGGCTCCACGGAGCTGCATCTGGGAGCTGGGCTCGTGCGTAAAGGCTCCATCAGCCTTCCACACCACTGCAGCTGCACAGCCAAGTGACAATCACACTCCACTCGGAAGAAGAGAGCCACCCACAGAACTCTGAGAAAGAATAACTTGTTATTTTAAGTCCCTGCTTTTGGGGATCGTTTGTCGTACAGCCGTGAGTGACTGAAGCAATTGGAAAGGAACAGCCTAAGGAATCAGGCCTTTCTTTTTTAGGGTGACTAAATTCTCAAACCTGAGAGTAGTGAGTGATAGAGTCTCCTCCAGTTCTACAGCCCAGTGCTAGAAACATCCTCCATGGGACTTACGGGGAGGTAGGCCTGCTGCTGATACAGGCCTGCGTATAAGGAACTGCTGCACAGTCAATGAGTGCGGTGTGCCTCAAGTGTTTGTAGAGAAGAAAGTGCCACTGGCATGTCTTTTTCCTTTTTCTGTGCGGGGAAGGGATCAGTCCCGGTCCCGCCTCTAAGTTGTGTATAGGAAGCAGGAATTGACCACTTTGGGGCGGGGGGGAGATGTTTGCAAGAAGGGGAAACTGGACTCCTATTCCCTCTCTCAGAACTTGTTTGCAGAAGCTCAGGGATCCTCCTGCTGCCATCAGAGAAATGTGAAGGGGTTCCTAGAGAGTCTGGGATTTGGGCTGCAAAGGGTCTGTTGCCCAAACTTTGGTTGGAGAAGTGTGAAGACTGGGAGCTGGCTGGGGAGGCTGGCAGTGGTAAAGTGAAGGGGACCATGGCAGGGAAGGGTGCTGGGGGGGGTGCCCGTGTGAGAAGGTACCCAAGGACCACGTGGGCCCTGGGGAGGCGGCACAGCCCGAGACTGCGTGAGAGCTTCACCTGGAGGCAGTCTGCTGAGAGCCGGGGTCTGGGTGGCCGGGGCGCGGCAGGTCCGGATCGTCATCAGGCCGAGAATGTGTTGCTCACACGAGGGGCCGGTGCGTAGGGTGCTCCTGGTGGCGGCAGTGGTGTCTCTCAAGAGCATGTGGCGCGTGTTACGTGGAGGAGCTCACATGTCGGGGTCAGCTGTGACAGAGGGCACTGGGAAGCAAGAGGCGGTTCAAGTTAGGGCAGCACGGGTATGTCAGTCAGCCAGCACATCTTTTTTTTTGCCAATCTCTCCTCACTTTGTCCCCACGCAGGGGAGCCAGGTGGTAGGTGAGAGGAGAGAGCACGAAGAAGAGGGGGGATGAGGACACCCCAGCGGCCTCCTCCTGCCAGATCTGAGCACAGGGCCAGACCTGAGCAATGGACAGGTGACCAGCATTACACTGGGGGTGAGGGGACATTTTCTTTTTAATTTAGAAAGTGAGCAGAAAGCTAAGAGCCCTGTCTGACACGACTTGAGGGGGAAGGGGGAAGCGTGCTTTAATCGAATGAATTTGACCTGTGCCATTGTGCAAACTCAAGGTGCACAACGTGCTGCTCTGTCGCACTTACGGATTGCAGTATGATTGCCTTCGTGGCGATGGTGACATTTGTCACCCTACGGGATTACTGCCCGGCACATTACCGTCGGACTCATCGCACTGTGCGTTAGGCCCTGGGGCCCAGTTACTCCTCGCGGCGGCAGGTCACAGAGTGTTTCCCAGAGTACTGGTGGGAGAAGAACAAAGCTGTTCTGGTTGACCTTCCCGGGTGTAGCCCATTCGGTTCAGAGTTCAGCAGCCCTAAGGGAGAAGCAGGTTTATCAGGGGTGATGATCTGAACGAAGGGATCCGTGGCAGCAGACGGGGACCTGCGGAAACCAAGGGCAGAGTGATGGAAACCGAGGCTGGAGAGGGGAGGCGGGCAGACGGTGCAGCCTGGGTGCTTTGCAGCCCAAGAGAAGTATCTGAATTTTATTGAATGTTTCAGAAAGCCATGGGAGAGTTTAGGCAGGAAAATAATACGGTCTTATTTTCATTTTTCAGAAATCTCTGGCCACTCTTTGGGGAATTGGGTAGGAGGAGGAGAAGGGCTGGAGCGAGGAGGCCCCGAGGAAGCTGCTGGAGGTGTGGAGGCCAGAGAGGAGAGGCGTTGATGGAAAGGGCCCCATCCTTCAAAGCACGGTGGTAACTGGCTGAGATATATATGATTTTGTTATTTGATAAATTAAAGGCCATCTAGACAGTTAGAGGTTGGGCCAGTGGTATTTTTCAGTGCTTTGGACTGAATATATAAGCAGTTCTCAGGCTCCATTGTGCATACAGATCACCTGGGAGGTGGTTAACATGCAAATCCTTGGGTCTCTCCTTAGCTCTTCTGATAGATCATCAATGGTGTGGAGCCCTGGAACCTGCCTTGTATAATTTCTTTGACATCAGCTGTAGAAATATTTTTCTCGATATATCTCCCCTGGCAAGGGAAACAAAAGCAAAGCAAAATTACATTATTGGAACTACACCAAAATAAAAAGTGCTTCACAGTGAAGGAAACCATCAGCAAAACAAAAGGGCAACCTACTGAATGGGAGAAGGTATTTGCAAACGATATATCTGATAGGGATTATTAATATCCAAAATATATAAAGAACTTGTACCACCCAGCACCAAAAAACAAAACAAAACAAACAAACAAAAAAACCAAATAATTCGGTTAAAAAATGAACAGAGGACCTGAATAGACATTTTTCAATAGAAAACATACAGATGACAAACAAACCCACGGAAAGATGCTCTACATCACTAGTCATCAGGTAAATGCAAATTAAAACCACAGCGCGACATCACAGTACACCTGTCAGATGGCTAAAGTAAAAAACACAAGAAATAAGTGTTGGCAAGGATGTGGAGAAAAAGGAACCCTTGTGCACTCTGGTAAACAGTACGGAGGCGCCTCAAAAAATTAAAAATAGAAATGCCATAGGATCCAGTAATTCCACTACCAAGTATTTACCCAAAGAAGACAAAAGCACTAACTTGAAAAGATACATGCGCCCCGATGATAATCGCAGCATTATTTACTATAGTCAAGATACGGAAGCAGGCAAGTGTCCACGGCAGATGAGTGGATGAAGAAGAGGAATGCCACCCAGCCGTGAAAAAGAATGAAATCTTGCCATTTGTGACAGCATGGATGGGCCTAGAGGGTATAATGCTCAGCGACATAAGTCCATCAGAGAAAGGCAAATACCGTATGATTCACTCATATGCAAATTGAAGAAACACATGAATAAAGAAAAAAGGAGACAAACAAACCAATAAAAACCCCAGACTCTTAATACAGAGAACAAACTGGTGGTTGCCAGAGGGCTGGGTGGGGGTGGGGAGACATGGGTGAGATAGGTGATTAGGGGATCGAGAGCAGACTTCTTTAGGGCACGGAGAAATGTACAGAATTACTGAGTCACTAGATGGTACACCTGACACTATATGTTAATTATACTTGAATGTAAACAAATAAACAAATAGAGTTATAAAAGTGTCTGCATTCTCTTGCAGATGGTTCTGGAACACCGAAAACCTCTAGTCCTTGCTCTGAAAGAGGCTCCAGTTCCCTGTGATTGTGGCACAGATGAGCAGCTACCTGCACTCTGAATTTCAACACTTATCAAACATTGTTTTTCATTGTTTTCTTTGTCTACATTTCATATGTTTCTTCCCCCCAAACCTTGAACTTTTAAACACTTTGAAAACTACTTTTTCTTTTTTTCTCTCCCCTTCTCTCTCATTTTTAATTTCCCTCCTAAAGGAACAGAATTCCAAGTGCGTAAGTACTTCTTCACTGTTTTTAAAGCAACACAGCACTCATGGTGTAAAAACCTTTAGAAGACAACGTATCAATTACTAGCAGAACAATTTAGAGACAGAAGTGGCTTAATGATATAAATAAAGGACTCATTTTCTCTAGGAAGTAACAGAGACGCTGTCTCCAAATTTTTCCCTCCTATAACCAAAGACATTTTGGGAGAATAGACTTCCAACTCACAGGCAATAAATGGCAAATGAAAGTATATAAATGTCTTTATCAGGCATTTTAATCGAAAAAGCCAAAAACACCCCTAAGGTAGCAGACTTTTAATGCTGTGCTATCAGACCCATGTAGGGCAGCTTGCTTTTACCTACAACAAAATGGAATTTGCTCCATCCGGATAACCTTGATGTAGCAGGAAATGTATGATTTAATCACACGGGGCATAATAACTCATATTGGTACAAGCCAGAGTTCATAAACGTTCCAAACTCTCCCCAACAAGATCTATCACCCAAAGGCAGATGAAGGGGGGGGGAGACGTCACACCTCGATGCTGATGGGGGCCGGAAGTCATTCGAGTCATTGACGAGACAGAAGCAAAACTTGGGTGTTACAAGAGGTCTTCTATTTTCTTCCAAGTAAACAGCTTTTTTTGTTGTTGTTGTTTTTCCCATCCAAGAAAATGCAAGTGACACTTTAGGAACGAAATAGTTTTCTTTTTCCTCAGAGTATTTTTCTAATAAAATTCGTGTATGAAAAAAGTCAAGAACTACTTTTACCTACTCAAAGCACTTGGTAAAAAAGACAGACACGAACCTCAGGAACGCACTGTAAGTGAAAAATGAATTTTTATTCTTTCTGATTGCTTTTCTAAGCCCAGAGAAACCGCTAGTCAATGCAGACAAGTTGTCCAAGAAAACTTGTTTACCCCAAACTGAGAGGCCAGATCAACATGATGCGACTAACCCAAATATGGTATTTGCCATACCTGGAGAGCAGGGGGTGGGGGGTACCTTATAAAACCCACAGGAGGGGGCACCATGGTTAAGCGCCCGACTCTTGGTTCTGGCTCAGGTCGTGATCTCGGGGTCGTGGGATCGAGCCCTGCGTCGGGCTCCTGCTCCGCGCGGAGATGGGATGCGTGTAAACTGCGTGTCCCCAGCCCAGGACGATTCCGTAGGCCTGTGTGGTTGTCACCCGGAGCAGACGAGTGGGAAGCCAGTCGGCATCCGGTCATTTCTGTTTCAATAAGCTACAAAAACGTCTCAAACGGAGCCTACAGGAAGTTCCCTCTCAGTTGCAGGCCAAGAGCTGCGTGGCTGATCAGTACATGTCTGGAATACATGAGCAGCTTTTATGTTGGGAAAAACATGTCCCTAAACAACGAGGTGTTCTTAATGCGACTGAATTCCCAAGTAGAAGAGGGTATCTTCTGATGTTTGTATTTCCAGAGCAGGAGCATGGTTTTTCTCCTTTCTTGAGGGAGACCCCTCCTTGAATATCTGATAAAAAGCATAAATGTGAAAACATCATCGCCGTCTCTGGTGTTGCACAGAGACACACAACAGGGGGAAAGGGACACGTTTGTTGAGCTAATGCATTTTTTTTTTAAAAAAACTCTAAATTTAATAATTCTTCATAAAAAATAGTTTAGTGTCTCAGTGGGAATAGCCGAAAGTATAGGAAATTGTTTAAATGGCATTAAAATCCAAGAGGACACGGAAAGGTTTGAGATGATTGATCCATTATCCTGAGGTAATGTCTCTGCCAGAATCGACTTGATAGTTTTTATGGACTCTTCAAAAAATGTCCAATTTTGGAAAAGAAATCGACATGTCTGGACTATGTATAGAAGTATTATGTCATTCACTGCTTTTCTCAGAAGAAAATGTTTGAGACCAGAATGTTTCTTTTTCTTTTTTTCTTCTCTTCTTTTTTCTTTTCTTTTCTTTCTTTTCTTTTCTTTTCTTTTCTTTTCTTTTCTTTTCTTTTCTTTTCTTTCTTTTCTTTTCTTTTCTTTCTTTTCTTCTTTCTTTCTTCTTTCTTTCTTTCTTTCTTTCTTTCTTTCTTTCTTTCTTTCTTTCTTTCTTCCTTTCTTTCTTTAGTGTTATCAGATTGATCAAGTCATTGGAGCACAAATCTTCGACTGAAAAAGGAATGAACTGGTCTTGCTAACTAATACAGTAGGCTCTAGATCCCAAAGGGCACACCAGGCTCCAACCCCAGGAAAGGACCTTTGTGGGAGCGCGCCTCATCATTGCGCGTGTCTGCGAAGGCTGTGGGTCACCATGCAGATGTCAAGGGGGCAGCTCTAGAGCCTGGTCATTTACATAATTGTGTATCAGCACGTGCTGTCCATCTCCCCTTGGTTCATGCGAAATTTTCTTCAAGCATTTATCTTTTTCAGAATAATCTCTCCCATTTGCCCTTCAACTTAGAACCACAGAAAATGCCTGATTGGTGCAGGCAGTAAGAAACAACCACCTGAGATTCTGAAATGGCTCAAGCAAACTACGCTTTCTTTGATGACCTGTAGTTTGGTGCTACTTGATGCGCAGATGGAAATTTTTCGTCATCGGATAGAGTTCAAGGAGATATCTGGCCAGGGAAGCCAATGTATAAAAAAGAGAAACCACTATTTAATTTTGTTTGTTTTTGTAGCTAAAAAAAGTGATTGTCCTAGATATGCTCAAATTTACCATCTGGTTCTCATTCCGTATTCTCGTGGTTTAAAAAATCACTAGATCCAGGACTGCCTATTAGGGTTATTCTGATTAAGAAGGGATGGGAGGACAGATGGTAAAATTATGTGGCAGAGAAAGTGATGGAGGACAGTGAACTACTTAAAATGAATAGTTTGCCAGCATAGGGGCTGTGAGATGTCGGCTAGAGACTCTGTGCTGAATGTCAGGTCTAGAAAATTCACACGCACAAATCATCCCTCACTGAAGGTGAGGACTTTTGACTAAAGTGTTCGCACATTACTATAAAAACCCCAGTTATGTGTGGATCATCATCATTATTATTGTTTGTTGTTGTTAGTGCCTACTGAGAATTTATATATCAAACATTGTACTAATTTCTTTTTTTTTAATTGAAGAACCACGGGTATGTGATACTGTACTAGGCGCAGGTGCGCACACAGGGACTCGGCATCCACGCGCTATGGGGCAGTCACCGCAATAAGTCTACTTACCATCTGCCACCGTATGAAGTCCTCACGATATTGTCGACGTCATTCCTATGCCACACGTTGCATCCCTGTGTCTCATTTGTTTCATATCTGGGATCCTGCACCTCCGAATCCCGCTCCCCCGCTTGCTGCATCCCCCTCCCAGGGGCCCTCCTTCCCTCTGGCGAACCATTTGTTTGCTGTGTCTGATTCTGTTTCTGGTTCGGTTTTTGTTTGCTTGTTTTCCCATTTCACGTATAAGTGGAATCGTCCGGTGTCTGCCTTCGCCCGTCTGAAGCTTCCGCTCTGCAGGAAGGCTCCAGGCCCATCCGCCCATCCGTGTTGCTGCAAGAGGCGAGATTTCAATCCTTCTTGGGGCCTGGCTTGTACCAACGTCTGCCGCTCACTCTCTCATTCTTTCTTCAAACAACCCTGAGAATCGAGTGTTCCTCCTACTTCATTTTTTTTCAGGCCCAGAAGCTGAGGCTTGAAGGGTTTCACCTTTGCCCAAGGTCAACCAGGAAGCGGCCCAACGAGAGCCTCCAAGCCAGGGTGATTTTGAAGGCCTTGCCTACGAAGCCACACCGCTCTCTGGAACCTGAGTAGTTGCGAGTGTGGCCCCTGGCGCTTCTCCCCTTTAGTCCTCCACGCCCCTTGATCTGCCCACCGTCCGCCGCCCCCCACGCCCCCGTGAACCCGGCCTGGAGCACCACGCGTGCCGCCCCACTCTAGGAGGCTCGGGCCGCTGGCCTCTCCCTTCCTGGCTGGGAAAGCAGCGCCCGTCACGATTAGCTCGGCCCGGTCCCGCCCTGCGTGGCCTTCCCCGTGGCCCTCAGGCCTTTCAGGACACTCCCGTTAGACGGACTTCACTCCCCCGGGGACAGTCCGGGTTTGGGACTCGTCCCTGGGTCTCCAGGGAGCCCGGAGCGACTCGCCAGGTTGAATTCTGTTGGCTGCGTGGTTTCCTTCTGGGGGAGCCCCTCCGCCCTTGCAGCGGCCCCCCGTTCAGCATCGGGCCCCTGACTGCGGATTTTCACGTGGGCCCAGGCTGGCGATGGAGACGGCAAAGCCAGAGACACCTGCCGAGGCCGCCTCGTTCCCACTGCTGCTTCCTCGGGGGGCCACCCAGGAGGAGCTGAAGGTGCGGACCGACCGTGAGGTCACGTCGCCTGCACCTCCCAACTTGTTCCCTGGGGTCAGAATAACCCCCCACGTGGCAGCCACGTGGACGGGCCTTGGGCCGGCGACGCGGTGCCTTTGGGGAGACCAGAAACCACAGGCAAGGGGCGGCAACAGCCTTGGTTCTTGTTGCTGCAGGGAGCGTCGGGAGCCAGGTCTGTAGTGCCCAGAACATTGCTACGAGTTTTTAAAAGACAAATCATGTTTTCCCAGAAATGGCTAATATCATTTACTCTCACAGCAGTTTTGTGTTTCGTCTCTTCAATACCAGCATCCCAGAGGGCTGACGAAGGTGGATGGGGAAGCACACGGTGACCCAACAAGGCCACTTTCCCTTTGACATCAGACCAAAGTCCACTAATCTCCACTGAACCTTGAAAGGCAAGTTGCACTTAGCAAAACTAGTCAATTCTACACGATAAACACGTTTTAAAAAATCCTTTATAATCAGGTCGGAAGCTCTGCCATGAAGGTTTAAGAAATGTGTTTCTAGAAGATAGAACCGTACCCTGGTTCCCTCCGCCCTCCTGTATGTCTGTGGGGCCGTTTGATTCCTAGAGAGGCCCGAAATAAGACTTGCTCCGTGAGTTTGCTCGAGAGAGAGCGTTTCTCGAGGACAGCCCTGCCGCCCCGCCCTCGCTGCTCTACGGGGTTGTACAGTGTCCCTGCAATCCCCCTCCACCCAGAAGCTGTCAATATGACCTTGTTCAGAAATAGGGTTTTCGCAGAGGTCGTCAAGCTAAGATGGAGATGGGGCACCTGGGGGCTCAGCGGTGGAGCGTCTGCCTTGGGCCCAGGGCGTGACCTCGGGGTCCCGGGATCGAGTCCCACCCACGTCGGGCTCCCTGCATGGAGGCTGCTTCTCCCACTGCCTGTGTCTCTGCCTCTCTCTGTGTCTCTCATGAATAAATAAATAAAGTCTTTAAAGAAAAAAGTTGAGATGGGGTCATGCTGGACAAGGATGGGCCCTAAGTCCCATGAGTGGGGTCATCGTGAGGAGAGGGGGACGCGGACACACAGAGCGAAGGCAGCGTGAGAAGACAGAGGCAGGACATCAGGCGATGCCGCCCCAGGCCGAGGACTGCTGGCAGCCACCAGCCGAAGGCTTGTGATTCCTGCTTTTCCTTCCATGTGGCCCGTCCTGGGGATGCTGCTGACATGTGCCCTGGCCCGGGCACTGCTGGCTGTCACTGTGGCTGTCGAGTCCTCGAGGGCGAGGTCCACGATCACTCACTGTGGGCGTTTGTCCGTCTGCTTCTTTCTGACCCTCATCGTCCACCTGTGCTTGGGGCCCGTGTGACCTGGAAGCACCAGGCCGATCTCCCCCCTTCTAGGCCCTGCTACGGCCTTCCTGCTCGCGCGGGCCACTTGCCGGGCCATGGCCTCCATGGGGTCCCCCCAGCACTCCGGCCACAGTGCCTCTGTGTCCGCGACCCCGAGGTGCCCTGCTGGGGATGCACCTCCTCTCCCGGGCCCCCTGGGGCGCTGCTGGCTGCCCTGCACGCGCACTTGCTTACTCTAAACATCGCCCTCCTGGAGCGACCTCCTGGCTGGCACGATTAGGGCCATCCCCGGCCTTGGCCTAGCACGTGGGGTCCCCACGAGCACCGCGTCTCCAGCTGATATTCCCCCTTGGGGGTTCGTGGCTTGCCTTCCCCTCGCCTGGAACGCAAAGTCCACAAGGGCAGGCCCCTTTCCTGCCTTGTTCACCGCAGGAAACCAACCGTGGCATGAATGTGGCTTGACACGGGGTGGCTGCTCGGGAAGTATTTATGGGGTGAATGAACGGAGGGAGGCTGACGAGACAGATCACTGCCGTGATTGTGCTCGCAGGGGCTTCCCGGGATCACGGATGGCAGAGAACCCCCTTCCCTTCTTTCCCGGGAAGAGGGCCGCTAGCCCTCCCCTTTGCCCACGCCCATTACACTACCCAGTTTTGCAACCAACATGTGTCTTTTATCACCTTGCGTGTTCATCTCACTTATTTCACCCTAAAAGGAGTAAGTCATCAAGTTATATATATATATATTTGCCCGTTTCAAGAGATAAGAGAGTCAAAAATCTGCAGGATACACAAGTGGTGGTTCCCATGGGCTTGGGTGAAAAGTGTTTGTTGACCGCACAGTGATGCCTGCAATTCCTCCACCGAGGCCAAGCTCTTCATCCTAAATCAGAGGGGAGGCTTAGAGACCTCAGCGAGTGCCCACTGGCACCTGGACAGGGAGATGGGACAACCACCTGGGCGGGCAAGAGTTCAAGATCAGTCTCTGCAGGTGGCACCCTTCGCGGTCTCCGTCCCGTTGTCGACGGGAAGAGCTGTGTCACAGGAGCTGGGTCAGCCAGCCTCGTCGGCGACCGATGTGGGTGTTCCATGACGCAGCCTCTCTGCCCCAGAGCCCCTTCCTTTCCTCGTTTGGCCAGTTTTCACGGTCCCCTTGCCCATACACAGTCTTTACCTCGTTTTGTCCAGATCTTGATATTCCCCTTCTCCCTACAAATGTCCTAAGGCGGTTCCTTCCGTGTGGAAAACATATTTCTCTTAGGCTTTTCTCGGCAGATCCATCTCTTGCAAATTTGTCTTCAGAATCTTGTCTCCAGAGTCTTGTGCACCCAGTCCTCGAGTAACATTCTCTCCCTAGGAGGAGAGAAACAAGCTTGAGAGCCAGTAACTCCTGACCCGAGGAGCCCGCTGCCTTCTTGCCGCTTGTTCCTGACTCTTCTACTTGGTCTGTGCCCTGCTTTGCCCCCCAACAGCCCACCCGGGGGCCGGCTGTCCCCTCCTCCTGGTTCTCAAAAGCATGCCATAAATTACAAAAGCACCTGTTTTGTAGTAGTTTTCTAATGTTATCTGAATTGCTTACCTTATGCATATTTTTCTTCACGATGATAAATATCCATGCTGTCCAGAGTCAACATCTATTTTCAATGAGAGACACAGTTGATGTTAATTCAGGTGTTGGGAGCACAGAGCACAAAGCCCAAGATATGGATCTAAATGTAGTCGTCGTGCATCCTTACTCTGCACTTGAAATTGGAATTCAGGCCGTATTTTATCAGAGAACGTCTATTTCATATTGTAAGGAAAGGGGAAAAACGCAAGGTGAGAGTCGTGTTGGGCTCTAAAATAAAAATAGGTGTTAGTAGATTCAAATAAGATAAGGCACATTGTAAAATATACTTGTATACAAATATAAAGCAATAATGTATTATACAAACAGTTGGAGGGTGTTTTCACCTTCAGACTAGATGAGCAATTTAATCTTTCATTGAGAAATCCTTTGAATATCCTCCTGAGTGGAAGAGGGTGGAAGGTAATAAAAAGCCAGGCAAGATTCTGGATGTTCTGTTCTGTTCTCAGAAAAGAAAGGGAATGTGTCATTAATAGTCAGATGTTATTCATTAAAATGATAAAAACTAATTTATGTTGTCAAAAGTCACTCAATATTTGAATAGTTTAACATCTTTGTTGTCCTTATCTTGGATAAATTTCGCCATCTCTGAGAAGAAAGAAGGCGGGAGGGGTGGTGTCATAGTGTCATACCCCCTTTAGGGACAGGCAGACTGGGGGCCAGAGAAATCCACAACCAGGATTACCAGCAGTAATGTGCTGCTGTTTAAGAACCGACTGTCTCGGGGGGGGGGACCCCCAAACCCTGATTGGTAGCATTTACCAGTTCTTGTGGTGTCAGTGCTCCCAATGTGGCGGACTTCCAGCTGCCTGTGTGGAGCCACTGGAGGTGTAGCTGGAAGAGATGCAGCCGATGACTGAATCACCAATGTCCAGGAGGTCGAAAAGGAAGCCGGGAAGGGAAGCCCAAGTCATGTAAGTCCAGAAATGAAAGTTTTGTTTTTGTTTTTGTTTTTTAATCAATGGGAAGCACCGTAGACCTCTTACCTGCTCCATGGTCACAAACCACCACAGAAGAGCAATCACCTGATGGTGGTGGGGGGATGGGAGGTGGGGATGGGACGTGTCCGTTGTGGGTTGTGCTTTATTATTTATTTTGTCATTGTTGACTATGGTTTTGTTTTTCCTTGGCAGTTGTGAAAGAGCGTGAGTTCTGGGATCATGGAGAGCTTCTCTAGGCATTTACCGCCGTGCTCTTTCAGGTCCCTGCGGCTTCTGCGTATCTAACTACTTTAACTCAGTGTTTCTCAAGGAGTGTTATCAGCATCTTGGATGGCACATTTCTTTATGATAGAGGTTTCAAGTCTTGGCTTCTACCTGAAGAATGCCTGCGGTGCTCCTAGTATAATGAGAACTCAAAAAACTCCCCAAACATTTCCAAATATCTCTTCTGTCAGGTGGTATCCTCACTGGATGAAGACCCCGATTCTCAATGATATTTTGGGGTTGAGGATCTTGGGTTCTCACAGGTAGTTTGAATTTGGATTTACCTTCTCACAGGGACCAACTGGTAGCTCCAAATTCTTAGGGCTTTTTTCCCTGATCTGCTCAGAGCTGAGGGTTGAGACCATTCCTGTTCCCTGCAGTACCTTGGACTCAGGGGGAGGGGTCTTGCTTTCCAGACTTCCCCCACATTAGGGTGTAACTCTTTGGAATCTCCTCTTCATCTAGACCATCACCTGTTGGGACTCCTACTTGGGCTAACCATGGACCTTATTATCTTCTGTCCCCTGTGTCTGCTGAGTCTGTAAAAATAAAAAGCCTAGGGCATCTCTTTGGCCAAAGGATCTGAGAACAAAAGGTGGACTGAGTGCTCTTCTGACCTGCCCTCTTGGCCTGAGAATTGATTTCTTGTTTTTTTGTACTTTATCTAAGATTTCTAATCCTTTTCAAAAGCTGGAGTGGTCCAACAATCTCACCTACTGTATGGAAATTTTTGAAAGGAATCAGTAGTTACAAATTTCATGGCTTCATTAGGAAGAATATGTTATAGAAATAAGTACCTTTTTGAGAAAGGTGAAACCGTGAGATTCAGGAGTAGCACTAATCATGTGGTCTGATGAAAGCTGAGAGAGTGGGAGCCAGACAGATTAGGGCCTGAATCCCTGCTGTACCACCTACTATCTGTGAGGCTTGGAGCAAACATCTTTAAACCTTAGTTTCTTCCTTTGTAAAGTGGGGGAAAAAATAACACCTTTCAAGGCAGTAAAGAGGATTAAAAACATTGTATATTTTCAGCCCTGCCCCTTCTGCTCCACTTCATCTGTGGGGACTTTCAAATCCTATTCACATTACATTTCTTTTAAAAAATTCTTGTCCATCTTTTGTCTTTGCAGTGGACCTCTCAGTGAGAGCTGAGCACAGCTAGATGCCAGATGAAGTTTTAATTAAATTTGTAGAAGCTCAGTTAGGGAGCAAATTAAAGACTATCCTCAGAGCTAGAACTTAAAATCTCTTAAAAGAAGCCCCTGTTGTAAGTGAACAGACCACTTCCCATACCCCAAATACCCAGCATATCTCCTCAGGTGTATGCCATAGTGGGTGCCATTACCTCTGAGAAAACGGACTGGGTCCTGAATATACAACCCCAGAGAATGTCACCAGAACTCTCTTCTGTGTTCATTAAAAACTGGAAGAAATAGACACACCCAGTTTGTTCTTATATGACCAGGGTACAGAGAACTCAGAACTCCAGAAAAGAAATCACACTGTGATGATCAGAAATGGGAAACTGTTGGAAGGGGGTGAGTAGATAAGCTCTTGATTATAGTTGGTTCTGTAATACGCTATTGAGAACAGTAAAGAAAACTCCCAGTATAGACACAAAATATGTGCATTTGACTTTTATGAATCATCTCAGAGAGGGAGAGAGAAGGGATAGAGAGAGAAAGAATAGTATGATGGTTCTGCTCCCTATTCCATCAAAGACCATGTACCTTCAACGAGAATGAAAAGGAAAATGGATCTGTTGTTGGTCCTGGGGGCCTGGTTGCATGAACATCTCACGCTGCTGAAAATGGTTCTTCTTTTGCAGACAGATGTTATTCATACAAAATGGCTTTTACATGCAAGTCAGGAGCTTTATTTGGTGTGGAACTGATGAAACAGCAGTCTGTGGTAACGTGAGAGAAATTTGGGGGCCTGGGATTGGCAGAGAAAGAATATGTCTACCTCTGTTTGGTGATTGTCAAGGGTAAGTTTTTTTTTTTTTTTTTCCACATGATTTTTGCCAAATCATGTTGACTGACTTTAGAATCTAATCTGGTAGAGTGTGACTCTACTGTGATTGGAATTTATATCCTCTCCATGATAATCAATATGTTGGGTTAACATTTGGATTAGTAAAAGCAAACATGTTTTTATGCACCTTAGAAATTATTAAAAATTAAACATAATTTGGATGGAATTAGCCAACGGCTGAAGCAATCTACTCTCAAAATCATATAAAAACCCTCTTTTCTTCCCAAATCTCAATTTAGGTGTAAGGGTGTTTATAATGTTAAAAAAGTTTGTTATAGCTACTGTAAGATAAATGTTGATACATACAATTTTAGTAGGTAAGGGGTAACATTCCAAAAGATGTGAAATCTCACAAGAAGAGATTCAGAGTGAGAATTTTTCAGGACTAAGTAAACACTGTCCAGGAAGCAGACCAGGAAATCTCCTACTTTCTGTAGTCCAACAAATTAATAATGCATAGGCTTGGTGAACATGCAACGGCAGCAAAGGGAGTTGACTCATTCTGTAGGCCATTTTATCCAGGTTGTGGTAGGTTGGACATTCCGGCTGTAGAGAATTATCCTTCTAGGAGGTTCTGATTAAAGATAATGAGCACCTTTGCACAAAATCCTAACAGAAACAATGCTGACTATTAGATATGGACTAGATGCCAAAAGCCCTACAACAATTTGTTGTTTGAAAGAATGTATTTCACATAATTATAAAAGTTGCAACTAACCATCTGTTTCAATATCATGGCATCATGCTGTTGGTCAGCATTGTAAAAATGAGCATCTTGTTGTTTTTGATGAACTCCATTTAGGTTTACCTGAGCATATGAAACACTAATGGTAATATAACTCAGCATGTATTGTGTGTCTAGAGTGTGAACAGCATGGTAGTAGGCAGTAGGAGAGATTAGCAAGATAGAACTCCTTTTCTCAAATGTTTACGGAGGATGAAATCTTACTATTTACCCTGATGTGTGTGGAACTGGAGGTTATTGTGCTGAATGAAATAAGTCAGAGAAAGACAACCATCATACGGTTTCACTCATATGTGAATATAAGAAACAGTGTAGAGGATCATAGGGGAAGGGAGGGAAGACTGGGAAGAAATCAGAAAGGGAGATAAACCGTGAGAGACTCTTAACTCTAGGAAACAAACCAAGGGTTGCTGGAGGGGAGGAGGCAGGAGGATGAGGTAATTGCATTATGAGCGTTAAGGTATGTGATGAGCACTGGGTGTTCTATGCAACTGATGATTACGGAATTCTACTTCTGCAACTAATGATGTACTATATGTTGGCTAATTTGAATTTAAATAAAAAAAAAAGCATGTTTGCAGGCCAGCGAAATGAGACAATGCGTGTGGATTGCTCTCCTAGAAGGGGCAACAAGGTTAATTGCTTTAGACATGTTTTGCGCATCTACTATATGCCTGGCACTATGCTTAAAGTTGCAAATAGAGACATAAGAGACAGTCCTTGCTCTCAAGGAGGTGACAATAAGGTCACAGGGGCAGCAGGAAGAGACAGGGCTACGGAAAGTCACAACATGCTGTTCAGCACGCTGTGATAGAGAGAAGCCAAGGGTATGTTGGGTCACAGGAGAAGATGCTCCCATACGTCCTCCTCTGGGGACATCAGGGGAGGATACCCAAAGACTACAGGGCTGAGTTCTTTAAGATTGAGTATTATTCACTGTCCTATTTGACACAGAGGGATTGACTCCCACCCTCTTTCTGGGCACTGCTCTAGGCCTCTGGGATCTACAGCAACAACACACCTGAGATCTCTGGAGCTTTTTTTTTTTTTTTTTTGTAGGGAGAAAGAATAAGTGAGTAGATGAATAAGCTAATATCAGCTGCTGAACTTGCTTTGAAACTTTAAATATGTCTAAATGCAGCAATAATCTGTTAATAGTTGTGGAATCTAACTAGTTTAATTATAGCCAACTAAGAAAGGGGTAAGATAGCAGAAGGATATACCAGAAAGAAAAATAGCACTAAAAATAGCACATTGACAAGTCATAGACATGGAAGAGGGTGATGTCTTCACAGACCTGTAAACTACCTCGTGTGGCCAGTGTGTAGGGGATGATGCAGCAAGAGGTCAGGTGGGAAAAGTGAACAGTGACCAGATCACGAAGCCCTGTCTGCCAGACTGAGGAACTTGCACTTTCTTGTCAAGGGAGATTTTCATCATGTTATCCAGATGATCAAATGTTTGTATTAGAAAGATGAATTTGGCAGCAGAGTAGGGAATGGTTAGGAGGGAGGGCAAAGTTGGAGATTGGGGTTAATTATAAGGCGGGTACAACTGTCCAGGACAGAAATTGTGTGGATCTGAGCTGAGGCAGAGTCATTGTTAATGGACATGAGCTAAATTAAGGAAGGCCGAATCCTTAGGGTCTAATAATTGGTAGGGGATGGTGGCTCTGTCAGATGCTCCCGTGAGAGTGGTGCTATTCCCCTAGGTGGAGACCTTGGCGGGGGGCGGGGGGAGGGCATATTTAAACAGGTAAATAATGAATTTGGTCTTGAACTTAGGGCATTTGAGATATGTCAGGGACAATTAAGTGGGCATGCTCAGGAGGCAGCTGAGTCCCAGTTTAGGGCTCAGCAGAATGGTTGGGACTGGAAATCACTGAATCAGGGGCTGTCTGGGTGACTGAAGAAGCTACAGGAGTATCTGAGAGCATGAGGAGGGAAGCAAGAGAGAATATTAATGCTGATGTGCAGACAGAGAAGAGCCCCCTCTAGAAAAGACCAAGACAGAGTTGTGGGAATAAAGAGAGAACAGTGTCCTGGAACGCCAATGGGTTTGTGAGTGGGAGGAAGTAGGCAGCAGTTGATGACAGCAGAGTTTTGTGATATGGAGCCTGGAACAGTGAGGTGTGTGGCCATCCTCAGAGAAGTTTTAGAGTGTGTGTGGGATGGGGATGAGGATGAGGATGAGGACTGTGTATACGGATGAGGAGGCAGGATGTTGTAACAGGTTAAAGAAGACATAAGGGATTAAAAAGTGGAGAAAGTAACCGGAGAGAATTCTCAAGAATGTGGATTATGACAAGAAGGAAAGTGAATACAACTAGAGATAGAACCAGGAAAGCATCGTCCCCTTTGCAAGTGGCAGAGGCTTCTGGTGATTATTTTAAGCTGAAGCTAATGGGAAAGAAACAAGAACAGAGACAGAGAGAAATATTTCAGAGAAAAAGGGACTCTGGCTCCCAGAGACACCGAGAGATATGGGTCCAGGGCAGAGATGAGAGTGGCTTTCAATGGAAGACAGAACAGCTTGTTCAATGAAAATGGAGCCAAGGAGGTGGGATTGTTAATAATTCTACGTGTCGGGACATCTGGGTGGCTCAGTGGTTCAGCATCTACCTGGATGGCTCAGGTCATGATCCCAGGGTTCTGGGATCGAGTCCTGCATCGACTCCCTTCATGGAGCCTGCTTTTCCCTCTGCCTGTGTCTCTGCCTCTCTCTCTGTGTGTGTCTCATGAATAAATACATAAAAAATCTTAAAAATAATAATTTTGTGTGGTCAACTTGAGTAGGGTGAAGGGTGCCCAGATAGTTGGTCAAACATTGTTTCTGAGTGTCTCCAGGAGAGGGATTGGCATTTGAGTCAGTAGACTAAGAAAACTGCCTTCACTAACGTGGGGTGAGGAATAGGCGGGTATCATCCAACCCACTCAGGACCTGCCTAGAACACAAAGGCACAGGAAAGTCGAATTCAGTATCTTTTTGCTGGGGCTGCGACATCTATCTTTTGCCCTTGGACATTGGTGCCTCTGGTTCTCAGGATTTTGGACTCGGACTGGGACTTACACCATCAGCCTGATTCTCGGGCCTTTAGACTTGGACTGGATTACAAGCTGGCTTTCCTGGCAGCCTTCATCTTGCAGAGGGCAGATTGTAACTGCTCAGCCTCCATAGCCTTGTGAGCCAGTTCCTCTACGGAATCTCCTCCTGTCTGTATCTCTGCAGCTGTGTCTCTAGCTCTCTCTCTCCTGCTGCTGCTATTTCCCTGGAGAACCCTAATACAGGAGGTATGGCTGTCTTGCTTGCATCATAGATGCAGATGTGTTTGGGGGCTCTGAAAGCTAGAAGCCAACAGAGTTCAGTGCTTGTGGGTTCTGCTTTCTCTTTGAAGCAGGAGGAAAGGCCAGATACCAGGTAAGGATGATAATATATATTACTTGGAGTGCAAGGAGAAGAGGAAAAATGTGAAAGACCAAAAAAAGAGGTAGAAATCATTTTGACTAATGCATAGGACAAGCTTTTGTGGAGGAGGTGGATTGGCCGTAATGTGGACAAGATGGAGGAAAAGGAGGAAGAAGAGTAAGTTCCAGGAAGGGGACTAGAATGAGAAGAAGAAAGAAACCCAAGAGTGAAGGTCCTTTCAAGGTCCCTAATTCATAAAACCAAGAATGTCAGATGGATAGCAAGAAATTATACTGGAGACAGAAATTATACAGCTGTAACAATTACAAAAAGTTATGTTTATTTATACACCTCTGGATCCAAACTGGTTCCTGGCACAAAGAGGGGTCCTCAATAAATATATGAAACGAGTGAGAGCAACTTCATTTTCTGTACAGCAAATTAGAAAAATTAGAAGAAGCATCCACGGACAACCAATGGATACTGATTTTTTTTTAAATAGCAAAGTAATATTATATTTCACGCCATCTATATGGGTGCTGTAGTCACTATTGCTACGTAACTATCCCAGCACAGTAGGTGAAAACAGCAGCCTTTCGAAGGGTAAACGTCGCAGATTCTGCAGGCAGGGAATGCAGGCAGGGCTCAGCTGGGTGATTCTTGCGCTTCTGGTGGACCTTGAGATTACTTAGCGGCACTCAGTCAGCAGGTGGGTTAGTCTGAGGGTTCACAATGCTAAACATCCAGTAATGCGCAAGACAACCCCCACCCACTCTTCCTCACAGAGGATTATTCAGCCCGAAATGTCCATAGTGCTGATACTGAGAGATTCTGTAGTAGATCCAAGGACCCAAGAGAAACAGCAGCTGTTGTAAGGCCTTCTGAAGCCACACAGGGTCACTTCTCCCCCGTTGCTTACAGGAGGTTCACAAAGCCGGTCTAGGGACAGGGACTGGACTCCACCTGTTGATGGGGGGTTGGCAAGTCACTTTGCGCAAGAGATGTGGACAGCACAATTTTGGAAATCACAATTTACTCAGACAGAGATGGAAACATAAAACAGATGTGGGAGGGGAGCAGTTAGTGCCAGAAACGTTGGGATCCAGAATATATATAAAATGCAGTTGGGGAAGGGAATGGACCCAGTTGATGTGCTTTATTGAAAAAGCCAGGAGGGAAGACTACCTCCCCCCATCTCTGGTATGATTGATGCAACAAACCAGTGACAGGGGTGCCTGTTGGGAAGACCTGGCCTTCCCCTCCTGCTGGTTCCTTGGAACACTGATGCTGAGGTCACTGACCTTAGGCCACCAATATTCTCACCAGAGGTACTCACTCTCTGAGCCCTTGGTACCCAGGGAGGTTATGGGGAACAGTTGTTAGGCTCGTGTTCATTCTTGTGTTGCCTTCCCCTTAGGGCCGATCTCCTGTGAGGCCAAACCGCTGAGCCTCCACTCTGCCTTCTGTCAACATGAGTTCTTTTCCGAGAGGCTCCTTGGGCCTCTGTGTAAGTCACCAACCAGTCAAATTTGATTTGCAGTTGTATTTTGCTTATTTTAAAAAAGTATTTATTACAAATCTTTAAAAGACATTGAAACAAGTTGTCAATATCTATAAATTAGAAATTTCACACAAAATTAAAAAAAAAAAAAGACTTTCTTGCTTCCTTTGAAAGCCTAGGAGATCTAGCTATACTGGGTCCACATCTTGACAGCAACAATTGTCAGAATTGGGTAGCATCAAAAAAGTCTGTGAAATACTAGAGAGAGTCCCCATTTAGGGATCCCCATAGCACACTGGCATATTAAACTCCCTGGCACGCCCTGAATCATGCTGGCAATAATGATAATAATCACTGTGTAATTTTATTTAAGGCAACGTTTCTGATGGGCAAGAAAACTTTCCTTTAAAAAAATAGACTTTGAAAAAAAATAGACTTTGAGACATGTAGAAGCAAAATGTAAGGAGGCCCTCGTGAGAGCCTGTGCTTTGCACTTGCATGAAAATGCCTAAATCTAGGATCTTTGGTATTTTATGATCATATATATATATGATCATAAAATATCATCATAAAATATATGCTTGAACCCAGTCAATGTGCTTTGTAGAAAAAATGTGATATGTGATATCATATATATTATATAATAATATTTATATTATGCTTTATATCTGTATACATATATATTTTGCAGAAATAGGTACAACAGTTTTCCTGTTTGTGTTCGTGCCTTTGTTCAGTCGCCTTTCTTAGTGACTTTGACTCGTTTGGCTAATAGAAGAATAACAAATATGACACAGGCATAGATTTAAAATTCCTCTGTCTTGCCTCTCACTTGCTGAGCTTAGAATTCTGAGAGCTGAGCTGCCTGCTGGAGAGGCCAGGTGGTGAGGACTGAGGTGTCCCAGCCTCCAGCCCCGCCAACGGGCACACTTGGGAAGGGGCTCTCTGGGACCAACCAGCCTATAGGCGATTTTCCAACTAACTGCAAGTAAATACACGAACCCAGCTGACGTGGTTTGGAACAGTTTGGACTGTTCCTAGCTGAGCCCAGCCCAAATTGCCAGTGCCCAGAATCATAAGAAAATAAGTGGTTGCCATGTTATGTTACTAAACTTTGGGGTTGAACGGCGATGGGAGACAGACAGCTATCACCAGCTGAAATTACGTATGAAGATTTCCTTAGTCACTGTCCTCCTTTCTAGGATTTAGACTCATGAAGGCAGGAGCTTCTTGTCTACACTGTGGTTGGCAAGCTTAGAGCAGAGTCTGGAAGCCACCCACGGAAAGCTTCAGGAAATATATGTTGAATGAATGAGATCGTCCTGGGAATCTCTCATGGAGCAGCCTCACCTGCTCCTCCTGCTTCCTGGAGAAAGGGACGAGGAGGAGGCATCAGGAGAAGTGAGGGGACTACAAATCTAGGTGACCTGGGGTAAACAACGCTTGACACTTTTTTAAGAGTGGAAGATTTCAATCCACACAGGGGTAGAGGGACTGGTTGAATGCCCTCCTCCTGAACTTGAATTCCTTCTTCAACAATTATAAATTTATGACCCATACTGTTTCACTTATTCCGAGTGAAAACATTTCTCAACCATCTGAACTTGGCCACCCCGTTAGACACAAGGTGTGCCTGCCTGTTTTTTAACTCGGTTGACTCTTGGTCTGTTAGAGAGAAAAATGATTTGAAGGCCTTTTAATTTTTTCCTGAATGTAATATTACAAATGAAGCAGCCACGCTTACTCATAAAATTCCAATTCTCTCAAAATCTTGGTGTACCATTTTAAAGACTGCTCTAGATAACCGCACACTGGGAACTCAGTCCAGAAATCTGAATAAAGAGAAAATTCCTATTTGGATGGGGAAAAAAAAAAGGCAATTAATTTTAACTGGTAAAGAGGAAGAAAAGAAAGAAAATGCAAGATTAAGACCAAGATTATTTTTTTCATGTGAAATCATCAACCCAGGTGAAATTATTTCAGAGGAAAGATCAAAGGCCTGATATCTTGTGAGGAAGCCAAAGAATGTACCATATGTGCTCTGTGGGTCCACACATATGGAGGCCTGGGCTTATATCCTCTTGATTGAACAGACTCTTTTAATGGAATCGGTTCAAGTTCTAAATGAAGTTTAATTTCAAAGGACCACCATTGAGCATCAGCCCTTTATTACTCAGAACTATTTTACTACCCAATGACTTTACTGTCAAGTTACCTCTGCAGACACTGTTGCTTCCATATTTTTTTTGTTTAAATAGACTTTCTTCGGTTTACAAAATTACCTGAGAATCTCAGGATCAAGACCTGTGAGACTGTAAAGGCCATATTATTCCTGCCTCAATTTTTACCGTTAAAATAGGCAAGCAAAACAGTTGAAACAAAACTTGGGCATAAAAAATAGGTAACTGTATCACGTACCCTCATCAAAACTGTAATTATTATATTTTTGAAATTATGCATATGGTCAAACATCAAATGTTACAAAGGATATATAGAGAAAAGGAGCCCTATATTGTACTTTGCCCACCGGTCCCACAGGGCTTTTTCCCAGAGTTAACAATCTGAGTTGTTTCTTGTCCCTCTGTAGAGATCCTCAAGGCACACACGAGCGTCAGGTAGGTGCCTCTGTTTTCTTCCTCTCGTTCGGGCGATAACATGATACACACGCTCTCAAGCACCCTCTTTCCTTTTCCCACCGTATCCAGCGTACGCTGGCCATCGTTCTATGTTACAATGCCTGGCACTTCCTCATTGTTTTCGACGTTGCCTAGGATTCCATTATAAGATGTTTTATCATTTTCTTATTGACGGATGTTTAAGTTTTAATCTTTAGCTACCATAGAACGTGCCACAATTAGTAGTCGACCACACTGTCTAGGCACAGGCGTACCTGTAGGATAAAAACACTCGAACAGAATTGCGGAGATACACACATTTTGAATTTTAATATCTACTGATAAATTTTATAGAGATCATAAAAAAATTGTACCACCGATAACAATGTATCATGTGCTTATTTTTCCAATAAGTTCAGTGTCTTACAGAATCTTGCCAATACGATAGGTGAGAAATGGTATCTTACTGTAGTTTTCATTTGCAAGTGTCTTATTTTGGGGTCACTATCTTTTCCTAAGTATAAAGATATTCCTATTTCTTTTCTGAGAATTTACCTATTCATGAACTTTTTCTGTGTGCCTAGGATTATTGTTTTGTTATTAAAAATTTATAATAAATCAATAATATTTATAGTAACCATCATATATCTATTTATATAGTTAGAGACATTAACTTTTACATGAATATGGCCAATATTTTTTTGCAGTTTCCTATTTATCGGTTGACTTTGATCATGTTGTGGTGGAATTTTTTTATATCATTGATTTATTTTTTAAATGATTTTATTTATTTATTTATTTGACAGAGAAAGAGAAAGAGAGAGAAACCACAAGCAGGGGAAGGAAAAGCGGGAGAGGGAGAAGCCCGACGTGGGGCTGGATCCCAGAACCCTGGGATCATGACCTGAGCCAAAGGCAGGCGCTAACCTGACTGAGACACCCAGGTGCCCCCATTAATTTATTTTATAAGCAACCTGTTCTACCTTTGAAGTTCCCTGTCTGGGAGTCAACACTATTTTGTTCTGAGAGTTTTGATTTAACCTGAATTTTAAAAACTGTCTGCTGGGAACCGTGCGTGCCAGCATGCTTCCTGGGTGAAATCCAAGAAGATTCTAGCAGCGGCCAGTGGGCATGAGCACACTCAAGTAGAATCTGACCACAAAGAGTTGATCTCTGAGAAAGTTCTACTGACATTTTAGAGGATAAAGAACAGAGCACTTAAGACACAGGAAATGAGTCTCCATTTGAAAATATTTACTGTGGAGCACCTGGTGACTCCATCAGTTGAGCGTCGGACTCTGGGTTTCGGCTCAGGCCATGACCTCAGGGTCACGAGATCCAGCCCTGCGTCGGCCTCCAGGCTCCGGTGAGAGGTCCCCTGGAGCCTCTCTCTCCCTCTCCCTTTGCTCCTCCCCCTTCTCTCGAGTGTTCTCTCTCTCTCTCTCTGAAATAAGTAGAATCTTTTAAAAAATATTTACTGTGAAAAACAGAGATTACCTTGGGGAAACATTTGCTTCCATGCCCAATAAAGTGCGGCAGCACGTGAATGCTGTGAAATAAGAGACTGATGACAAGATGAAAGTCCCAGTGCTAAAAAAATATAAATAAATAAATAAATAAATAAATAAATAAATAAATAGAAAGAAAGAAAGAAAGAAAGTCCCAGCGTTGTCCGGGTAGGCATGTACCCGAGAGGTGGGTGGAAATAAAAGATAACTGGATGCGGTGGGGAGGAATGAACACGATGCCAAGATGAAATTATGGAGGTAAGAGCGTCGTTGGAAGACTAATTGCTGTTGCAGACAAACACCAGTGAGAGAGAACACAAATACCTCGGAATACGCAGGGAGAGGACAGAAGTACAGTACGAGGGGCGCGGGGAACCGCGAGGAGAGGTGGCTGCGCAGAGGCCGCAGGCCGCCCGCGATGGGGACAGCGGTGGCCGCGGACAGCAAGGCCCAGGGCCGTCTAGGCCTGGACGCGGCAACTGCGAGCTCTGGGGCCCCAGGAGCCCCGGGCGGAGGCTGAGCTCGGGCACCTCCGCGGAGGCCCCGCTGGGCGCGGAGGCCTGGTGGCCGGGTCGGCCCAGAGCTCGCGGCCTGGGCCCGGGGACTGGGTGCGGCCCGGAGCGGGGCCTCGGGGTGCCTGTGCGCCTCGGCCTGTACGGGGGCACCGGCTTGGCCAAAGGAGAACCTTCATCACTAAAAACAGGAAACACCTTGGAGTGCGGGCTGGACTTCGAGACGTGTTTCTCATAAATAGGACACGATAAAAGTGAAGGCCTAGCCCTACGTCGCCCAGGTCCCAAAGGCCGACTGGCTGCTTGTTGGACCCGGCCGCCCGGCGCTTGTCCCCTGCTCACTTAGGGACCCAGGCTGCCGGGCCAAGCTGCCCCCACCACCCCGAGGAACAGGAGGCATCTCAGGCCAGGAGCTGAGTCCCTCTCGGTTCCACATCCGGTGGAAACGTGGACCCCTGCCCCGGGGCTTGCAGGCAGATCCTGCCCCACCTGAACCTGGAGGGAGCTCCCAGCTCGCTGACACCTTGACTGCGTCCTGGGAGATGGGCTGAGCCTGAGCGCGGCTGGGCCGCCCCGGGGGTTCCCGACCCACGGAGATGGTGACATAGGCCGAGCTGTTCGAATCTGTTCGGTTTTACAGAACTTGTTATGAAGCGATGGAAAACCAAGTCAAAAACGGACCAAACTACTTCTTAATGAGTCTTAGGTGCAGAGGTAACCAAGACTAAGACTATTGATTCCTTGTGGGGCGGGGGGGGGGGCAATGAAAGGAAAATCACACGTCAAAACATACAGGTGAGCTGTTACTTCTGACCTCAGAGGTAGAGTTTGTGGCCGAGCGGTCCCCGGCGGGAGCGGCCACAGCTGGTTGCAGCGAAGAAGAGGGGCTGTTTGAAGGACTCAGCGGCCGTGGAAGCGGCTTGGAAGGAAGGGGCCAAGCTCCTGGAGAGAGGCCAACGTATTGACCTGGATTTCTGCCCAGGCTGGGAGCTGAGGGGCTAATATCCCAGAGTGGAAGGAGAAGCTGGAAGCTGGTAGAGAAACTGTTTCCCTCTCCTCGCCCTTCCCTCCCCTGGAAAGACCAGGTGGGTGCAGCTTGCCCACGTGCAGGCAGCCGCTTCCGCAGCCTCGGCCGGCGGCCCTGGGCCTCACCCCAACTCCTGGGAATGCTAATTCCTAATAAACTAGCAGCTCCCGACACCTCTGCCTGACGCTCTGCTCAGTGCGGACACCTGATGCAAAATAAATGAACAGAAACTAAAACATTTTTAAGACACCAACAATAGCTAATTTAGGAGACCTAAGTGGGAAATGCACCCCAGAAATTTTCTTAGGTTGTGTTTTCATTACCAGTTAAGAATAATTTCTAGTTGCCATTTGTGATTTCTCCTCCAGAACCATAAATCGATATACGTGAAGGGCTAAAATAGGTACCTACGGGGTAAGCACTGTGTAAGTTCTCGCTCTCATCGAAAAGCGTAAAGATACATGAACATGCTCCTATATTTACACACGTACAAGCAGACGGTATAACAAGAAAAACTTACAGTACGTATGACAAACAGAACAATAACAGCTGGCGTTTCCGGGGTGTCCTAGATGTCTCTATGACACGACCCTGTACTTTTATCCACATTTTACAGATGAGGAAACTAAGGCCCAGGATTTTGTCCAGGTCGTCCAGCTGCTAAGTGACAGAGCCCAAATCTGAACAGAGGCAAACTTCTTTTTATATAAAGAGCTTTTGAATTCTGGTCCAGTTTATAAATGACAAGGAGTGACCTAATAAAGACTTTCTCTTTTCCAACCCTATAAAAACGTAGCAAATATGCAAGCAAACTCATGCGACACTGGAAGGCCCGTGGGGGTGCCCGCGGCGTAACAGGACAGGGAATTCTGGAACGTGAGTGCTGACAGAGCTGAGAACGCCCAACCCACACCTTCCCGCACTGGAACTTGAGCTCCAAGAGGTCAGCGGGCACAGGAGGAAGCAGGGGCGGTGGTGGCGTGCCAGGTGACACACGGCAGCAGCCGGACAGGAGCGCTCTTGTCCCTACTCAGAGAGACAAGCCGCCCTGGAACACATTCTCAGGCTGCTGGTGTAGGTGGGAGCTCTGGGGCTGGGCCGTCGGCGCAGAGCTCTGAAGCATCCAAGGTGCCCCAGGAGCCCACGTCTCCAAGACCCCCTGAGGGACGTGGAGAGCTCACATCCACGCACGTGGAGAGCCGGTCCAGCCCTGTGTCTGTGGGTCTGTCTGTCCGCATGCCTCTCCTCTCCACCTTGCCTGCCTCCCCTCCCTCCAGCCCTCACCCTCCCTCTACTCCGTTCAGCACCAACTACTGTGTTGAATGGAAAACATGAACCAAACCAAGATCCTTCCAGACTAAATTAGGCAACAGAAAGAGCTAAATTATTATTATAATTATATTACATAATGTGTGCATGTTTATGTAAACATTACATACATATCTGTTATATTAAAAGATATAAAACTTTAAAAATAAAATATAAATGTATATCATATAAACATAATAATGAAAAAGCTCAATAAATAATCATCAGCATGTTCAGAGAGTTTCAATATAAAACTAAATGAATACAAATCCAACAGACTTACTGGGGGATTTTCAGAGCTATCTTGAAAATCAGCATGTCAAGTAGAGAACAATTGTCAGCATATACATGACTTTGTACCAAACAAAATAAGAACTTGAAATCTTTTCAAGCACTTATGGAAAAATTACAAATGTTCACCACAAGTACCAGGTTACAAAGAAAATCTTAAGTCTTCCAAAGCAAAGAAACCACGTCCTCAGTCCACAATGATATAAAAGCAAAAATAAATCATAAAAAGGTATGCTCTTCTCTTAAATATATGGTCTTTGAAAATTTTTGAACTATTAAAAAATACTATCTAAGTGAAATAAAAAAATAAAACAGAAATTACATTGTAGAATTGAATGAAAGCAGTGGATTTCTGCTATGGCAATACTTTCAAAAATTATTTATAGTTTTCAAAATACAGCAACAACCACAAAAATAAAGTTAATTGAATCAAAACTTCAGTTTTTGAGAAGTCACAAGTGAGACAGCACAAATAAACTATTAGGCTTAAGGACATAATTATAAATATTTTTCAAATAAAATGTGAAACTCTGCATCATTATCTTTGAAAATCTATACAAAAAAGGGTTTTCTAAGGAAATACAAGATGAGGGAAGAAACCTCAAATAATAGAGGCTAACAACGTAAGGGGGGAAAGCTCACAAAGAGAGAGCAAAAAAATATTTGCTACGCATGTAGCATTAGGGATTAGTGACCAACGTATACAAATTACCCTTAAAAGACACCTATAAGAAAACTAAACATTTTTAAAAATATTCAAAAGATATAAGTAGGCTATTCACAGAAAAGGAGAAAAATGAATAATAAACAGAAAGTAACACAATGCCACTGGTCATCAGGAAAATGCAGATAAAAACCAGAAGACTGGTTAGGTGCTCTCTCTGTCCACATTATAATTTCAAATATTCAAGAGCTGGATTAGGTCCTCTTCTTTGTGAGGTGAAGGAAAACAGGTGGAAGATAAATTAATGAACCAGTTTGCAATGTATTGGGGCAGCACCTATCAAAATTTAAACCGTGCCATCTATTTTTTATTTTAGATTTCTACTTCCAGAGACCTTCTGTATGGAAATATTCAAACAAAATGTGTTAGTAGAAGCCTCCTATGGAAAACAATGGACACCTAAACAATTAAATAAATTAAGCACATTCAAAATAGGAATTAACGCCTACGGTTTTAAAAAGAATTATATCCAAGGTATTTTGGAAAGAGACGTTTAATGTAATTTTAGGTCTCCTTCTAGAACGCCATTTGGCTATGGTACCAAAAGTTGTGTCCATAAGCCTTGGCACTCTTCCTGCTGCCATCCTGGGTCTGTAGGCCCCCCCCCCCCCCGCCCAACACTGTCCCCATCCCAGAGCCAACGGTTGCCACGGCGCCAGCCTGCAGGGTAAGATCAGCATCTGACATGGGTGAAGCAGTATCAGCGGAGGAGAAACAGGACCCCTACAGGCAAGCACATCGCAGGCCCGGCGGGGACTAGCACCTGAAATGGAGGAACCTGCCAGGAAAAGGAGAGCAACGAAGTCAGGGTGAAAAGAAGTCAGTGGAAGGCCATTTCCAAACTAAGTCCGCAACGGTTTACACAGGTTGCTAGAGTCACCATCCAGAAGTCTTAGAACGTTCTCTTGGTCATCACAAGGCCGCATGTCTACAGGAGCCCAGCTTTAGACACCTACATAATTTGAGGGGAAGAAGCCAGGGTCAGAAAGCGCATCTAGCAGCGGCTGAGAATTTCAAAGTTCAAGGTGAAGCTGCCTAGAACAGTCCAGAAAAATAGAGACTCCAACTGCATAAGAGGAGGATGCAGAAAAGGAAGTTAAGGCAAACGATGTGAACGCTCAGGACGTGGAACTGATCACGTCATGAGCAAATGTGTCAAGCGCAAAGGCAGCTGAAGCGCTGCAGAGCAACGGCAATGGCACCGTAACTGCTGTTACGGAATTAACAGTGTGACCCTCCCAAAGTTAGGACTCTTACTTATTTTGCTGTTTCAAAAGAGTGACTGTAGCTTGGTTTTACGTTTGTACTGTCTCCATCATTAATACAAGAGCGGCTTCTGTTCCATGTTGCTTGGCCTGTTGGTTCTCATATAGTGATTCTTCTTTAGGAAATAATCAGAAAACACAAAGAAAAATTATTTTTCTATTTGCTTTTCTAGCAAAAATCTCTATTTTTGCTCATACAACTATTATTGAAGTATAAAAACCCAAATAAACAACAATGACAAACACAGAAAAAAATGAGAAGAATGAACAATACTCTAAATGTCCTTGGAGAAAATAAATGGGACCTCCACATGGTTTAGTGTCATCTTGATGATGTGGGGTCGTCGGGTGCAACGGTCAAGAAGGAATCCTTGAGATGGTTTATGAGGAAAAATGGTGCTTTTACTACAGCACAGGGACAGGACCCGTGGGCCGAAAGAATGGTGCTGGTATCGTGAGGAGTGACTGATTATATAGGGTTTTCTAGCCTATGGAGGGGAACTTGATTTTAGGGCTCCAGGAAGTTGAGTCTCTAGGTTCCTGGAGGTCCGGCTATTATTAAGCTTGTGTTTTACTTGTAAATCATTAAGACAGTTACAAACTGTGGTGGAGTTTCGTGTCCTGAGGACTGTGATCTTTATCAGTTGACCATTTGTTTCTTCCCTGCCCTTTGTTCTTGGGCAGTCACCAGTGCCTGAGGAATGTGCCTCGTTACTGCACCTGTGGCGGGAGCTGGGTGGTATGTGGGCTGTCCCCTTGCCTTTTGCACTCTCATCAATCTCACCCTCAATCTCACCTCATATCTTAGAGGAATATGAGGAAATGATCAAAATATACTGTCTGTAGAGTAGACTTCCCTTGGCTGAGCCATAATGTTTGGGAGGACGACAGGGCCTAGTTGATTCACTAAAGGAAATCTTTCTGATGAATACGCATTCCCCAAGACCAGCCCGTGGAGATTTCATATTCTGCTAATAGGTGTTCCTATTATGAATGCCCGGTGTCTGGTCCTCACCCCTCCACCCCTGCCCCACACCGAAATCCCTCTTTGTCTTTCTTTCCCAAGGGTGTTGGGGAAGAGCTCTGATGCCTTCCAGCCCTTCAGGGAGAAGCACTGATGAAACAAAAAGGAAGAGTTAATTTGCATACCCTAACTTTTCTCCCTTAGCAGGGACCCCTCTTTGGGGGACCCCTCTTTGACTCCCACCCCCTCCCGCATTGTTCCTACAGTGGACAGTTTGCCTCTTTTCCTGCTCCTACCGAAAGCCTCTCCTTGGGAAGGGGTTTCTGGAGTGGACAGAAAAGCTCCGACACTGCAAAGGCATGTTTATTAAGCCTGAGTAATAGAAGCAGCCATCACATCACTGTTTTTTCTATTTTATTTTCTGTATTTTTCAAAATTTCAACAAATAACATATGTAGGGAAGGAAAGATAAATTTCCCTCTGCTCTTCTAGGTTCTTGGCTGAGAACCTCCCCCCTCCCTGTAATAAAAGCGTAACAGGAGAAAAACAAACAGAAGGTTAATCCTGTAGATACATGGGAGACACCTCCCTCCCCCAAAACATCACCTGAAAGCTAAAGACAGAATGATGCTGGGGGGAGGTGCCCAGGGAAAGCTCGGGAAATACGGTGAGGTTTGTTATGTTCATCTAAACTGAAGCCTTCTCCATTGACGAGATTCTCCATGGGCTTTAGAGTCATCCTCCTGGTACCAGAGGGAAACACCCTTACGCCTGCAGATTTCCCTCTGAAATATAAAGGCCCCTAAATGAGGGTAACCTCTTTATTTTCCAGGGCTTTTGCTGTGGCTGCTTTTTCTTTTTAAAAATAATCAGTTCAAAATAATCTTTAGGCCAAAGAGGCATATGTTTTGGGGTGGCATGTTTGTCTTCCCTTCTTATAGAAAATCTGAAAAAAATATTATCAATGTTATTAAGTTTTTTTTCTTTTTGTCTTAAGAGTTACTAATATGACATCTGGAGATTAGGGATTTCTTTCTAAGTGTTTTTGTTCCTAAACCCACCCTATGAGGATTACATTTTCCTCTACCAGTCACATTTTTCCTTTTCATCACTATTGCCTCTCTTAGAAATGCAGGTGTCATTCCCATCGCTTTCATCAAAATACTTACTGTTTAGTACATGAATTTCAGGATGAATTAGAGAAGCATATCTTTCTATTTTCGGAGTTTTGAAGTCTATATTATTGTGAGTTCATAATTCTTCACATCTAATTCTTAGCTTCCATGAAGCTAATGTCAGAACCAAAATAGTCTTTGAAATCGGTGGGAAGTTTGTTCACTGAGCACTGGAAAAGATGAAACATTAAGCCAAAAGTGACTTTCAACAGTTTGTGAGGAGTTACCTTTTGCCCATGCATTACTTTCAATCTATTTTAAATTAGCTCTTTAAGCCTGTGTTCTTGTATTCTGAAGGCTAATGTCTTTGGACCCTGTCCTTCTTTCGTAATTGTTTCTACTTCTTTCAGAATTAAAAAAAGAAGGAACTTTAATACTTAACTACTCATTTTTTTTTTACTTCTAAAACTTTTCATAATATCCTTGTTTGAATAGTTTATAATTTCCTTTTCAGTGCTGCTTTTTAAAAATTTTAACTATTTCTCCTATACTCATACTTCCAGAAGAGTTTTGCAGTTATTTGGGATGGGACCTTGGCATTATTGACGTCTGGCGCCAGATAGGTTTTTTTGAGGGAGCTATTCTGTGTATGGTAGGCGATTCAGCAGCACCGTGGTTCGCAGCCCAACTCCTCTCCAGAAGCACTGCCCACTGATTGGGACACCCTCATCTCATCTCTGTGGGGTGATCAGACAGGGGCCTGTAAGTGTGTGGAGACCCAGAAGGTTGGAAGCCTGCAGCAAGGGTGGTGAAAGGATTCAGCAGAGGCAGGACAAAGGAGATAGACGTTCACGGAGCACACCACAAGGGGGCAGTGGGCAGGCCAGCAGAGCAGAGGAGAGGCTCGATGGATGGATGGATGTGCTTATCTTTAAAGATTTGATTTTTTTATTCAGGAGAGACAGAGAGAGGGAGGCAGAGACACAGGCAGAGGGAGAAGCAGGCTCCCTGCAGGGAGCCCGATGCGGGGACTCCATCCCAGGACCCTGGAATCAAGACTTGAGTCAAAGAATGACACTCAGTCACTGAGCCACCCAGGTGCCCAGAGAGGCTGTATTTAAAGCAGAAAGGTCAAGAGGAATGAGAATGCATTTTGCTTTTTTTGGTGGTTGTGCCTGGTTGTAAGTAACCCATTATTTAGTCAAGGCCTGTGGGTATCTTGGGTGGGTTGCCTGATGGGCTGTCTGTATTCAGCTCAGGGATCGCTGTGGGCCCTTTTGCCTGGAGCAAGTTGCCATTGCTCAACCTGGTTGCCTGAAAGCCGGCTCTAGAGTCTCCAGAATGGACAAGTATCCCCTGGGATGGGAGGAGACACAAGTGGGCAAAGTCGCTCCTGGTGGAGATCCACAGAATTAGGGTGGGTTTTAGGCTTGTGCCGCCATTTCTCAGTCATGATTTATAAATGAATTATTCTCTGAAACGTGAAAGTGAACCAGCCTTTTACACCTGGATATTTGTTTAAGGGGGTACACAGCTGAGAGCCTAGGAGGGTGTCATACTTATTCAACTCAATGACCCTTCACTTCTGTTATTTTCTCCCTGCCACTGGTCGTCAAAACACAACTTTGAAAGAGTATGGCCCTGATACTTCAGGTTTTCAATCTCCAAAGGTCGGGCCCATAATACTCCTACCTCCCCGGTGCCCTGTCCTCACCCCCTGCTACTCAGGAGCAGAGACGTGAAAGCGTGGAATACCCATCATTTGCTTCAACGTGGATGGAACTGGAGGGTATTATGCTGAGGGAAGTAAGTCATTCGGAGAAGGACAAACATTATATGTTCTCATTCATTTGGGGAATATAAATAATAGTGAAAGGGAATATAAGGGAAGGGAGAAGAAATGTGTGGGAAATATCAGAAAGGGAGACAGAACATGAAGACTCCTGACTCTGGGAAACGAACTAGGGGTGATGGAAGGGGAGGAGGGCGGGGGGTGGGGGTGACTGGGTGATGGGCACTGAGGGGGCACTTGATGGGATGAGCACTGGGTGTTATTCTGTATGTTGGCAAATTGAACACCAATAAAAAATAAATTTATTTAAAAAAAAAGAAAGTCAAGTTTACCTCTATCAGAAACAAGACATCAGGCCCCCAGTGGGGACTCCTCTGCTAACCACCACATTACCAATCCAAGACTTAATTATGGTTTCTGTTCTCCCAGAAGTGGAATCTGAACCTGTCAGTCAGGAGTCTCCCGACCAGCACCAGTCATCTGCCTCATGGACCCCCGGCAGCCCGAAGGGAAAGTGACCTTGCAATAACCAACCCACTTTTTTGCTCAGTGTAACTTCCTTGCTCCCGTTCTCTTCTGCCAAGGCTTTCGTTTTGTACGGCTGCTCAGAGCTGCTCAGAGCTCCTTTCCATCTGCTGCATTGGGTGCTACCAGGGTAGCATCGATTTTTGCTCAAACTTAACATTTTTAATATGCCTCCACTTACCTTTTGACACTACACTCCCATGTTCGCTGCAGCATTATTTACAATAGCTGAGATATATACATGGATGGAGAAAATGTGCTCTATATACGCAGTAGAATATCATTTAGCCTAAAAAAAAGAAAGAAATCCTGCCACTTGGAGCAACATGGATAGACTTGGAGGATATGACGCCAAGTGCAATAAGCCAGAGGAAGACAAATACCGTACGGTCTCACGTGTATATGGAATCCAGAAATGTCCAACTCACAGAAGAGTGGTTAAAAACTAAGGATTCTTTTTTTTTTTTTTTTTTTTTTTTTAAGGAGAAGGCCACCTCTAGGAGCAGGAGTTTCTTTTTTGGTCTGCTATCAGTTAGATAGCACCGGAGGCATCAGGCGAGTAGGTCAGGGGATGGTCTGCTGCCACTGACTAGTTGCCTGAACGGGCACCACTCACCTTCTCCGGCTTTCCTCTCCCATCAGGAGAGTGAGGATAACCGCACCTGCTCCACAGCACCGTGGAGAAGATGAAATAAATTAACACGTGCTCAGCGCTTGGAATGGTTCCTGACCCAGTAAACGATCCATCACTCTTAGTTATCGTTGGTTAAGTGCAAGAGAATTGTTCATGTAGTTAAAGGTTCATTCATTTTTAACATAGATCTTTAAAAGTGCTAAAAATCACTTCATTTCTTTTGTTCTTTATATAAATTTTTTGGGCTACCCATTAATACCAACGCATTTGTACTTAGGACTGGGAGCAAACCATACATTTCACATGTACATAAATGATCTGGCTTCAATAACTTCTGATCTGTTGGTGGAGAGAGACAAGTAGAGAGAGTAAGAGGAGAGGGCTGCGGCCCAGGCTCGCTAGGGACCTGCGTGATCCCTGCCCCACCTGGGAGGGGGTCTCAGAGGGCTGCCCAGAGGACTGTAAGGAAAGTTTTTAGGGACGCCTGGGTGGTGCGGTTGGTTAAGCATCTGACCCTTGCTTTTGGCTCAGGTCATGATCTCAGGGTCTTGAGATCGAGCCCTGTGTCCAGCTCTGAGTTGGCTTGAGACTCTCTCTCCCTCTCCCTCTGCAACCCCTCCACTATCTAAAATAAACAAAACTTTTTAAATCTGGTTACTTTAAGTGGTAGAAATTTGTAATTAACAATAACGATTTAACAGGTTTGTAATACACAAAATTGGGAAACAATAATCCGTAATTAATAATTAACAATGATGGACAATATTGGAAATTCGTAATTATCAACAATATTGTTTTAAAAAATTTGACAATAATCTTTAAATTAAATTGTCATCAACAATATTGGAATCTTCTGAACACTTGCCTCAGCATTCTTTGCAGATTGCCCAGGCTGTAAACTTTTCTTGGAGACTCGTGCCATGCCCTTCATTGTAAACACCAGTGATTATGCAAAGCTACAAGGCGAGCGTACTTCCAGTGGCTTAGTAAACTGCCTATAGAGTTGTTTGCTCTTAAATGAACTCTTACTGCTAAGGTTTTTATTTATTTTTATAATACTTTATTTTTAAAAGTAGTTTATTTGTTTTTTGGTAATCTCTACATCCAACATGGGGCTGGAACGCACAACCCCGAAATCAAGAGTGACATACTCTTCCGACTGAGCCAGCAAGGGTCCCCCCCTCCACCCCAGCTAAGACTCTTAAATCACTGGCTCTGCTTCTTTGGGAGGAGACCTGGAACATTAGCTGCTGTTTTGCAAAACTCCTACTCTGCTTACGTTTCTAGATTCATTATTTGTAATTTGCTGTGGATAGGGAAGGCGAGCAGAGATATTAGGATTATATTTAAGATCAAATATAACAGATCTAGTGGTTTCGCTTGATAGGAAAGTAAAGCGCGTGGGGTGGGCTGCAATGGTCTTCTGGGGGCCGATTTGTTTATTTCCTCGTTCTCAGGTGGTTCGAGGTCGCATTGGACGGAATAGTGACTTCTCAGTAATTGAGTGGTCTACCGTCTTCTGTAGTGACATTGTTCTTCCACTATTTCACTATGTACCATGTTCACTTTTATCCTGCTTATCACTGCCTTTATTTCTTATGAACTTGAGTTGTACCCTCAGTCACCCTTCCTCGTCCCTGCAGTCCTCATACGTGAGTCTAATACCCACAGCAGTTTCTCTCGCCTCTTGATTTTGTGAGTTGCTGAGCTGGAGGCAAAGCCGGCATACTCCTATCTAGCCTGCAAAGCCCAGTTCAAATGACTCGCTCGGAGAAACTTTTTCTTACGATAATCATGTTTCTCCTGCAGAATAGTTTATATGTGTAGTTCCATTGTGATTTTAATCTTCCTCCTGTAACTCTTAATCTGCACAACATGTTCATGTCTATATGCCTGTCTTTTTACTTGGACTATGGCTCTTTTGAAGTCAGGTCCATTCATCTCTCAAAGTCTGTTACCCAAAAAATTGTCACTTGGTAATTGTTGATTTTACAAAATATGGTGTTTTATGGTTTGCACTCAATCTCTTTTTGATAATGCCTATCATTTGTGGGATCCTCCAATTCCCCCACTCACTTAACCCCCCTGCCAGCACATGGAGCTCACGCTTATAGCATCAAAAATTATTTTTTAACTGTATTAACCTAGTCCACCTATTCACAACTTCCTGCATTTAAGAAACCTTCTTACTCTAGGTTTTGCATTTCAGTATCTTTTGGAGTGCAATGTCACCTTGTCGGTTTAGCCGGGAGGGGCTAAGTTTGAGCGTTCTGCTGGGCAGGAGGTAGGAGCTGACAAGTACTGTAAATCCAATGGGCTAAAAGTCAAATTCCAAGATGGGGGGAGGGTTAGCATCTGTTTGTATCAGTCAAAAGTCATGTCCCTGGAAACATTTCTCTTCCCTCGAGGAGTAGCAATTTGGCCATACCAGCCATGTCATTCCTGCCAAAGTCTACCTTTGGTGATTGGCCAGGCTGAGTCTCTCAGGTCATTTTTGGAAACTTTTAAAGTCTGGAAAAGGGGTAGGTCATGGTAGGGTTGGAGGCGGGACATGGGATTTATGATCTGGTGTAAGCACGGAGGGGCCTCCTCCTCTTTTCTGAACAAGGACCCTCTAAAGGGAATAAGAGCAGACCAGTTCTCCTCATGGAGGCAGAGGCCCAAGGATTTTTATGGCCAGAGCAACCAGGGTTCAGGTCAGTACCCAGTTGAAGCCGAGCTCCAGGATAGTATCCTTGATGATTCTGGCCTCATGGCTCCACTCTTCTCAGACTGGTGTTGAACTGACCACGTGGTGGCCCAGGTGGTAAGAGAAGTGTCCTGAGGGAGAGTGGGCAGGGAAAAGGGAGGAGGAAAAGGAAACGGGAGTGTTTCGCTGTACTTAATTCAATTTTTAAAAAGATTTTATCTTTAAGTAATCCGTACACCCCATATGGGGCTCGGTCTCATAACCCCAAGACCAAAAGTTGCATGCTTTACCAACTGAGCCAGCCAGGTGCCCCTCACCATACTTATTAATCTTAGATTGATCCTTAGGGACTCTGATGAAAGTCTGTCTAGAAGAATTTGTCTGTCTAGCAAACTAATTTTCTGCTCTCCATCCAAACATCACAGAAGCATAGCTACCTTTTATTTAGGGAACTCTATCAAAAACTTTAGAAAAAGTAAATAATACTTTTAACAGAAGTGAGATTTCAGTTAAAATTTGCTTATTTGATCCACATTTATTGTGTTCCCACTAATATCAGCCATCATAGTACATGCTTCAGAGAAACTCCATTTAAACAGACAGATTTGAATTCCAAATAGCTTACAATCTAGCGCAAGAGTGAAAAAAATCCAGATAAGTGTACATACCTAACCGCAATGCAAGGCATAATGTGAAAAAGGTCATAGAAATCTATCTAATTTAATATGCAAGTTTGGTATAAAAATAGATGATTTTCAGCTGAGGGGAATCAAGGCTGGCTTTATTTCAGGTCCTTCTAAAGCTTGGGTGACCCTACTGGGTCATGTTGATTTGACTGCATTCCAGATCTCAGTCAGCCTTAGGATATTCAGTATACATAATTATCCCACAGATTTCTCTGCCTTCAACTTATCTGGTAAAAATCCCTTTTGCATTACCAAGTTTCAAGGTAGTGAGACTAAGACAGAAAATAATGTGTGTGGGGTTTTTTGTAATTTTAAAAATGCAATATGATTCTTTAAAAAAATCACACATGCCTTTAATATTTTATTGTTTTGAAGGTTTCAGAGTATTGGGAGAAGATATAGGAAGTGTTTTGGGTAGAAACTAGGAAATTAATTATTCCATTACTTTGATGATTTTGTATGTAGAATTTAGATATCCATGAGTGTCCAGAGAAGATACCAAGTTCTGGGAGAGATGACGGGTGAAGGGAGGTTAAATGAAGATCAAGGCACCTAGGAAAGGTAGAGGGATGACTGGCCAGTCAGTGTAGATTTGGAATAGTTTAGGAGTGGAATAGCCAGTGGGAACAGAGAATGATGGAGAGATGAAAGTGACAGAGATAGAAAGACTTGAAGGAAAGTATGGGACCAAACTTATGGGTAGAATTGAGAAATGCTAGAATGCAGTGTTGTGTAAAATCATATAGGGTCCATCATGGGTGATCCGTTAGATTGGTCAAATGTGGAGACCCATCCATCCATACCCCTTCACTTTCCTTTAAGACCAGTGACATGCATTTTCAAATTACTGACATCTTCATTGAATACAAAAGCAAGGTGTAGGGTGGCAATATTTTTTCTTCTACCCTTCTAGGTTCTTTTGGCTGGTCTATTGGTTAAAGTAAGATGAGACAGATTAATAGGAAAAAACCATAAATTTGTTTTTGTTTTGTTTACGTTATTATGTAAGTATGGGAACCCCATAAAACAGGATACCCAAAGGCAAGTGAAGCAGTGTGGCTACCAGGCCATCCTGAGTTAGGGAATGGGATAGGGGCCTGAGGAGTCAGAAGGAATGAGGGCAATTGACAGGACAATATGAAGAGTAGATGTTTTGTAATTAGATGTTTGCCTTGCCACCTAACTTTTAGATAAAATTATCTCTGGTGATAGTTCTCTTTCTGGGCTGTGCCCCTTACCTAAATTCTTTAGGTAGTTAAGGGAGAGAAAAGTTTTTCTTGAATCTGCTGGGTCTCGTCTACCTTCACCCCATAATAATGTACATACCAAAATGACATATTTTGGGGTCATGTAATCTGCTCACCATCAAAGGTCAATCAAGACTTTGATTTCACTTCTATAGGGTAGAAAATGACTAAACAGCTACAAATTGCTAAGAGAATAGCATAATTTTAGTTAATTTGGTTAAGCAATAGAAAAAAATATACTACATATATAGTGCATGATATCCTTCATTGTCCTACAGATTGCAATTCCACCTGGGAACTATGGTTTAACCAGATGCACAGTGCCTTAAAGACAGAGGCTGGTTAGTGATTACCTGCTTGGTTGACTGAATTATTCATCTATTTGTTCAATAAATAGCATTCTATGAACACTACTGAACCAGGCACTGTTTTAGGCATGGGGGACAGAACAGTGAACAGAAGTCTCCAATGGAGCCAGTGTTTAGGTAGAAGATATAAGATAAGAAAAGAAGCAAACAAAATACACACAATATGTAAATGCAGGCACATCTCAGAGATATCGTGGGTTTGGATCCGGACCACCATGATAAAGCAAACGTCATAATACAGTGAGCCCAGTGAGTTTTTTGGTTTCCCAGTGCATATAATAGCTATGCTCACACTATACTGTGGCCTATTAAGCATGCGATAGCATTACGTCTAAAAAAAAAGTACATACCTTAATTAAAAACTACTTTATTGCTCAAAAATGTTAACTATCATCTGAGCTTTCAGTGAGTTGTAATCACTGATCACCGTAACAAACACAGTAGTGATAAAAAAAAAAGTTCAAAATATTGTGAGAATTACCGAAATGTAACAAAAATGCTACTGCTATTGGAAAAATGGTGCCAACAGACGTGTGCTATGCAAGGTTTCCACAGCCCTTCAATTTGTAAAAAACACACTATCTGTGAAGCACAGCGAAGTGAATGCGGTACACCAAGGTATGCCTGCATATAATGCTGAATGGAAATATGAAAAAGAATAAAACTAGGCAAGGGTTAGAGTTAAAATGGCAGCGGAGGATTCCATCTCTGATAGGAAGGCTAAGGAAGGTCTTGGGATGAGGTGCGTCTGAGCGGTCATTGAGTGAAGTGAGAGAGAGAGCTGTACTGACTGAAGAGAGGAGTGAAGAAGGAGTGTACTTCGGAAGTGGTAAATTTGTAAGCTCAGTGTAGTAGGAATGAATGACAGGGAGGGGGGCTGGGGTAGGAGGGTAGGTATGGACACGTCTTCAGAGATGTAGCCAGAAGCTAGCGAGACCGAAGACTTGGCCGGCACGCTGAGGTTCTCGATGTTGCACAAAGTACGATGGGAAGCCACTGGTGGGTCCTGGGCCGGGGTCTGCGTGATCAGGCCTACATTTGAATTGGATCACCGCAGCTGCTGCAGGGGATGGAGTCAAGAGTAAGGAGCAACCAAGAGAGGCTACTTTGACCTTCCTGGAGCACCGTGATGGTGGTTTGAATTGGGATGGTGGTGAAATTGGGATGGTGAAAAGTAGTAGTGAGATTTGCAGTGTATTTTGAAAGTACATCTGAAAGAATTTCTTGATACACTGAATGTATGATGTGAAAAAGTCAAGGATGACTCCAAGGATTTTGACTTAAGTAACTGGGCGAATGAATGACTCGCTTACTGGCATGAAGATTTGGGAAATGAGCAGGTTTGGGATGTTGTTTGCTTTTGGACTGGATTAGTTTGAAATGGCTCTTCAGCGTCTAAGGAGAGCAGTCAAGGAGACACTTTGATACGTGAATGTGAGGTCCTAGGGAGAGGAGAGAATAGGAGAAATAAATTGTGGACTGGTCTGCATACAGCGTTTTGTCTGATACTGAAGCTATTTTTGTACTGATGTACAACAAAGCTACACTCTGCACTGGATACTCACAATACACACATTGCACTTCACTATCCTCTTTTAAAAGTCACCCTCCCACCCAGACAACATAACCTAATTGCTCTATAACATAGAGTTCTTTTCTCTTAAGTATTTGAAGGCAATTGAGAATTCTGTGTATTGTACTCATTGACCACGGTGACAAATTAGCGCGCCCCAGCCAAGTAAATATTCTCTAAAACATTTTTCAAAAATATGTAACCACCATGCATCTTGCATATATTTATTCATCTTTTAATCACTAAATTATTCAATATGTATAATGAATATTTGCTATGAATTTATATTTACAAATATGGCATCTCAAAGAGCATTCTTCATCAGTTTGGGAAAGAGAAAAATGTCTCCATTAAATAATTTTGTGAAAACGCAAGACTGTCTTAAACTAAATGTCAGGATTCATGGCACAAGTAAGAAACACAAAGGGAATTTAAAGGAGAGAAAAGCTAACCCCCACCCCCCCAAAACAAAACAAAACAAATGAGTGTACCCCAAGGTGCCAAGTGTACAATTCTGGAACACCTCAAAGGGTTTAATGTAAAAGAACTGAGAAGCAATTCGGAAGCGCTCTCCAGGCTAACTCTCCAATCGCTAACCCTCCTGTGGAAGGGCATTTCAAAGTCATCACACATTATCTAGCTTCAAGGTCATGGAACCCATCGTGACCTAGTGTAGCCTGAATTGTTTTCTATCTAAAATCCCTGAAGTGACCCCATAGGACAGGTTCAGGATGGGGTAACAAGGGAAGTTCAAGGAGAATTCTTAAAGATATCCGCTAATATCACCACGTAACTTTTGGGACATGCTTGCCTGGGCCCCTCCTATCTATCCTTCATTTTTAGACTCCGCTCAAGAAACTCCCGGTATCTAAAGGGTTTGCAACTTCATAATGAAAGACCTGTTTTGGTGAAGGATCCATTTCACTCCACGTGCATGTGAGGGGAGGGAGACAGACAGGGACACTCTTCAAGCATTTGTTAAGTTATTTATATCTTTCTTCTCTAGGCTGACGCTGGTTGGATGTGCCTTTCAGTATTTGCTCGGATTGATAGAACTGCCTCTCCTCTCATTCATTTTTCAGTTGGTAGATGCATTTTGGCTACTGGATGCCTGTCAGTGGCTGCTGTGCCCTGATGTTGTTTATCAGATGTCTGTGTCTCTATCATCTCTTTCACTCGGATGCCAGCAGCTAGAGTGGTTCATCCTTTCTGTGCTCCCTGATGTTTTCTCTATTTTTATAGGAAAGGATGCATTTAGAGTTACAAAGGTGTTTTTCCTTGATCCGTTTAAGATTCACTCAGTTAAAAAAAAATTAAAAAAAAAAAGATTCACTCAGTTAACTGAAGAAAGATCAGTAACAAATGTCCCTTTTTCAGGGAAGGGTCAGCTTTGGAGGTCATAGAACCTACAAAAAATAATGCTCTTACATGGCCACTCAGTGTCTCAATGAAAGTTAATTTTCTCTTACTGGAATTATTTTTTTCAGAAACAATCAATTAAGAGGACTCATCAAGCACTCTGGCTGTTTCCTCCTTTATCCGTGCTACTCTGCTGCCTAAATCTTTCCACAGTGTTTATACACAACCCACAGCTTTTATGCTGTCCTTTAAATAATAATGGACTTTATCATACTTGGCAGAAATTTACTTGTTATAAATTGAATTATTTAGTTTTATTCTTTTTAAAGACAATATAGGCAGCTTTTAATTCATTAACTTAGGATCAAGGCTTAGGACTATCTTGAGACCGTGGCAGTGTACACACACGGCAATGTCATTTTGACAGGTGCAGGCTGAAAATGAAAGCATATCCACAACCACATTTCTTCAATGTGATAAGTTCCGAGGGCATTCAGGGATTATTATTTTAAAAATATGCTTGCTGGCTGCCGCTCTGCTACCAAAAATAAGCTAGTCTTAGGCAGACTGAGCATTAGAGGACATTCCTGGGAACTATTTCATTCAGGACCATTTGTGACAAAGCATTTTCTGAACTCTTTTTTACTACCTTCTTTTCTCTGCTTTGCAGCCAAACCAGTTAATGTCAAAAGAAGCAGGACTGCTCTTTGTGTGTGTGTGTGTGTGTGTGTGTGTGCGCGTGTGTGTTTTAAACCAAATATACTCTTTACTGCCAAAACGTATAACAGACAAATTAATTTAAGCCCGTAGTTTATCTCAGTCGTTTCAGATCATCCACTAATGGGAGTCGGTGCCATAAAACATACCATGTTTTAGGAGACACGACAGAGGACTGGGGGAGAAAAAAAAATCATTGGGTGTCTGAGCTGGAGAATCTGGAGTCAGGGAGCCCAGAAGTTGTCTGCTGGCAGCCGGGTGACCTTGAACGAGTTGCTGCCCATCGGATCCTGGGTCTTCAGCTGGGAAATGCAGCCTAAGTGCCGCCGGAGAGCGACTGTGCCAAAGACGTTGTTAGAAGAATGAGAAGCAGCAGTGACTTGGGGGCACGTCGCCCTGCACGGGGGCGGCGCCGGCGGGTTTGGAGGCCGCAGCAGGTGCCGCTCGGTCCGCTCCCTGGAGGGGACGCTGCCTGCCCACGGGGGGCCCGGAGGCGGGGGTGCGGGGTGCGGGGTGCGGGGTGCGGGGTGCGGGGTGCAGGGTGCGGGGCGCGGCCTCGGGGCGCTCGTCGGTCCCTGGGGAAGGGCCTCGCGGGGGTCCCGGCCCGGGGCGGTCCGAGGGTGCCGGCGCCCCCGGGTCCTGGCCGCAGCACCGAGGGGCGACGAGCGCAGGAGGAGTCGGGGCTCGGGAGGGTCGGGGACGGTGCCCTTGACCCCGGGGCGGCGGGGGAGGAGGAGGAGGAGGAGGAGGAGGAGGAGGAAGGGAAGGGGAGGGGGAGGAGGCTGCGGCGCCCCGGCTCGCGCGCCCTTCCCCGCCGCGCCCCCGCCCGCGCCCCCGCCCCGCGCGCCCGCAGCCCCCGCAGCCCTCGCAGCCCTCGCAGCCCCCGCCCCCGCCCTAACGGTCCCGCCCGCGGCCGCCGCGCCCTCCGCCTCGGAGACGGGACCGACGTGAGCCGCCCGGGCGGGTCCGCGGAGGCGGCGGGGACCTCCCCTCCCTGGGTTCCCGCCCCGCGTCTCGGCGCCCAGCCCGCGCCCGCGCCCGCCGCCTCCCCCGGGACGCCCCCTGCGCTCCTCCCCGCCTCCCCCTCCCCGTCCCCGTCCCGGTCCCCGTCCCCGTCCCCGTCCCCCTCCCCGCGGCTCCGGTCTCCATCCCCCGCCCCTCCCCCTGCCACCCGCGGCGCCTCCATCCCCCGCGGCTCCCCCCTCCCCCCGGGTACCCCCCGCGGCGGGGCTCCATCCTCCCCTCCCTCCATCCTCTCCTCCCTCCCTCCATCCCCCTCCCTCCATCCTCCCCCTCCCTCCATCCTCCCCCTCCCTCCATCCTCCCCCTCCCTCCATCCCCCTCCCTCCCTCCATCCCCCTCCCTCCCTCCATCCTCCCCCTCCCTCCATCCTCCCCCTCCCTCCATCCCCCTCCCTCCATCCTCTCCTCCCTCCATCCTCTCCTCCCTCCCCTGCTCCCCGCCCCCCCGCGGCGCGGCTCTCACGCGCAGCCGAATCGGGCGCCGCCTCCATCAGAGCCGAGCCGGCGGCTCCGAGGAGCAGCAGCCTGTGCCGCCGCCGCCGGGCCCCCGCGTCCCCCCGCGTCCCCCCGCGTCCCCCCGCGTCCCCCCGCGTCCCCGCATCCCGCCCCGCCCCGGCCCCGGCGCCCTCCGCAGCCCCCCGGCCTCCCGCCCCCCGGGGCCCTGCGGCTGCTGCCCGAGCCTGCCGGCCGGCGGGGCTGCAGAGGGCGGCGGCGGCCCCAGCATGAGCCCCGAGGGCGGCCTCGGCGGCAGGACGGGCGGCGGGGACCCCGGGCCGCCCCCGCCCCCGCCCCCGCCCCCGCCCGGGGAGCCCGGGGAGCCCGGGGAGCCCGCCGCGGCCCCCGCGCCCGCCCGCCACCTGCCGCCGCCGCCCGCGCCCCCCGAGCTGCCCGCGGGCCCGGAGGGGGCGGCGGCCGGGGACCCCGGGGCGGGGGCGGGGGCGGGGGCGGGGGCGGCGGGCCGGGGCGTCCCCGCGGAGCCCGAGGGCGAGCCGCCCGAGACGCGCTCGGTGTGCAGCAGCCGCAGCAGCAGCAGCGGCGGGGGCGAGCGGCGCGCGGGGCTCCCGCACCAGCACCACCAGCCCATCTGCAAGATCTGCTTCCAGGGCGCCGAGCAGGTAAGGCCCGGGGCGGCCCGGCCTTCAGCACCGCGGACAGCGCCCGCCCCGAGCCGCACTTTCCTTCCCTCCTTCCTCCCCGCCCCCCCCGCCCCCACCTGGTTTCGCAGCTCTGCATTCCTCAGGTGCTTGAACCGCACTGCCCTAAGCATCTCCTTGGCCAGCTGCTAAGTGGCCTTTGCTTTATGGACGGAAAGTGATCGACATCCCTTTTCTCTCCAAATGCATCCCGAGGCAGGTAGCCTTAGACTGCAAACTGAGCATGAGTCATGTCGGAACCAAAAAGGGCAGGCTCTTTGCACATTGCACACTGGGCTGACCTAATCTCACCGACGCGAAGAGCTCGTCACCGTTTTTTACAAGAAGACTAGGGATGTACTTTGACCTTGTGAAAGAAAGGCTGTTTGGCTAACTATATGCGTTTTGTATTTTGTTAGTCATCAAAAACTCCCCTTGGAGGTGCATGCAAACTTGCACGAGAAGTAATGCGTTTTGCATTCCGTTAGTAATTAAAAACTCCCCTTACAGGTGCATGCAAACTCCCCTTAGAGGTGCATGCAAACTTGCACAAGAAATAATGCGTTTTGTATTCCGTTAGTAATTAAAAACTCCCCTTAGAGGTGCATGCAGACTTGCACAAGAAGTAATAATCTTGGAGACAACAGCATAACCTATCTCCCGCAAAGTGTGTGGTCTGAGGAAACATGAGGTTTAATATTTTTAAAAGTAAGGAAATTGCGTAAGAATATGCAGGCTTTCAGGAATATAGTGCCCCAAGTCAATATTTATGATGCTACATTTAGAAGAAAATAAAAGCATAATGCTATTGGAAGCTACTTTCTGGGATGCCAGGCATTTCTTCTTTAGCAATGATTAAGAATAACTGCAGAGGAAATGCATCTGACCATCCACTTAAAAGTTATTAAAGAGATTTAATAGTACAGCTTTCCCCCAAGGGTATTGGGAGCTATATCTTGCAGACATTTGGTATGTCGGTACAACATTTATGTCATGACTCTAAGCAATATCTTTGAAATACTTTTAAGACTTTAGTTTCCTTCCCATCAAAGGTATAAAAATTTAATTTCATTTTTTAGGGTAGTTTGATGCTGTATCCTTCTGGGTAAACGGCTTTTAAAAGCAAAAGCAAGTGTGTGTGTGTGTGTGTGTGTGTGTGTGTGTGTTTAATAGAGACACAGATATAAATATTCACATGAGCTTTTTTCTTCCCAGGGGGAGTTGTTAAATCCCTGCCGATGTGATGGGTCAGTTCGGTACACGCATCAGCTGTGTCTGCTAAAGTGGATCAGTGAGAGAGGTTCCTGGACCTGCGAGCTCTGCTGTTACAGATACCATGTCATAGCCATTAAAATGAAACAACCTTGCCAGGTAAACATTTGTGACATTTTTTTTTTCCTGAAATGATTTTGCTAAACATGTGTGTGCACTTGAGTTTAGTTATTACCAAGGATATTTACATATGCTCCTTAAAAACATTTTATGCAAATCAAAGATTTAGGATTTGTTGAGTTGTGCTTTGAGAAATCTGTGATATTTTTATCTGAGAAACTCTAGAAACATTTTATTCAAATGGTTTCCCTTACTAGTTTGTTGCTTTTTGATGAAATTATACCCATTTTGTTTCTAAAAGGGCAAAGTTGGTAAACCGTCTTGTAGTTCAATTACATTAATTTTATTAATTAGAAATGCCACACAATTTATTTTAATAATAATATTTTGTTTGATTTAACATTGAAGCCCAGAATGGGATCCACTTATGGAAAATACATGCAAGTGAAGCAGGACTTTACTAGTCTGGAAACTTCAGTTGAATCTATTAGCTTTATCTGAAAACTTTTTTTCACTGAAATAGGCTCTCTCTCATATGATGACATGCTTAGAAGCTTTGGCTACTTTCATCCTTTGCTACATAGTGGATGCAGAAGTATTTCCAACAGTTTCAATAAAATCACTGAAATTGTGTATATCCTTAAACTTTTTATGTATAGTCGTATAAAACACAATACCCATAACCTTACGAATGCCCTCGAAAATATAAGCTTTGGTTTTTTTCATAGTGGAACTGATTCAGGCTCTTTGAAGAGACTGGTGGGATATAAAATTCAAAGTGTTAAGAATGACATATTAAATTAAAGCAGAATAGTGTATAATTGATAAGATCTGGTAGTGACATGGGGCTGAAGTTAAGCAGACATAAAAGAGTAGGTTCAAACCAGAGACAAAGGAGACGATGGAAGAAAGGGAAGGAAGGGGATTGAAAAGCTAGGAGGGTAAGAAAGTCATAAAATCTAGTGTTCCCTGTTTTTGTTTAAATTAACAAATGTAGTTTGCATTGAGTAATGTAAAAATAGGTGAAACCTGGTGATTTCAGAGGAGCCTGGAAGCTGAATTACTATTGCATTAATAGTTTAGATTTCATAGGTTTTAATTTGTGCATCCTTCATATGGCTTGCAATTAATTTGCATCTCTGATAGTCATCATTTAAAGCATGATTAGCAGGCATGAAATGAAAATATGCATTTTTTTTCCAAGTTGACCAAAAGCTTATAAATAATTTGGAAAGAAGACTAACTAATGTGGATGAATGATGCTATCATGCTGGAGATAGGCACAAACCTGGCACATGTTCCCAGGACTTCTAATTGATTGAACTACTTGGGTATCAATTTATGGATCTATCACAGTTGTCTTGAAAGCAGACAGAACCACGTCCAGATAAATGATAAGAGTAGTATCATTGGATTTACAATAATTCTATGACTAGAAACATGGGGGGATGAGAAAAAGGAAGATTTGGGACTCCAGTGAAAAGCCGCATGAGAAGCACTATAGCCAGATAATTCAAGAGCTCAAATGGAATACCAAGTATTTCAGACACTTATGGCAACTATATATTAACTCATGTGAGGTGATTAGTTTTGAAGTAAGCAGAAGTAGGTCCGTGATATAATTTCAAAATAAAGAAGAAACAAAGGGCTGGGGCAAAAAGTATTGTTTACTAATTCTATAGCAAAATGAATTGATTTCTACTATGTTTTGCTTCATTCATAAAACAAACCGTTCAATGTCATTTTAACAAGAGCAGTTCCCTAAAATGTGTTTTATGATATGACCAAAAAACTAAAGAAATTAAAAAAAAAACAACCAAAACCCCAAAACTAACCCAGTGTGGCTAATACACTGAATTAATTTTATTATGACATAGGCAAATACGGCCATGATCTGTAACGTGACCTGTTTGTGAGAGTGAAGTACAAAATAATAATTGGAAACAAAGTTGCTATTAATGTGATGATGATAGCTCAGATCATGCCCAAGAAAATAACTTTCCAGGACTAAGTGCATAAGACGCTCAGTACTCTTAATGGGTGGAAATCAGTTAGGAGGTTCCTGGAGTATGGATTCTTCTACCCAGGAGCAATTTATTCTCAGATAAAGTTTCATTAGTTACGTGACATTTCCGTTATGGATGACCTGCAAACTGAACGCTTACTCTCATTTTTGGTTTTTCTCCCTTGCTGTTGTGAGGCCGATCAGATTTAGCATTTATCACATTGATGCTTTTATGACCTGGCAGGAATCCATTTCTTCCTGGTGTAGGATCAAAAGGGAAGTATGTTTTGGCACTCCCGTTCACTTTCCCCATCCCTCTGCCCTAAGTATAGAGCCCTCCATAGCTGTGAGTGGGTGGTTCCTTGGATGGAGAACAGAAGAGAGAATAAATAATAATATTAATAGAGAACACTTGCTGAACACTTAAGCTGTGCCAGGCACTGTTCTAAGTGCTTTACATATGCTGATACTGATGGTTAATCTTCATAACAAACCTACGAGGTGTAGGGAACAGTATAATCACTATTTTACACAAATGGAAACTGAGGTAGGCACAGGAAAGTTGCATAACTTCTACTAGGGATATATCCAGTCAAAGGCAAAGCCAGGATTCAAATGTAGTCGGTCTGGCTCCGAGGTCCATGCCCCATAGTAAAAAGTTGTTCTCAGTTGCATCATAGCCATTTCTGGGCCTATCATGGCTCGTCCTGTGCAGCACTGAGCCAGTCAGGAGCTGGTTTTAGCCTGGGTCTCCAAGATGATCTAGAGAGGCTTTGACTGTTTATTGTCGTATAACAAACTGCTCCAAATCCTTAGTAGTTTAAACAGCAATCGGTTTCCATCTCTGCAGAGCCTGGGTTAATTGAGGTCAGCTGGAAGGTTCTTCTCCGTATACGATGTCCGTCTGGAACTGTAGTTATCCAGAGGTTTGACTAGATGGGAGCATCCAAGATGGCTCACTCGCATGACTTGCTCTTGCTGCTGTTGGCTGGATGCTCAACTGGGGCTGTGGTTGAGGTGCCTCAGTTCTCTTTCCACGTGACTCAGATTTTTCACAATATTTTGGTTGAGTTCCAAGTACATACAGCTCTCTTAAGGCCCGATCTTGGAAGTGGCACAGTGTCATGTATGCTGCATTCTCTCGACTGAAGCAAATCACAGGGCCAGCCCACATTGAAGAGAAGGGAAAATAGATTTCACCTTTGGAATCGGTCCTTCTTTTAAAGAGAGTGGCTATCTTTAATCCACAATAGGAGATAGCTTCTAAAAATAGCTCCATCGGCCTACCCTGGTCTCTGCATTGAGTACTTGTAAGGTAGGTCAACAGACGCCACCATAACTTCCCTCCCAGGGCTCAGAAATAAAGAAAGCTTCAAAAAAAAAAAAAAAAAAAGTATGGGAGGTTGATTTCATCAGTGGTGTTTGATGCGTAGCCTCAAGCGCCTTCAGGAGTGATTACTACCCTGAGGTACCTCCGGGTGCTCAGGGGGATGTGGGGACAGAGGAGGGAAAGGAGCAGCTAACCAGGAAGCAGGAGTGTGTGTGAGGGCAACGTGCTGCAAAGAGTCCAAAACTTTAGTTTTACTTGTTTTTCTCATTGAGATTAGAGTTCTTTGAGAATGTGGGTCTAAAACACCCCATTCCATCAGATTTCAGTGATGTTCAGCAACGTGACCCAGTAGAAAACCGATGTATCCTCTAAACATATTTAAACCTTAATTGCTGTGTCATTAGCAGCAGGAGTTAATTAAGACATTCCAAGTAATTAACATGCATTTACCCTCCTACCTACTTGCAGGATCTATTTTATTGATTAACATATTCAAGATGGTGCACTAATAATATTTCAAGAGTAAAAGCTAGTTCTGTTTTGAATCTCATAGTATGGTATGAAGTTAGTAGAATCTAAGAATACATAAAATCAAGTTTTTCTGGAGATGTTGGTGACATTGACTAATTAAGCTATATCCAAGCTATATTTTGAATGCTTTCAGTACTTTTTTTTCGAGAAATATAGATGTTTGAAGAGATATCATTTATTTGGTGACATGTTGTATGGGAAGCTTAAGACTTGTGCTGGAAGACTGAGTGCACTGCCTCAGCATAGGAGAGTACACTGTAGTTGGAAGGTGCTTGCTGTATTACCTTGCACAGCTCACTTAACTCTTTGTGCCTCGGTGTTTAAAAGTGATCTCGAAACCCAACATGGGGCTGGAACTCATGACTCTGAGATCAAGAGTCACAGGCTCTACCTGCTGAGCCATCCAGGAGTCCCTCAGTTAACTCATCTTCAAAAGACCTTAATGGCACCTATTTTATCCATTGTTTTGGGGACTAGACGCCTAATAAATGCAAAGTGGTTGGGGTAAGGCCCAGCACATAGCAGGTGCCATTTAACGTTGGCTCTGATGCTTATTACTTGTTCGTTCAGCTCACAGGTGGCCACACACAGAGCAGTGCTGTTCAGCTTCTGAAGCATCATTTGTTTACACTTTGGAAATCCCCCTGCTGAGTGGGATGTGTGTGTGTGAGTAGGAGAAGATTGGAGAAGCCCCAGAGATCCCTGGGGGGTGATCCCAAAGAGGCTCAGACAGTTGGCAGAGCATCAGTCAGAGTGAATAGCGGCGTCCATCAGCGTTCCTTCTTCCTCCCTTACTTAGAGCACCCAAGAACTTGCCTTGGATGGCATCGAGAGCTGCAAGCGGGCCGTATACCTTTGCGAATATTAGGCCCCTGGACGTTTTTACTGGCCTGTAACATTTTTATCAGCCTTCCCCTTATGGCTTTTCCTTTCAACACGTACAGTGCGTTGTCGGCAACAGGTGTTCTCATAGCAGTAAGAATGACTGGAAGGTCTCCTAGGAGGAAGAACGACCTGAGAGTGTTTTTCCTTTTTATCCATATTCTTAAAACCCTGGGGCTCATCGTGACAGTTCCAGATTAGAGAGGAAGTTGGCACCAGGCGGGTTCCTCTTGGCTAATGTTCTGGACCTCATTCGTAAAGTGTTTATAGAACCTTAGCTGCTCTAGGAACCCCGTAGTCACTATCTTCTCTGAGTGAGGCTGTGTCGTGAAAGGGGCGGTCTACCCTCAGAAGTCCTGTGTTCTCACGATATAGCCCATACACCAGAAGGCAGCAAGTTGTTATAGAAAACCGACTGTGATTTTGAAAATGTAATAAGAAAACATCAGAGCATGAACTTTATCTGTAATGCATGCTGCCATTTGAGATACTTCAAGGCATTTGCCTTTTATGGCTTAAAAATGTCCACATACATACAATCTGGCTGGTGTGGTGAGCCGCCCCTCTCCTCCTTTTCCCTGACTGTTGCTCTTACTGACGTTCTCTGTAGGCTTGCTAGCAAATGGTAAGCTGAGGAGAAGCTTTTCATTACCATGCCTGAACAACTGAGAAACAGCATTAAAATGGAATATTTAAATGCATATGTTGGCATATTTTATAGGTAATTTAAAATGTCAAAATAAACAAAGAACACATCATGAGGCAATTTGCTCGCCTTTGAAATTATTTTTGTTTCATTTGCTTACTAATTCTCAAAACACATGAATCTTCATTTTACTCACTAGAACAGATTAATGGTTCTCTGCTGAATAAAATATGTAAATTACACCTTGTGTACTACTTATAAGCCATCTTATTTATTGTATAGGCCACATGTACAGGATTTTACAATTTGTCTCAAGGCCAGACTATTCTGAGATGATAGTAAAAGGAGATGAGGTCCATTTAGGCATCATGTGAGGGTGTCGGCCTCTACCTTTTATTGAAAGAGGATTGGGGATGGTGTTGCCCAGATGGGTGATGCTCTCCAGGACTGTCTTCCACATGCATCTGCTTTTCTACAACCCTACCTTTTCTTAGGTGTATTTCCATTTTGATACCTTTCTCTTCTTTACTCCACCCAGTTGCCTGTAGAAGAAAGAAACTCGACCCCCACTGGGATAGGACTGGGCAGACTTTTTGGTCAAAGCAAGTTACGGTGGCAAGAAAATTTGGTAGTGGTTGTGTAGAGGAACCTTGCTGTGGCTACAGAATGTCTTCGCTTGATGACATTTATCTTGTTATATAGACTAGAGGTCAGCAAATCTGTTCTTTTTTTTTTTTTTTTTTTAAGCAAATCTGTTCTATCAAGGGCCAGAGAGTAAATATTTTAGGCTTTGAGGGCCTAAAATACTGTAGTTACTGTCCTAGCATGAAAGCAGTCATACACCTTGTATGAAGGAATGAGTGTGTCTGTGTTCCAGTTGTCTTCACTTAGTAGACCCTGAAGTTTGCATTTTGTATAACCTTAACGTGTCAGGAAATTATATCCTCCTTCTGTCTCCTCCCGTTTAACCCCAACCGTCTAAAATCTAAAACTCGTGGGCAACACAAAATGAGGTGGTGAGCTGGATTGGGCCAACGTGGATTTGGCAATAGCTTGCCAACCCCTGATTTAAACAAATTGAGGGGCAGCCCGGGTGGCTCAGCTGTTTAGTGCTGCCTTCAGCCCAGGGCCTGATCCTGGTGTTCCGGGGTTGAGTCCCACGTCGGGCTCCCTGCATGGAGCCTGCTTCTCCCTCTGCCTGTGTCTCTGCCTCTCTCTCTCTCTCCCTCTCTCTCAAGAATAATAAATAAAATCTTTTTAAAAAATTAACAAATTGAGTATTGATATGGACTTAGGTGCCTTCTGACCTCTTAGAAAATGAAATGGGTGAAGTTTTCCAAGATTTTATGTGTTTCTTTGTAATTTTGAGTGAAATCATCATAAACCTATCTCATTTAGAAATTGGTGGTACGATAGCTCCATAACAAAACGCTGTGACCTTCTTCCAAACTGTTTCTTGGTTGTATCAGACTCACATCCTCCATTCCCAGGAGCAGCTTTAGTTAAGTTAGAAGCAGAAGATAGAGACATCCCAGAATTAGCCCCTTGCATCCCTGGAATAGGCCACCTTCTTATCTCCTTAAGTTGTAGAATGCATTTTAGAGTATTCGTGATCCATTCCTAAAGCAAGTCCTCCCAGGCTGTCTGCAACTCAACAGGTATGCTCAGAATACCCCGTTTTGAATGTCTTAGGATGATATTTAGTTTGATTGGGGTTTCCAAGCTTACCTTCTGGGAGGGCAAGCTTATCAGTGAGTGGGAAGAGTTTTAGAACAAATTCCGTAGCACAGTTCGACACAGCTTGGGAAAACGTCTCTTTCTTGGTCACTCTGTGGTCATTCAGTGAGTACTTGTGGAATGAATGCATGAATGAATGAATAAGTGAGCATCTTGTAAGACAAACAGAACCATGAGGGTCATGTTCATATTTGTGCAGTGAGAATATGTCTTAAGGAAAATGAGTTGCGTTCATTGCTCACACATCAGCCATCTACTGGCTGTTAGTTCCCAACTTGTTCTTAAATTGCTCTTCTAATAATTCTGTTTCCAGTGTGCTTGGGCAAATATGTTCAGTTCTTCAGACCACTGGAGAAAGTCTTAAGGGTAATAGAAGGATCTATTTTTAAAAACCTAAAATTAAAAAAAAAAAAAAAGGTTCCAGAGAGACATGTCTGCTCTTTTCACAAAATCAAATGTCATGAAAAAAGACTCTGTGAATGTGAAATTACCCATGTGTGACACACTTGCTTTCTTGAGGTTGTCACTGGTTGAAGGATTTCATCTAGGGTTTGTTCAGAGAATTTAAAAAATTTGTTGGAAATTTTGCTGTATGATCATAGGTATAGGATGTCTGTAAGAATGTCTATTGGGTATAGCTTTTTTGGTGTGGAATCTGTCACCAGATTGAAAACAAGGTGTCTTTTTTTCTTTTGTTTTGTTTTGTTTTTTTTTTGACAGATTGTACAGTTGTAACATAACTTCAAAAGTGCTTTTCCACTGGTGATAACAATACTCCAGCACAGGGAGATGTAGCAAGAGAACAGACTATTTCTTCCTTGCTCGTTTCCTGCTTGGCATGTGGCTTTGCTGTGATGTGACTGATAAAGTCAACTTCCTTCTATTTTTGGACCTTGTAAGAGGAGAATGTGGTGTAACTGAGGGCAAAGCGAGTGTGCTTCTGACCCTTGAGGGCAGTAGGGAGTGGACCCACAGGAGATGGTCACCTACAATTACAATGGATGCTGGACTCAGAGGTGTTTCCAGGAAAAACTGCGCTGTGGCTTGTGCTTTCTGTATCCTTGAATATTTGACAGGATCTTCCCTGTGAGCATAATTTCTAATTCAACAGCTGTTCTACATGATTTAGCTGAGCAAAGTCCCATGTAAGTACGGGTAGACGACCTCAGCAGGAAGCAGTCACGTGGGAAGACAGGACAGAAACCTGGAAGCATTTCTCTGTAGGCAACGTCAATAAGAAAATCTACTGAGGAGACATTTCTTATTCCATCCTTCCTTTTAGGGATACTTTGCTCCAGAAACTCCTGTCTAAAAACCTGCTCTCTCTCTCTCTCTCTAGGTTTTATCTCTTCAAGACCGTTCACCTTGATAACACTTGGGCAGTGTATCCTTATCCTTCTCTTAGTAGTCCTTCTCTTAATGTGCCTTTTGGTTTTGTTTCTCATTTTGGTATGCTAATTATGTGCAAGTGGCCAAAGCTTAATTCGGGCGCAGGGGGGCCTCCCCTATGCATCTAGCTCTTATTACAGGAACCCTCAGGCACTCCTTTGTTATATATGGACTTGCACTTGTGCCATGACACTCATTTGGGTCATGACTCTGAGTTACATTATAGTTCAAATAAACAAGGAACTATTTCAAGATATTTATACAGGCTCGCCTTGGTTTGTTCGGCCTGTTAAAAAAAGATTTTTAGGAATGATAACATTTCTTGCAAGTATCAGGGAATCTTACTTATATTCTTGTGAGAGAATATTCCAGAAACCATAGAAAATACTTTTGCTTTTTCCTCTCCCCCCTGCTACCTCCCCAGTATTAACTTTTTCTATGTTACATTTGCAATTTTTTTGCATAAATATGTATGTAAGAGGAATCTCTCTTTAGTTTAAAGAAAAAATAACTTTAAAAGTTTATAGTGAAATAGAACACAGTGTAAGATTTACTAGGAATATATTCAGTATTCAGTAAATATTTATTTTATACTCATTCCATCTTTTTCTTCCTTTTCTTGACAACATCTTCCCCTTATTTTTTTTTAAGTGGGAACAAGTAGATGGGGGGTTTTCCAGTCCTTTTAGAGAGGAAAGATTATTGATCCTTACATTGTTTCCTCTAGGACCAAGCATGCCCAAGCTCATATATGGAAACTGAAAGAAAATCTTGAACGTAAAATCACCTTTTTCATCCCTTCTGAAACTGTGTTCCTTTACCTTTCGTGGTGGAGTCTCAGTCCTACTCCTATAGTTTCTATTGAATTCATTTTCGGATCCAGACAAGACTTCTCAGCAATTTGAGAAGTAGTATAAAGAAGTGAAAAAATGCTAAGCCAACAAGATTATCAGTAATTGTGCCAGAATTTGTTGGGTAGCTTTGGAAGAAGACATATGATTCTTAGACTATGGAGGGAAAGACTCTTGGATATTGAAAACTGTTTGAGTAATTTGGTGAAACATGTAACAATGGGTGACTCATCTCCCTACCTCCTGCCTGCCTCTTCTCTCTGGTCTGCACCCTACTGTTGTTACAGAAAAGGAAATTTGAGATAGAAATATGCTACTTTCATTCTGGACCTGATTAAGCTCTACGACAGCAAACTTTAGAGGGAAAACAACCATTCCTTGAGTTGCTTGTAGGGAAAACCACTGCTAAGTGGTGATGAATACATGGAGATTATTAATACAACAGGGCACAGCGATGGATTAATACGTGCTTGTTTTTGGCCTAAAAGATTATTTTCGGAGGTTAGCCTAAAAACACTTCATCTTTGTTATTTTCTACTGAAAATTACACAATCAATACTTTTCTGTTGATCATTTTTTCACTCATTCAACAAATTGACCACTGTTATGTAGCAGGCACTGTTCTAGGCCCTAGAGCTACACAGTTAGGTAAACCTCTGCTTCTTATTCTAAACCCTTGATGGTGAGGGACAGACTGTAAACAAGTAAGCATATAGAATTTGAAAACTAGGTAATTAGAGATCATGTTAATACTTCTCCTGGAAATAAACTTCTCCTGTGGTTAAAACAGGACATGCTAGAATGAGCCATGTGGTACTGGATTAGAGTTGGAGACATTAGTATAAATTCATGTTTTGCTTAAGATAGGTACAAATATTAATAGATATGCACTTAGGGGGGATCCCTGGGTGGTGCAGCGGTTTGGCGCCTGCCTTTGGCCCAGGGTGCGATCCTGGAGACCCGGGATCGAGTCCCACATTGGGCTCCCGGTGCATGGAGCCTGCTTTTCCCTCTGCCTATGTCTCTGCCTCTCTCTCTCTCTCTGTGACTATCATGAATAAATAAAAATAAAAAAAAATTAAAAAAAAAGATATGTGCTTAGGCATGGGTTAGTACGCACACATCCATTTCCCAGCTCTGTCTGGTGAGAGGGCCTAATGGTAGTGACACTCCAGTGATAGTAAACTCACCTGGCAGCAGATCTTGGTTTCTAATACCATTTTCCAATAAAGGGAACCAGTCACATACAAAATGCTGTTCTTACCCAAGATAAGGCTGGAGTATCTTGTACCAGAAAGTAAAGAAGTGCTCAGAACAAAAGGGTGGAGGCATAACGAGGCAACTTAAAAGCCAACCTGAAAAGGCTAAATCTGGAACACTTTGAAGCAATGACATAAATAATGTAATATTGGATTATAACTCAAACTGTAACATTAACATGCACGAGTGCATAGATGTAAAACATGATTGAATGAGTGAGGGAGAAGAGACAAATCTCCTTAACTGAAGAATTCCAAATATATATATATATTTTTTTTTTTTTTTTCATATCATACAACAGAGTTGTGCTCCAGGAGTTCCACTCTCCTGGGTGTGGGATGTACTTAGTGACTTGTTTCCCAAGAATAGGTGACAAGGTGGAAGGAGGCAGGGGAGTGGCCTTCCAGTAGAAAAGCCTGACAAATACTACAAATTAGCCAGGTAATCAAGTTTAACATTTTCCATGGTAAGTCATATTCATAACATAACATCTGTTACAATGAGATGAGACTACTTAACCTCTATGGTCTTCTTCTCAAATACCTGACCAAGGCTCTTCCACACTGTGAAGGAAAAACAAGGAAAGTCTGAGAAACTGTCACAGACCAGAGGGAGCTAAAGAAATATCATGACTAAATGTAATGTTGTGGTATCCTGGATGGGTGGCTAGAACAGAAAAAAAAGGACACTGGAGAAGAACTAGTGCAATCCTAGGAAAGTGAGGAGCTTGTCAGTTAATAGTAACACACCAATGTTAGTGTCTTCGTTGTGACAAATGTATCATAGCAATGTAAGATGCTAACAATGAGGGAAACTGAGTGCAGGGTACGTAAGAACTCTCTATGCTACCTTTGTAACTTTAACGTAAGCCTAAAAATACTCCAAAATACATTTTATTAGAAAAAAGATTATGGGGATGTCTAAGTCTATCCAGGTGTAGTAGAAGGGGTCGAGAAAGTCTTTCTGAGGAGGTGACATCTGAGCTTAGACCTAAAGGTTGATGATAATCCCACCTTTGAAAAACTTTTTGAAGAGCGTGCTGAAGGGGAAAGCAGCTAAAGCAAAGATTCAAGAGAGTAGGAAAGAGCTCGGTGTGTTCTCTGAGGGAATGAAAAGAGGACCATGACTGAGGAGGAGCAAGTGATGCCGTTGGGGAAGCAGAGGTGCACCTCACCATGCAGGCTCTCGTGAGAAATTCATATTTCATTCTAAGAGCAAGGAGAAGACATTGGAAAGTCTCAGGCAGAGGAATAATCTAGCAGTAATAATAGATGTCTTTGATTGCTTTGTGGAGATTGGATTGGAGAGAGGATGGGCTGGGGCAGGAATGCTGCTAGATTCCTAGGCGAGTAGATGGGAAGGACCTGACAGTAGGTCATGATGGCAGCAGAGATGAGGGAAAGTGGATCCATTTGAAAGATGTTTGAAAGTTGAAGCAATAGGTGCTTTAATTTCTTTTTTTTTTTTGTAATTTATTTGATAACAGAATATCTGAATCGACTTGGCCTTAACTTGCTACCAGTTAAGGCCAATATTCACGTGTTTTGCCATAGACATATTATGGTTAGTTAATACGATGTTGGCCTAGACCTTGCTGAGGATGTGGGATGTTCCATTTATGTTGAAAATGTACCATATCACATTTTAAGAATCTGGACAGTTCTAAATTCCGAAACATACATGGCCCAAAGTACTTCGGGGAGGGGATTTTTGCCCAATACATGATCCGTCCAGGAGAGTGTTCCGTGTACTTCTGAAAAGAATGCCTAGTCTGCTGTGGTTGAGTGGTGTGCTTTATAAATGTGTTCTTGGTGTAGTTGATTGATAGTATTGTTCAAGGCTCCTATCTTCGGTTGATCTTCTGTCTGGTTGAAAGTGGGGTATTGAAATCTCCAACTATTATTATCTCTCCTGTCAGTTTCTGCTTTTTGTATTTTAGGGCTCTGTTATTAGAAGCAAATATGTTTAGGAGTTTTATATCTTCTTGAGGGATTGACTGTTTTATGATGACAAAAAGTCCTTTGTCTCTAGTAACAGTTTCTATCTTAAAGTTGTTTTGTTTGATATTGTGGTAACAACCACTAGAGTGGTATAGCCGCTCCCACTCTCTTTTGGTTACTGCTTGGATATATATCCTCTTTCATCCTTTTACTTTCACCCTATTTGGTCTTTGAACCTAAAGTGTATCCTTGCAGACAGCACATATATAGCTGGATTGCTGGCGGCTAAGGGAACCTGGACCTGCTTATGATTATTCCTGGAACCGAGCCTTATGAAAATCAATAAATATTGTTGAGCTAGCTTCCTTGTGAAGTCATCAATTTAGGGAGAGTCTGTGATTCCTCAATCATGGTGATTATGTGCTGAATGAGATTATGTGTTTCAAATCCCTAATCAAATATTCCGTTAACCCGTGTATTTGTACAGTTGTCCTCTCCCATAATCATGAAGGAACTGTGTGATTTTTCATTATCTTCTTTTTCCCCAATCACCTGAGACTTGGTGTGGGTAATTGAGGAGTGGTGGGCCTCTGTGCTTTCCAATAAGTAGGAGATGGTTATTGCCATTCATAAATATTCAGCTGCTTCTTCCAGCTCTCCAGAGAGCCTCCTGAGTATGATGAGTATGTTGACAAATTAGCTTTTGTAACTTAAGCCCATACTTTAAAAAATTTGTTACACATCTTCCGGAGGGGTTCAGATTATATGAGGGTCAGTGTGATATTAGGAGAAAAAAAGCATGGACTTCAGCAATATGTAGACCAGAGCCCAAATTTTAGCCCAACCACTCACACAGCTGTGTGGCCGGCAGTGATGCCATATGTATTAATTTTATCAGGTTGTTGGGAATCAAGAAACATTTTCAGAGTTCTTGGCATGTGATGGTGCCTTACTAATCCCCGACTTCTAACCTTGTTAGAACAAGAGCTGGAACACAGAGGATTCTGCCATATTCTGTATTTGTTGTTTATTCATTCTCTAAATAATACAACAAATATTTACTAACTGGAGTCTTCCAGTGGCTGGGGATGAACAAAACAGGAAACAAGAGAGAGAAAATCCCTGCCTTCAGAAAGCATACAATTCAGAAAGGGATAAATACATAAATTCCAACTAAAATAATAAGCAAATTAATTGGTGGTGAGTCCTAAGGAAAAAAATGTTGGGCAAAGAAGGAGAGATATTAAATCCTCGGAAAGGGTGGTTAAATTTTTAGGTAGGTGGGTCAAAGAATGCTTACCAATCCATGATCTTTGACTTTGATTCTCAGAATTTTTAAATTTATGTCTTTCTAGAAATAGGGTATGCTAGTGAATATTCACTGTGACTAGTTCTCCTGCTGAAACACATTTCATTCTCGGTTTTAGTTTTTCTATGAACTGGAAAGGTTGTTATTTATAGCCTATAGTTTTATGATTTGCATCAATATATTAAAAGCCTTGATAGTGGCCAGTTTCCTTAATCCATTGTAATATCCAGGTTATTATGGTAAAGATTCAATACATTGGTTTTAGAAGCAAGGAAAAAGTACAATCAGATAGATAAGAGAAGAAGAATAGTGAAGCTGTGTTTTAGAGTCACAGATGCTCAATTTGTTCTTCCTGAGTTATTCACTGTTCAATCTACAGAATTATCAAGGGGTTAAGATTTTACAATAAAACCCAAGACTTATGAGAAATCCAAATTATTTTGGATTACAATTATTTTTTAAAAGTAATCTCTATGCCCAGCATGAGGCTCGAACTCACAACCCTGAGATCTAGAGTCATATGTTTCACCGAATGAACCAGACAGGCACCCCTGGATTATAATTATTTCTAATAATGACTTTTATAAGTATAGTGATAATAAAACAAGTAAAAAGTGAATATCGGGCTGATTTTCTCCTGGTTTTGAAAAACATACAGTTTCTGAGGTGGATTGTTTTGAAGAGAAGCTCCATCATCTCATTAAATGTCATCTAGAAAACTTAGCTATTTGGAGAATGAATGTTTGAGGCTGTGACTTTCAAGGTAACATGATTGGGAGATACTAGACGTGACTTGCCCACTACGAAAGTCATGCATTGACTTGAAGATGGGAAATGACTTTTTATGTTGCTTCTGGAGCTACCGAAACTGACATCTAGGCTTGGAATAAATGGTTTCCATTAATCAGTGCGGTGGGATGCTGGGCAGCCCATCTTTTTAAATCTCTGCCATCGACAGAGAATATGAATATAAAGGAGTTTTGAAGGGTGAACACTCCTTCCTTCTCTTCAGAAAACTTTTAATAATATGAAGACATTTTGTTTGAGCTTGTGGTACTTAGTCAACCAAAATGGAATAATCAGTTCCCCAAATTTGATGGGAAGTGTCATCCATAACTTACAACCCTTGGCTTTCAGAGGCCATAAGCAAAGTGGGTTATGAAGAATCCTTTATTCAGGAGAAAAGTGATGGTCATTTCATGGGGAGTTAAGATTTATAGTTAAATGTCAGAAGAGCTTCACTATGCAACTCCGCCCTCTAGTGTTTCCTGTTAACTCCAGTTGTGTTCTTGAAATGTGTCTCCTGGTGCACAGAATTCCATCACATTTGGGGTGTTTCTCTACTTTTCCCATCTTGTTTGAAAATAAATTTGGCGCAGGTGCCATTTACTTAAAAGCCTTTGCCATCTGTTTTGGTTCACCTGATTTGTTTCAAAAATTGTGCCCATTTTTCTATTTGATTCTATTTGATTAAATCAAACATTTCTGTTTTCTCTCTCTCTTTTTTTTTTTGTATTTTGCAATTTGGAGAAGTTAAATTTTACTCTGTTCAAAGATTTTGCACAACCACTTTTTAAATAGTTTAAGAGTATGAAGTATGTGAACTCAAGCAGAATGTTAAATCCATTTAAAGTGATTTTAGTGGGGGCACCTGGGTGGCTCAGTCCGTTAAGCGTCAGCCTTCGGCTCAGGTCATGATCCCAGAGATCTGGGATCAAGCCCCACTGGGCTCCACTTCGACTCAGTGGATGAGTCTGCTTCTCCCTCTGCCTCTGCTCTCCACCCCCGCAAATAAATCAATAAAATCTTAAGAAAACAACCACAAAGTGATTTAGGGGAATGCATACACATTTTGATTGCTCATTGAGTATCAGTGCACAAGTTTATTTATTTATTTTTAATTTATTTTTTATTGGTGTTCAATTTGCCAACATATAGAATAACACCCAGTGCTCATCCCGTCAAGTGCCCATCCTCAGTGCCCATCACCCAGTCACCCCCACCCTCTGCCCTCCTCCCCTTCCACCATCCCTAGTTCATTTCCCAGAATTAGGAGTCTCTCATGCTCTGTCTCCCTTTCTGATATTTCCCACTCATTTTTTCTCCTTTTCCCTTTATTCCCTTTCACTATTTTTTATTATCCCCAAATGAATGAGACCATATAATGTTTGTCCTTCTCCAACTGACTTATTTCACTCAGCATCATACCCTCCAGCTCCATCCACGTCGCAGCAAATGGTGGGTATTTGTCGTTTCTAATGGCTGAGGAATATTCCATTGTATACATAGACCACATCTTCTTTATCCATTCATCTTTTGATGGACACTGAGGCTCCTTCCACAGTTTGGCTATGGTGGACATTGCTGCTAGAAACATCGGGGTGCAGGTGTCCCGGCATTTCACTGCATCTGTATCTTTGGGGTAAATCCCCAGCAGTGTGCACAAGCTTAAATAGAAGATAATTATACCACCTATTTGGTCTCTGCCAAAATATTTGCAATATTCATGATTAAGTATATTAGGTATTTTTGTCAGCAAGACAAAAAATCCTTTATTTGGAATCATAAACATTGGGGCAGTTTTGTTTTTGAAAAAACAGCGATTATATTTTGGCTTTTTTTTTTTTTTTTTTTTGGTTTGGTTTTAGTTTTTGTTTTTTTTTTTTTAAAGAGGGCCTTTTATTTTGCTCAGGGCAACATTTTAAAAGAGAATTAGATGAGAAACAATTTTCTTGATGTAAAACTTATGAACTATATTTGAAAATGAGGTTTTTAATTACTGCTGATTGTTTTACTAATGGCAAGTCATCTTGCTTGAGGGAGAAGATTTTTCCAAGCAGCTTGAGTTCTTAGTTAACAACCAGAGGAACTGTAATTAAGCCGTAACTAGGCACTGGCCATCTCCTGAGGTTCATCACTGGCGGGAAGGGATATGGAGAACGAGTCTCTCTGGCTGGTTGTGAATCCCCAGGAAGGGCTCCGTTACCTTGGAAATAAAGAAACAGAAGAAGGAAAAAGGAGAGATAAGTAGAATTTTCTCTTTCTAAATGGGAAATGTATTTTAGTTTAGAGGTACAAGCATTTCAAGAACACTAATAGTGAGCATTAGACAAATGCTGTTGGTCTGGAGTCATGTGTATGTCCTTCCCAGATCAAGGCGGCCACGACCACTCTTCTTTTGATGCATAGAAAATAGGACGTATTAGTTACTGAAAGTAAAGGACGCATAGAGACTCCAAGACCTTGGTTTGTACGCTGTCCCTGCCTCCCTAAGTAACTCTTTTATTAAATAGTACAGGAGAGTGTACAAGGCAAAAGGTACAAGGAATGTTACGTTTGGTCAGGGAAAACCACTTCCACTGTCGTTTCCAAGAGTCTTCGGTGGGACTGAGGACTGTAGGGATATGAAGCTGCCGTTGGATGATGATGCGGCCATAACCTTCATTAAATGTATTTTAAATAGGGTCAAAGTGTGGGTGAATAGAAGCGAACAAATAAATACATAAAATAAAAACAGTATGTTTGACATAGAACTGCACATATAGTACTTTGGCCTTATCAAAAATTGAAATACGTTTGTAGGCCAAAATAAATTCCAGAGAATACTTAAAAGAAAGGCTAAATATAATAATCGTATACATTAATGTCGTTAATTTGCAGCTGAACGTCTTGGTAGCTAGTGTATATTTTAGTTTGGGTGGTTTGAAAAATATTCTTCATCAGATTTTGATACATGGTCAATAACAGGTTTTTAGCAGTTAAACCTTGAGCAGATGCTGAGCATTTTAAATTTTTATGGCACTAGTACAGCAAAAGGTTGGTACAAAATTGGGCCAGTTTTCAACAAGATAGAATAAGGTTTCCTTGAGCATAAGGAGAGAAATGCTTACACGGAGACTGTCTCTGCGCCGCGTGTTCTGTATTGAAACCATTTCCCAGCAGCTCCACGCTCGCGGAAGATCACTAGTCCCACGAAGGACTAAGAGAACATTGGCCGAGGTTTAAGGCATTTTCGTTTGTCACTTGGAGACAAGGCGCCAACTATACACGGGTACAGTCGTGTGATGCGAAAAGAAACGCGGCGCTCCTTACCAAGCAGGGGTCTGGGTGTTTCTAGCTCTTCAGACAGGAGAGGGCTCACTCCCGCGCTGTCAGTCTGGTAGCGGAGTCTCTTCCAGAAGTCTGGTCTGAACCTAGCGGGGCCAGCAAAGGGCCTATCCCGTGATGAGGGCACACGGTTGTTGTCTTTGTGACTTTCGTGTAGCAAATCCGTTGAGCCCTCAGCGCAGCGACTCTGTTGCTCTAGTGGCGTCCAGTCTAGTGACGTCCAGATACGGCTTCAAGCGGACTTGACTTCACAGTAAACAGCCGTGGAAGTGACGTCGTGGATGAGACGCGCGTTTACTTTGAGCGAATCGCAGCGTGTCATTTCCAGGACGGGAGGGAGATCCTGGACCACGCTCCAGGATGGCTGGGGGCCTGGCGGAGCAGGAGGCCAAGGAGAAGTCGGAGCACTCGGCCGGACGCACCTGCTGGCGGTGCCCACGGCCGAGCCGCCGATGACCTGGGAGGGGGCACGGTGACTATCAGGTGTGTCACACCAGGTGTGTCACAGCGGCTGCTTCGGCGCATCCTCACAGAGATAGGAGCTGCCACTTGGTGCGCACTCGGGCGCCAGGCCCCTTGCAAGGTGCTCAAGAGGCATTGGCCCGTTTCCTCCTCAAACTGCCCCAAGAATGAGCGGTCTAGAAAAATGTGTCTTACTCTGAGGTGCCTCAGCTTAAGTTGTGCCAAGATCTACAGGATTACATTTGAATCAGTTTGGGATAAAGGGAGGGATGCCTCCCCGTCAGTGAAGGAGCCCAAACACTACTGGTCCATGAGCCGCCCCACATCACTATGGGATTCGGGGTAAGTCTAAGGATTTACTAGACTGCTTTGAATCACACAAATAATTCAGGAAAATGCAATATTGTTAAAATGTATGTTAGATTTTAAATGATTCAGATAGGAAAGAAACCAGTGGAATGAAAAGTGGGTAATCCCTCCTTTTATCTACCTCCCTGGGCCCACTCCCCGTTCATTAGCACAATCCGGGTGATCCCTGTTAAGACTGTCCATCACCTTCTAAGACTTTCTGAAGAATGCATGTACATGTATACGTGAATTCTGTGTATCTATAGTATTTCTCTTTCCCTACTGCCTGCCTTGTTCTGTGGTTTCTTTCACTTGACATGTGACCCTCTATTATTTTTTTTAACCGATGCGTATATTCTTCACAATGAATCCAACAATTTATGTAACAGTTTTCCTGTGGAGGGACATTTAGGTAGTTGATAAACTTTCACTGGGGTAAACACACTACAGTGAACCCTGTACACGCATTGGGTGTATTACTGTAGAGTGGGGTCAGCTGCGGACGTGTTGGGTTATGGAGTGTGCACCATTACAGTTTTGAAAAATACTTCCAAATTGCCCACTGTCAGCACCCTGTGAGTATGACCTTCCATCAGCATTGTAGGACAGGGGCCATTTCCCTATTCTGACCAACATGGGAAATTACCAAGTATTAATTATTAAGAAATTAATGATTAATGTTGCATAAAAGTGAAACCTTGTTACTTTGATTTGCATTTCCCTGATTACTAGTAAGGTTGGGCTTCACTTTCTATGCTTACTGACCATTGGTAGTTCTCTGTGCTTGGGAATTATATGTTCATATCCTTTGTTTTCATTTTAAGTCAAGCTTATTAACTTTAAAAATTTATATTTACATCATTAAAAAACTTTCCCCTCTTTTTTGGTCACCTTGATCTGTCAATTTCTGTTACGTAGCTTACAATCCAATGGGGAAATAGAAATTAACAGATCGTCATGCCATTGATTTTTAAACTGTATATCAGGATTGTCCCTGTGTTTCTGATTTCTAGCTTAATTGCCTTGTGACTAGAAAATATAGAGAAGTTATGAATTCATCCTTTCAGCATTTGCTGAGACTTGAATTTCGGCCAAGTGTGTGGTTAATTTTTACAATTGTGTCATTTGTGCTGGAAAAGAATATGTTTTCTCCGGTTGTTGGATGCAGTTTCTCAGGTTTGATTAGATGGTCCATTAGGGCTTGCCCCAGCCCCTACAGAATTCTTTGAGCTCCCATGTAAGGTGAAACTAAGAGATTTGCTGGACATGGAGCTAAAGAAAGCTCCTTGCGTTACTTCCTAACCATGTCAGATAAGGTTTGCTTTAGATGCCGGTGGTGGATACCCAGACTATCTGGAACTCAGAAGAGATAGGAGTTTCTTTTCTTCATAGAAGTGTCAGAGATGATGCTCCTGAGCTGTGAAGGGGTTCCATGTGTCAGAGTTCAGGCTCTTCCCTCTCTTATTGTCCTGAAATATGTGACCTCCATTCCCAGGTTCATCTCATTGCCCAGAATGGCTGCTTCACCTCCAGACATCACATCCATATGCCAGCCAGGAAGAAGGCAAAAGAAAGGAAAGCACATCCCTCTAGAAATGTCTAAAAATGTCTATCTAGAGGCCATTTAGCATCAGGGCAAGCTAAAGACTATGTAGTTTTCATTCTGGCCAGCCTGTGACCAACTGAATTTTGGGAATGTTTTTTAACAAGAAAGGAATGAGTAGGTACCGAGCATCAACTAGCAGTCGCTGCCACCACCAATTCTGTCAATTGTACATCCATCAATTAATACTCAATTTGTTGAATCAAGAGTCTTGAAGTATAAAGAGAACCACACTTAATTTCGTGTATGGGGGGATCCCTGGGTGGCTCAGCGGTTTAGTGCCTGCCTTTGGCCCAGGGCGTGATCCTGGAGACCCGGGATCGAGTCCCACGTCGGGCTCCCTGCATGGAGCCTGCTTCTCCCTCTGCCTGTGTCTCTACCTCTCTCTCTCTCTCTTTCTGTGTCTCTCATGGATAAATAAGTAAAATCTTAAAAAAAATAATTTTGTGTATGATCTTTGCTAAAACACTTAGACTTTCACCTTTTCTGCACCCTCCTACACAACTCTGAGCATGCTTCTTAGGAGCCTCTCTGGCAGCTCCCGGTCGCCAGCAGAGTGACGTTCATGCTCCCAGCATGGTGGTCACTTCTTATCCAGGCTAACCACAACCAAGCTGCCAAACGTGAGCCTACTTCCTTGCTTCTGATCACTTCCGTGCTCCTGCCAAGGAGTTATCCTTGTTTTTCCAGCACAAACCAGGAGTCCCGTCTTAGTTCCTGAGCTGAAGACACTCCTTTCTCATCTAGAAATGTCCCTTCTCTGTTTTCTACATGGAGAAGCTCCTCTTGCTCTCCAAGTCTAATCTAAAGGACTCTTGTCTACCAAGTCATCTTTGAACACTCCAGCATGTGTGTCATCCTCTCCACCTTGCGACTGCCGCAGCGCTTTATCTATTCTGTGCTTCTGTGATTGTGCACGCATGTTTACCTTGGCACTCGGGGGCAGGGCTGGCTCCTTAGTATTCCATTCTCCATAGCGCCCAGCGTGTGTATAGTAACATTGAACAATACATTTAGAAAGGAAATTAAGTGAATGATTGACTGCTTGTAAAATGTGTGCATTTAGTGTCATAATATTTATTTTATCCAGTCTACATTATCATGCTGTGCTAACAGAACTTATGCTCTGTGTGGCCCGAGTGACATGGTTGCTGCTTGATCATCGTAATAAGCTGAGAGGTGCATTTAGTTCAAAGATCGCGTAACCAGCTGCAGGTGGCAGGGGAAAGCATGATACCACTTACTGGATCTTAATATTTTAACAGACTCACTCTTTGCCAAGTAGAGGAAGCAGGATTTAGAAACAATGCCAGTTCCGGCCATTGGCTTCAACAGGGGGCACTTTATTTCACCAGCTTTGGGAGGGGGGTGATGAAACTTCTTGAGCCCCATTTGTGTCTCTGCGGAGGGTAAGAAATGGATCCCCGATGTTACCGTGAGAGCTGTTTGTAGATAGTCTCATCTCGTGGCCTCATACCTCTCCCGTCTCCAGGTAGAGATGTTAGATAGATAGGTAGGCAGGTGGAGACTGTCTGGTTTGCATCGCACTCATCATAAACATATTAATTACTATGTATTTACCTTAATAGGACGATCATTATATGGTTTCACTCATATGGGGAATATGAAAAATAGTAAAAGGGATTATAGGGGAAAGGAGAGAAAATGAGCGGGAAAAATCAGAGAGGGAGCCAAACCATGAGAGACTCCTAACTCTGGGAAACGAACCAGGGGTGGTGGAAGGGGAGGTGGGCGGGGGGATGGGGTGACTCGGTGACGGGCACTGAGGGGGGCACTTGACGGGATGAGCACTGGGTGTTATATGTTGGCAAATCGAGCTCCAATAAAAAAATATACATATTTTAAAAAGAAAATAAATAAATAAATACAAGATGCATTTGGTAAAGGACATTTGTGTATAATAGAACCGCAAGCGAAATAGAAATAAAAATATAAAACTCAACTGAAAACCTCTTCGTGCTCTGTGACTCACATATTGGGAACATGGCTGGCACCCTGGTCTCTGAGTTTGTTCTGGAAGTGCTAACTAATACACTGAGGAAGGAGAGCCAGAACACGGGCATAGGTGCCTTTCTTTTTCTCACAGCCAGCAACAGCAAAGAGGACCGCCCTTTGCCTTCACCCCAAAATGACAACAACAACAACAAACCCCCAAAGAAGTCACTATTATTTTATTTACATTCCTTTGGTTAGTGGGGAGATTAGGTGTCTCTCCATGTTTTATTGGCAATGTTTAGAGTGAGGTATGAAACGTTTACTTGTGGCAATAACGAGACACGGAAGGAAGAATTCTAATTGACATTGGCTTTCGAAAGCTTCCATCCCTCTCCCTCTCTCTCATACACACACACACACAGGCTCTTAAGGCAAAGATGCAAGACTGTAGGCTGCCGGTTTTTTGTCCTTCTAGGAGACAAAATAGTGAATCAGTCTCAAAGACTGGGGTATGGTGGGGGAGTGGTTCCGGGAAGAAGATTTGGGGCCTATAAATTGATACTGTGTTTTCAGAGAGTGGTCTAGAAAATGTTTACCTGAATATAAAATGAAATATGTTCAGCTCTTTGTCTTGGCAATCACACCCCAAGAGGTTTACTCTAAGGATATAATTACACAAGTCTGAAGTGATGTATGTATGAGGATATTGGTTTCAGCCTTGTTTGTGGCAGAGAAATAGTGAAAAAGACCTAAATGCTCATCCGTAAGGACTGGTGAATGGTTATGCAGTGAGTACTGTGAAGCCAACGAAATGTGTTGACTCGAAAAATTTCCGCAACTTGTTGTTGAGGACAAAGAGCAGGTTACAGAGCATGTGTGTGTTCTAATTCCACTTCGTAGTAGAAGAGATAGGTAGACCTCTATCTATGTATCCCAGCGCATCTGCGAAAGTACAGAGATAGCGAGAAAAAAATGCTAAAATATGGACATTGGTAATTAAAATCCTGCTGGCAAGATACGTGCAAAAAAGAAGCTGTCGGAGAGTAAGGGAAGATATTTACAGTGACTCAAGGTCACAGGTTTTCAGAGAAGGGAAAGATCCAGGAGATCAAAGAGGGGTTCACACAGCGGGAAGCACTTGAGCTGATTCATTTAGCAGAGTCTGGGGAGGCAGGAGCCGCATCATAGGTAAGAGTAACAGCCACATGCCCGCTTCTTCTAGAAACCTCCCTCATGCAACCCTCACTGTCTACTCCTGTTCACCACACTGAAGTACCCATTTTTACTACTCTCACAGGACCTTTAGAGATGGGTTTTCCACACTGGATTGTGATTTATGTGCTTTTATTCTCCAGTACGCTATAAGCTCCTCCAGGCTGGGAGCTATAACTTACAGGTGATTCCTAGTGTCTGCCTCACTGCTTCACACAAACCTTGTAGGATGAATGTTTTTGTATTTTGTATTTTATTTTATATATATATATATATATATATCATTTAAATGTGTGTGTGTATATATATATATATATCCTACAAGTGGGTTTTCTCTCAACAGAAAGTAGGTTCATGCCTTCTGTTTCCTAACAGTGCACTTACTTCATGTTCTGATTCTTTACGGGATCTGCTGTTGATTGCACCTTTCCCCCAGTTTTTCCTTAATATTCCCTAAAATGTACAATATAAAACAGGGGCAGAAGATGAAGAAATGACTCACTTTATAGGAGTTTGCTCATGGCCAACACTGTACTACATGGCCTTGCAGGTGGTGTAGATGTTTCCTAGGGTACTAGGGTATACGGTTGTATAAACTATGAACCAATTGTCCCTCCTTGGGTTCTGTAGCTTATTCCATCCATTCACATGTGGTTGTTGAATGAATATCATACTCAGGACTTAGTGAACCCAAATGACTAACTGCAAACCCACATGCAGAGTGTTCAGAATTGCTGCGTGTGCCACACAATATTTAGTTAGCAAAAATAGATCCTGTGGACTCCGCCATCTAGGATGGGCTCCTCTTGGGTTGGGGGAGGGGCTATTCATGGTCATTTAACATACATGTTAAAGACCTTCTGGACCAGCCCTCTTTACTGAAAGAGGAGATGAGGGAGCCAAGCTCCCAGAGACAGTGGCTGAGCCCTGCCTAGAACCAGGGTCTCCTGTTTCTTCCAAGAAGCATGATGTAAGGCAAGGGCATGGTTTAATAAGCCCAAGGGTTGGGTTTTGAGTCTCTTAATTGTTTTTGTAACTTTGGGCCTGCTTTTTAACATCATGGTGCCCTAGTTTTCTCGATTGTCAAAAGGGGATAATAATAGCAGTAACTGTGTCGTAGGGTTTTGGAGGATTAGATGAGACTGTGCATGTAATGCATTTAGCAGAGGGGTGCATGCAGTAGGACTCCATAAATGTCAGCTGTCACTAGCAGTGTTTCTAAACGAAGGGCTTTATGGTGGAAGGCAGAGAAAGACTAAGTACTGATTCAAGGTGTTCTCGAAAGTCCCTCTTGATTGACCAGTGAAAACCTGTTCTTTTGTGGCTGTGCCCTACTTTACACGCAGTTCCCTCAAACATGGCATCTACCACAGTATCAAATGAAAGGGGGGTTCTTTGAAATGTTGCTTCCTTTGAGAAAATTGATGGAAGGACTATTGAGATACTTCCAGGATTTGCGCTCCCGTACACTTGAACAAAGCATCTGCTCTTTGTCTCTGTTTTTGTTGTCTGTCTGTCTGTCTCTACATATGGTGGGGGTTTTTTTGTTTGTTTGGTTGGTTTTTTGTTTTTTTTTTTAATTTTTATTTATTTATGATAGTCACACAGAGAGAGAGAGAGAGAGAGAGAGAGGCAGAGACACAGGCAGAGGGAGAAGCAGGCTCCATGCACCGAGAACCCGATGTGGGACTCGATCCGGGGTCTCCAGGATCGCGCCCTGGGCCAAAGGCAGGCGCTAAACTGCTGCGCCACCCAGGGATCCCTGTTTGTTTGTTTGTTTTTGTTTCTGTTTTTAAGATTTTTAGCACGGAATAGCTAAGCTAGACTTTCCAGTTATCTAGTCTCCTCCAGAGTACTATATGATGGAAGGCAAGAGTTGTACTGCTTACAGCATAGGGGTGCTAAGCCTGTATTTCTGCACAGGCCAGCCTGCTTTTAAACTGTTAGACCCGAAGGCCTACATTGAGGTTATTGATGATCCCCCAGTTTAGCTCCTGTGCCACCAACTTAAAAACTTGGAAACAGCCCACCCTGAAGAATTTCTCTGCTTCTCACAGTCTTTCAAATCAGAACTTTGGATTAGTTTGAGATTTTTAGTTGTTAGAGCTGTAGGTACCTTAGTCATCACACACTCCAAACCCCCACAGTCATAAAGCTGGTGGACTGAGCCCCGAAGTCCTGGCTCCTGAGGTCCAGGGATCTTTTCTCTCTTCTCTAAGTGGTAGTGAACCAGAGGACATTCTCCAGTTCTGAGTTGGCGTCTTTCTCTCTCAGCATGAATATTCTTTGTGAAACTATTTCAACCATCAGAGCTAAAGAGGAAAAAATAGAACACTGTTAGCAAATTAAAGGTTTTGCTTAACTGTACCTTTTTTTTTTTTTAATTTGTGATCTTAACTCATGTGTAGCAGGCCTCATCTTCTGTGAGTTAGAATGATTTGGTAAATATGAAGAAAGCCACTGTGAGAGGCCATGGGAACACTGCCTGGCCTTTTATTTTGAGAAGATAGAAACAAACCAAGTCTTGAGATTAACATCATCACCTGCTCATGATTGAGGAGGTTGACCTTATGTTCCAATTCTTTTGATTATTGACAAACTCAAGCAATCTTCTGCTGTTCTTGAAAGATGGCCACATTTATGAAATTTGGAAGAATGTTCATTGAATTTAGGTAGAAGAGACTCAAAATGCTTCCACACAGAGCCCTCTTAAAGACCCACGGCATAAAAAAAGGTAAAGTCATATATAATTATTTCCCTTGGACAAATATGGACAAATCTTGTGTAGAAGTGGAAGGACACTTATTACTAGGGCATCCATCTGGGGGTCATGTAACGCATGAATATTGAAATGTAGAGATAGTGAGTCTGTGAAAAGTAGCACCACTGACATTCTTGAAGAAGAAAAACATCTTTCTGCATTTATCTGGTTAAAGGCATCTTCTGGAAAGGGGAATAATAGACACTTTTTATATTTTCCTCCCAAATATATTTCTATCAATATTGACAAACTGACCTTTTCAACCCACATATCATTTTATATGGCATAACTGTGTTTGATGCTGTATTCTAAAACCACTTTTTCTTTGATAAAGAACTATATTAGTCATTTGGGCTGCTGTAGCTAAACACACGGACTGGGGGGTTTCACCAACAGGCATGTATTTCTCATAGTCCTGGAGGCTGGGAAATGTAGGGTCAAGGTGCCGGCTGACTCTGTTTCTGGTGTGGCTCCCTTTCTGGCTTGCAGAAGGTCCCCTTCTTCCCATGTTCTCCATGGAGGACTGTCGTCTTATATGGTCACATTTCTTTCAGCTTAGGGCCCTATCTTTGTGGCCTTTCCCCTTAATACCTCCTAAAGCTCTTATTTCCAAGTATAGCCTCACTGGTGATGGGGGCTTGAACGATGACTTTTGTGGGGGACACAGTTCTGTCTACAGCAAGTACTGCTGGACTGAAAGTGGATACCTACGAAACAAAAGCCTTTTCGTTGGCACTTCCATTTAAAGTCTGGCAAGGATACTGAGATTTAGTTCATAAATTCCAACCAGATGTCTTGGTGAAGAGTGAGCTCTTTAACATTCCCTGGGCATGATGAAAAAAAAAATCCAGAGAATCTTGCTTTGTTCCCCAAATTTATGGGCCTTTCCACATTCAATTCACTTCTTTGCCTTTAAACATTATTCCAGGTAGCATCGTGGATCTGACTTCAGAGCTGTTGATACATTAACATCAGCTCTTACCCGGGGAAGAGAGGGAAGGTCAAAGTGAGGGAATCAGGAAAGGGACTGAGTTTAGGGTCCTGTGAGTGACAGCTGGCTAGATACAGACGGAGGCCTGTCTGGTGGCAGCAGAAGACGCCACCTCGCACCAGGGTGCAAACGAAGACGAGAAGAAGAAAATGAGGCCTGATCTGGAATTTGAGGATACAGAAACAAAACAACAGCAGGACATAATTTACCTGTTATTTATTCCAGCCCTACAAAATGCTTCTGATTGTTTGGGACACCTGGTTGGCATAATCAGTAGAGAATGGGACTCTCAATCTTAGGGTTGTAATTTTGAGCCCCATGCTGGGTATAGAGGTTGCTTAAAAATAAATTAAAAAAAAAAAAGAAAGCAACTATTTTAGTTTTTCCAGTGTTGGTGATCTTTGAAATTTTGATAGATTTTTAATCTTAGAATAGCTTTATGTTTCCAGAAGAGTTGCAGAGGTAGTGCAGAGAGTTCTTGTACACCCCACATCCAGCTTCCCTTGTTAACATCTCGTATTTACTACAGTATACCTGTTATAACAGAAAGAAATGTTGGCACCTGATTATTGACTGAGCTTCACGTTTTACTAAAATTCCACTAGTTTTCCCTTAATATTCTTTTTCGGTTCCAAGAACCTCTCCAGGGTCCCATATTATGTTTAGTTGTGGTGTCCTTAGGCTCCTCTTGGCTGTGACGGTTTCCCCGACTTCCCCTGTTTCTGATGACCTTGAATTGGTGGATTATTGGTCAGGTATCTTCTAATATGTCCCTCCATTTGGGTTTGCCTGCTGTTCTTCTGTAGGGTGGACCGAGATTGTGGTTTTTTTTGAGGGGAAGTCCATCTAGATGAAGCGCTACCATCATCCCATCATATCAGGGGTACGTGCTGTCAGTGGGGTCCGTGTGGATGGTGACCTTGACTGGTTGGCTTGCGGTCATGTTTGTCAGGTTTCTCACCGAAAGTCACTCTGTCCTCTCTGCCCCTCAACGATAAACTTTTTGAAAACCAGTCAGTCGGTACAGCCCACACTCAAAGGGTGGAAGATTGTGAACTTTTTAAACTGAACATATTCCTTTCTCTTCTGTTAACTTGCAACATATAAGAGCATCTCAATTCTAACACTTTAGTGGGAAGGTTTTGTCTAGTGATTTTCTCACAAGTTCTACATGCCATCTTTTTTTTTTTTTTCTCATTTCTGTCAGCTGTCACTCTTCATTTTGCAGGTTTTCTGCTGTGTGCACATGGCATTTAAAATCTAGATTAAGATTGAAAAAGTTAGGCAGCTATCCCCATGTTCCCACTTAATGTAAATGTTTGCCTAATAGCCTAAAAATTCAAATAACGCCCTGAAAAGCATTTCTGAATCTCAGTGTTTGGCATTGCTAAGTGATATGCTTACTCTGGCACTGTGAATGCCTCGCTCTGCTATTAAACTAGGATGTAATTTCACTGGATGTGGAGCCATGTGACTCATGTGAGCATTCCTCTGTGTGCTCGATAAAAAGATTGCAATATGTTGCTTTGATTAAGAATCAAAACGGACGCTTTAACTAAAAGCTAAAACCCCCAAGTCAATCAAACAGGCTGATGAAAAGACAAGAGGTAGGATTAGAGGATGAAGAGGAGAGAAGGTCAGTGGTTCACAGTTAATGAGAGAATGAAGGAGGAAACAGGGAGTGTGTGGGGTGATGCTGTCGGGAAGCACTCTGTGGCAGTCAGGGCGGGGACCACTGCTGCTGGTACATGGAGGGGGGTGGGACGCTGGGAGAGAGTGTGTGACCTGGGCATTCCGGTGCAATTTGATAAATTCTGCTTGAAAGACCACAGTCACTTTAACGGATATTCAGAGAGTATTCGAGAACATGTTCTCAGCTTCTGTATTTACTAAACTCATTTTACGGTGTTCATTCTGAGTTTCTCTGAGAAATAGTAACAAACATCTGCTTCTTGTTTTTCCATGGATTAAGTCCTTTCATATGCGTTAGTTCATTAATCCCTTACGAAGAAGAAAAAGAAGCAGCAGCAGCAGCAGCAGCAGCCGAGGTGTTAATTTTATTTTATCATCGGTCCCATTTTGCACATGGGTCCATTGAGGCCTAAGGAGGACTTAGTTATTCAGGGATCAAGAACCAGGAATTTCAGTTTGTTTCAATTCAAGCCCATTGTTTCAGCTAAAGGAGAGGGAGCAGCCTTCCTTGCTGAGCCGGGGGGAGTCATGCATCCGTGAAGCTACTGCCTTCCATTTAAATAAAACTACCTAAAGCCTATTTTATTTTATTTTTATTATTTTTATTTTATATTTATTTATTTGTGATAGACCTAGAGAGAGACAGAGAGGTGGAGACACAGGAGGAGGGAGAAGCAGGCTCCATGCTGGGAACCCGACGTGGGACTCGATCCTGGGACTCCAGGATCATGCTCTGGGCCAAAGGCAAGCGCCAAACCGCTGAGCCACCCAGGGATCCCAGCCTACTGGTATTTTAAAGAGATTTTGCTATCAAGATGTTTAAGTCACCTCTCTTTTTTAGTGAAAGGGGTGCTTACCCAAACCAAGGCCTGAGGATTATGACTGCACCTCCCACCCCTTGCTCTTATTCCCCTAGATCTGAACAAAATTCTCCCAAATGCCCACCTCCCTGTCTTTGACCTTGCTCTGTTATTAGTCTCTCTGGTTTAGGGGAAAAGATTAAATTATAGTTGAGGAAAAAAGCCTGTGTTCCTTGGAACACTAACTGGGCCCAGCTCTTGGTTGGGTAGGACAGTTCTCTTCCATGGGCACGTTCTTGTAGATGAGCTGAGCCGTTTGAGAGATCACCCTAGAGGGGATTGTTGACATCTAGTGGCCCACTGAGCCTGCTCCTGGAAGATGGCGAGACGGTACAGAGCAGTGGCATTGCCTTGACCCAGTAGGGCGGATGTAGGGTTGTTGGAAGGACAGAGAATAACCGGGCAGTAGAAGCAGAGGCAGGTCAAGACATGTCTCCCCATCAGCCACCCTCTCCCACCCGGCTCCTACCTCCCTGCCTGCCTCCACCTCGGTAGGGTCTTCACGTAGGACTCAGAGACGGAACAAAGGGATAAGCGAGGTGAGCTTGGTTAGAATGAAGGTCCACGGACAGGTAAGGCAGTTGAGGAACACAGAAAGGAGAAAGAAGACAGAGAGGCATAGGATGTCTCCACTTGTTTTTTAGAGAGGGGGAGAGAGCGTGAGCTGGGGTGGGGGGCAGACAGGAGAAGGGCAGAGGACGAGGAGAGAGGGGGGTCTCAACGGGCTTCCAGCCCAGTGCAGAGCCCGACTGCTTGGGGCTCAGTCTTGCAACCGTGAGATTGTGACCTGAGCCTCAACCGAGAGTTGGACGCCTAACGACTGCGCCCCCCGGCGCCCCTGCCTCCCCCTCTGGAGGTCTGACGGCCTTGCCTGTACGCGTTACTAGGTAACCTGCACAGGGGGTAAGCCCTGCTCTCCCTCCGAGCGGTGCTAACAAAGGAGGGAAGTCGGGGTCCCGGAAGCGATGATGGTGGACCTCCCTGGGTTCACCGGATGGCACAGCGCACCGGCCTCCGCCGAAACCCTGGCCTCCAGGGCTCGAGGCTGCCTGAACCCCAGGCCACCACCAGGCCACCTGGCACACCCCACAGTGTGTTTTGTTATCTGGTCCTCTGTGAGCCGTCTGCCTGGCTGAAGACACTGTTGAGTTTGGAGGAGGGATTTTTGAAATCTGTCCCAATGGTCCTAGAGCAGAATTAATTTTGACGTCATTATTGTCACAAGGGCGGCGAGCTCGGCTGGAGGAGACGATTACATAGGCGCGCCCTGGATCATGCAGAAAACTGTGCTGGGATTGCCTGTTCTTGGACGCTTTTGCCTCCTACAATCTCACCGTAGGAATCGCTTGTCTTTGTGAACTAGATAGAGCACAGTTTAAGAATTTCCCCCCAGGTGTAAATACTTGTTGATAATTATTTTGGTTTTGGAAATAGTGATGCCAACTCCTCCCAGTGAGGTTTTTAGTCATTTTGACCCGAATTGATACTGTGAGACTAAGATAGAATCTGCTGTTTTTCCTCTTTAAAATGATCACAGGGCTGTCTTCTAACTTTTTGGCAGTGAGTCATGTGGAAACCGTAGGGTGGCTCTGTTTTGCCTTTTAAAATCTTTGTATTATTAAAGTGATTTTCCAGGAAGATGGAAAAAAAAATCCCTCTAAAAATCAGGCAACATCCTGGTTGCTGAACACCCTGAGGGTGTCCTTGTGCCATGAGGTCATAATGAACGTGAAGAACTTGGACACTGGAAAGTACTTTCCACACCATAGATGCTTTTTGGAGGCAATGCCACCTATTTTTTTTCTCAAGGTCATAATATATTGTTCTTATGTGTTTCTTGGCTCTTGAGTTTCAATTCACATTTTCAAGGTGAACGGAAAATAGATTTTATGTTTTTTTTTAAATGTCATTCTCCCCCCCCCCCCACCCAATATTAAAGTGAACGTGCTGTGTAGATGAGCGTATCCCAAGCCCTTTAGCCTCTAAGGACGTGTTCCTCTCACATTTTCGCTTGATGACCTTCCAAGGACATGGAACGTGGCTGAGGTGGTTGCAGGTTGCTGGTTCCCAGACCACCTTCACGACTTTGTGGACACTGTGGGCTCCTCACAGGAAAGGCCCATGTTTTTGTTGTTATTTTACTCAGTACCTGAGATCTGGGGCGTGTTTACCACCAATAAAGAGACTTTATGTTGCTAAGTTCCTCCTGCTTTTCGGTGCAGGACCAGAAAGTGAGCTGCATGAAGGTAATTTATCGGTACTGGTTTATCTCTAACCCCTGGAAGAGCATCTGGCACCCAGCAGGCACCCGATAAATATTTGCACACTGAATGAATGTGTCTGCTCTCCGACGTGTCACACGCCAGTTATTAGATAAAGCAGAGTGCTTTACACACAGTCCCTCAGGTGTCCTGTCACGACGGCTGAAAGAATCCTGGACGGTGGACTTTGGAGGCTGCTTCCTCTGTTAGTTTGGCATCTAGATGATTCCTTCAACTTTCAGCATAAATCAAGAGTCCCGCAGCATCGCTCTACCCGCTGCCCCCGCCTTGATTCATTGCCCCTGCCATTGCCTCGCTTAACCATGACTTTAGAAGAAGAAGGGAAAAAGAACAATTCTGAGTAGGTGCACACGTCCACTGACAGCACGGCAGGCACCCGAAGCGCACTCCGTAAATGCTCCTTATCTTACTCATTATCGTGATATTGGTGATATCTCCATATTTTTCTATTTTATCAAATGTCTTAGGAAATTTTAAAACACGGATGAATTTGAGATTTTACTAAATTTTGTCCCATTCTTTCTCAGCATTGATAGACAACAAAGTTTCTCTTTTACTTACTAATATGAAGAATCATATTGACATATTTGATGATGTTGAGCGCTCCTTGCGCACTTGTTGCGAGCTCCATTGTGCTGCATAATTGAGCTGGTGCATATTTGAGATTTTTTGCACTAAGAACGTAAGTGAACGTTGTCTGTGGTTTCCTTTTGTGTAGATGTGTTGCCTCGTTCAGATGTCGGTGTCGATGTCATGCCGGCTTCTTAGAAGGAATCAAAAGCGGCCCCTCATTTTCTATCTGCATTGTAAATAGCATTGAAACGATCCGTTCCTTTAAGGATTTGCAGAATTCTCGAGTGTGAAACCGATGGTGCGTTATGGGAGGGGCTCTTCTTTGGAAACACTCTGCGGTGTCATTTGTGGTCATTGGTAACGTATGAAATAAACGTCATCCATTCATTTAGGTTTTTGCATTTATTATAATATTTTGGAGCACAGTATTTTTTTATGATTCACATAGTCCCTGAAAAAATGCATGGTTATTTCTATATTCTTGATTATTTTTTCCTCTTTATTTTGGTGAGCTAAGGGTTTAATCTCATATAATGGCCTTAGATTTCTTGACTTGAAAAACAGACTCTTTGTCTCTTATTTATTAATATAAGTAGTGTAATCTGTGAAATTTCCTCTGAGCCCATCACAGCTGTATCCCAGAGTTTCTGATCTACAGCATTCCATTTTTGCTATTTTGTGCATATTCTGTATTCTTGGTCTTAATTTTATTTTTGACACAAAGTTTATTTTGAAGGCTTAAAAATTTTCAGATGGTAGGGTTCCTTCATCTTCCGGTTTTGTTGTAGATTTTAATTTTTATTGCATTGTGAGCAGAAGTTATTTTTTATTTCACTTCTGATGGAAGCTTTATTTCCTGTTTAATTAATGATCAGAATATTCCATGGATATGGAAAGAACTTGCATCTTTTAAGATATGGAATTACATTTATAAGTCAGTTATAAGAGTCTTGTGATTTTATTCTTATTTTTTGTCCATGTGATCATCCTTCTGCCAAAAGAGATAAATTTCAAGACTCCTGTATTTCTTATACTTTGTACGTCATACAGGTTTTGCTGTACAAACGGTGATGCCATATTTATAACTGTTAGATGCTCGTGTGGATCATAGTCTCCTCAGTTTTAGAGTAGCTTTCTCTTATTGGAAGCAAATTGCTTTGAATTAAATGTATCTGAAATTTAGATCAGAATTCCAAGGTTTAGGGGTGCCTGGGTGGCTCAGTCGGTTAAGCATCTGTCTTTGGCTCAGGTCATGACCTCAGGGTCCTGGGATCGAGTCCCACATCAGGCTCCCTGCTGGCGGGGGGGGCTGCTTCTCCCTCTCCATCTGTCCCTCCCTCTACTCATGTGCATGCTCTCTCTTTCTCTGAAATAAATAAATAAAATCTTTTTAAAAATCCAGAATTACAACATTTGATTGGGTCTCACCTGGTAGGTCTTTGCCCAATCTTTTATTTTCAATTTTTCTGAGTCACTTTATTTTAGGTGCTTCTTAAATAATGTAAGAGCGTACCATTTTTTGTTTTTTCCCCTCTGGGAGCCAGTCTGGGGATCTTTTTGTTTGGGTTTCTTAATATACTGCAAATATGCTTACTTATAAAATAGATGTGGTTAATCTTAATTCTGTGATCATATTTTATGTTATTCTTTTATTTCTTAATTTCTTATTAGATGGTCTTGGTTTAACTGTATGCTTTTCCCTCTTATTTGCAAAGCTCCTATCTTTTATGGTGTAACTCTTTTAGTAACAACCTTTGTAACTATAGCTTCATAGATATATTTAGTTAATGATGTTTCTTTAGGCAGTATCTATTTCTGCCCCCAAGACTCACCAAGAAGTAACTGTCATTCCCCTTCCTGCGCTCCTTCCTTCTACACCTTATTTTAGTTGATTATACTATATATTTTTAGCTATTCTCTATTTACCTTTATGCTGTTTAATATGCTTACGTTTCTTTTCCTTTTTCCTTTACCAGATTTAAATTTTATGTTTTTGCCCGAGCCGAGCCGTGAGAGGTGAGGCAGTCTGGCACTCGCCTCCTGTCTTTCTACCTGTTGCGGGACAGGCGCTTCCCTTCTGTTCTGGCGAGTTCTCCCGGTGCCCCTAACTCCCTAACTCCCTCCCGTTCCTCCTGCAAATGCAGCCAGGGGTCCCCGCTCTCATTTTGCTCAGGGTTTTTATTTGTCTCTTGAGTTTCTTTGAGGGCTTGACTCCTCGTGCCACGTCTCAGTGTTGAACGTTGCTGGGGAGCAGCCCAAGGTTAGCTGATGTCTTTCCCTTCAAGATAAATGTCTCTCTTTCTCCTGGCCGGATGCCCAAAGGATTGTTCTTTATCGAGGAAGTCTACTCACTTCATGTTTGTTGTTATATATCACATTTATATCTGGTGTCCAGCGTGTGCTTTCAATCGGTTCCTTTATTTCTCAAGCATTTTCTTGTATTACACTCTCCTCCTGCCCTGCCTCGCTCTCTCCCTGCTTTCTTTCTTTCTCTGTCCTATTTGCTCTCTTTTCTTATTCCGGGCCACCATTTGTACAAATATAGTTTCTCTTTGTCTAACTGCTACCACTTTCTCCTTGAATTTATTGAGAGCATATTCCTTAATTTAGGGATGAGAAACTGAGGCACTGTGAGCCACAAGACTGGCTAGGATTCAAAACCAGGTGCGTGTTCCTCTGTCTTTCCAGATGAGCACCTTGCTTCCTACTTCGGATCTTTCCAAGTTTGTCCCATCTTCCCTCCTCCTCTCCCTAGACCCTCCCTTTCTTTTTCCCTTCCTTACTCCTCCAACTTCTCTCTCTCTCTCTCTTATTTCTCTCCCCCTCCATTCCTTTATTCTTTTTTATTGCCTTTTCACATCTGTATGCTGGGGAACATGTTCAATATAAAAATGCATCTGTTTGGGGCCAGGTAAGGGGTTAGAGGTGGTGAGAAGGGGGAGATGATGTGATTATCACATGATTTACTCATACTTTTGGGGGGCATTTTTTTAAAGGGTTTTATTTATTCATGAGAGGCACAGAGAGAGAGAGAGAGGCAGAGACACAGGCAGAGGGAGAAGCAGGCTCCATGCAGGGAGCCCGACACGGGACTCCATCCCGGGACCCCAGGGTCACGCCCTGGACCCAAGGCAGGTGTTAAACCTCTGAGCACTGGGGTTGCCCTTTGGGGGGGCATTTTATTAGTAGACATGGAGACCACCTGGCCATTCCCAGCTACATGGTAATTACTTATCATCTATCCCAAGATTTAAATCTTGGGAAATAAAGGATTTTTAAAGAAATAAAGAAATTTATTTAAAGAATAAAATTATTTTAAAGAAATAAAAAATAAAGGATTGCTTTAGTTTTGGTTTTGGTGGTGGGAGGAGCTCCATGATCTCATTTCTGAAGAAACACTATTATTTATAATGTTTTCTTTTGATTCTTTCTTCTTGAATTGTAACTATAGAAACTGTAGATGATATTCATAAAAGCCTATAATGACCAGTAGGGTGGGGGGTGGAATTAATCTCATGTTTTACTTGTCGATTTAGGTTTCAATAATGCACTTGATTTTACACACAGCTTTCAAATTCATGTTCGCTTTCTGGTTTACTAACTCCTGGATCTATTTGAGACACACCTGTACCCATTGTCTATTATGTTGTGTGATTTACCTATCCTCTGTAATCCTCTGTAAATGACCCATCAGAGGTCCCTTTGGCATCTCATTCTTTTTTTTTTTTTTTAAGATTTTATTTATTTATTCATGAGAGACAGAGAGAGAGATAGAGAGAGAGAGGCAGAGACACAGGCAGAGGGAGAAGCAGGCCCCATGCAGGGAGCCCCATGTGGAACTCGATCCCAAGACTCCAGGACCACACCCTGGGCCAAAGGCAGGCGCTAAACCGCTGAGCCACCCAGGGAGCCCCGCATCTCATCTTTTTTGTTTCTGATCACCTCAGCATTTAGCAATGTCATTCTGAATTCATAAAGTCTTCTGTTTCAGTAGAAGACCCAAAGCTGTTAAGTTTATATACTGTCCAACGTGTCATCACTGATGAAAAGATCATAAAATGCACCTGACCAGGAATTGACCTCTAAATTCACTCACAACCAAAACCAATCATTAAAAAAGTGAATTTATTGGTTGTAGTTATAAAATTAATGTATGGTTACTGTAGGAAGTTTGAAAACGGTGTGTGTGTGCGTGTGTGTGATATATCACCCATAATCCTGATCCTAAGGGTATAAAGATTACTTACCATGGCTTTTGCATTTCCTTTCAGTCTTAAATATGCCTTCAAACATATAATTCTATTAAATTATAGTCCTTCTGTGTACACCTAAAATTTGGTATCGGGTTTTTCTCTTTATGTTGCCATGCTATCTCATTTTGGTGAGTATTCTTTACATGTGGTTTTTGTAATGACCACATAATTTTTAGATTATAAGGCTATTATAAGGCTATACCCTAATTTACTTAGTCACTCCCTCATTGTTGAAATTCTTGTTATCAAATTTTGTTCACATTTAGAGATATTTCACTGAGATAACATCTAAGAAGTAGAATCAATAGGTGAGCATGAAGACTTTTTTGGTGCCAGGTTTTTGGGTTGTTTTCCACGTGTTTTATTTTGAAAAGCTGCACTCACAGAACTAAAACATGAGTGTGAGCATTTGTAGGCTGAAGATGTAAAGTGAGACCGATGAGAATGGCTGTGCCCTTTTACCTCTCCCCAGGAGTGTGCTTGTGTGGTTGCCTGCCCACGCCAACCTCAGCGTTTATATGAATCTTAGATTTTGTTGTCAGTTTAATATGGTAACAACGGCATTTCTTTGCCTTAATTTGTTTACCAATAGAGTTGAGTAGATGGTTGACGTTCATATGTATTTTTTTCTGTGAATTGTCTAAAGAGACCTCTGCCAAAATATCTATTGGAGTATTAGGGTTTTGCTTATTTCCTTTAAAGGCACTTTCAATATTTCAACATTTTTCATGTTTTTGTAGATGTGTATGTGTACTTGCATCTCTCTGTGTGTGTGTGCGTGTGTGTCCATGTGCATATGTTACAATTTTTTTGTTCCTCTTCAGGTAAATTAGTTAGCTAGTGCTGTGTAACAAAACTTTCCAAAACTCAGTGGCTCACAACAGAAATCCTTTCATTGGGTAGTCTACGTGTTGATCTGGTCTTGGCTGGACTCTCTCCTGCCTCTGTGGTCCACCGTAGGGTAGAGAGATCCTTCTGCTGATTTTAGTTGAGATCTCCTGCACTTAAGGCCTGGGCAAGGCTGGCTGGACTCTGATGACCTGGGTGCTCCCTCTGTCTCCGGGCTGGCATGGCTTGTCCAAACGCAGGCTTCCGAGAGAGGCTTGGAACTGGTACACAGCTCTTTCTGACGTTTCTGGCAATCTTTTTCTCCTCCTCCTCCTCCTCCTCCTCCTCCTCCTTCTTCTTCTCCTTCTCCTCCTCCTTCTCCTTCTCCTCCTCCTCCTCCTCCTCCTCCTCCTCCTCCTCCTCCTCCTCCTTCTTCTTCTTCTTCTTCTTCTTCTTCTTCTTCTTCTTCTTTTCTTTTTCCTGACATTCGTAATGAGAAAGGTAAGTCACAGACCCAGACCCGATTCAAGGGATGGAAAATGGACTCTTATCTCTTGATGGGAGGAACTACAAAGTACCTTGCAAAAGACAAGGGGAGGAGTGGGTAATAGTGGCCATTTTTTCAGTTTTCCACAGTAGGTAGATGGCTTTTTGGTGGTGGTTTTTTTTTTTTTTTTAATTATTATTTCTTTCCTGGATCTTTTTAGGATATCTCTTCACCCTTTTGTTTCAAAAGGATGTATTTAAGAGACATTTAAAAACTAATTTTGCTTTCTGTTTTTAAGTGCAGGAAAGCATGTCTTTGATTATTGCCTCTATTCCTCTATCCTCTATTCTTGTTGTCTGTCATAATGTCAAGTGCTTACTACAATTGGAATTTTGATTTGGCTGTTATGTGTTATTTCCTTGCCGTTATTTATCTTTATCTCTATTGTAGCTGGTTGTTTAACTCTGTTCCTACTGACTATTCGTCTAAGGACTTGGTCCCCTTGTTATTTTCTAATTCCAGTTTTTGCAGGTCTTTCTTTCTTTCTTTCTTTTTTTCTTTCTTTCTTTCTTTCTCTCTATCTCTCTTCTTTCTTTTCTTTTCTTTTCTTTTCTTTTCTTTTCTTCTTTTCTTTGATTTTATTTATTTGAGAGAGAGAGAGAGAGAGAGAGAGCATGAGCCAGACAGAGAGGCAGAGGGGAAGGGATAAGCAGCCTCCCTGCTTAGGAGGGAGTCCAATATGGGGTTCAATCCCAGGACCTGGGACCCAAAGGTAGATGCTTAACTGACTGAGTCACCCAGGTGCCCCTGCTTTCATATTTTTGAAGCTTCTAAGAAGTCTTCTAAAATGTTCTTTGGGTTCCTTTCATAAGACCTCAGCTGTCGTACTCTCTATCTCCAGGCTAGCCCACCATGCTGTGTTTTCCTCCAACACTTTGAATATAAATCACCCGCATCTAAATGCAGCCCTTTGTTTTCCTGTTACTCAAACTTTTTCCATATCCTAGTGCTTTGCTTGTAAGAAAGCTTTCCCGAAAGCCACGCATAATCTTTCCATCATGGGCTCCTCTTGTTTTGGCAATCCATGCAGCGGGGGAAGGTTACGAGGGCTGCTTCATAGGAGGAAGAAGCCAAAGATGGACACAAAGTAGAAGCTCCCAGACAAGCAAGGCATGGGGTACTGGTTTGACTGGTAGGCCCCACGCGACTGAGCTGAGGTTGATAATATCAGGCCAAAAGGAACGTGTCCAGACAGCTGCTCATCACACTCTGTCCCTTCTCCCTCTCAGGTGTATAATTATTCCTCTCATTATCTTTGCTCGTAGGCCATTTAAACACCTTGAGAATAACTCATTTTATTCTTGGTTCTCAACAAGGCAGCATACATGCTCTGCAGGCGGAGGGAGAGCCGCCCGGCTGCCTTCTCCAGCCCAAGTCGGGTGCTTTGGCCTTGGCCGTGGGGCTTTTCTTCTCAGGGGTGAAAGGAGTCCTCGGTGGCCTTGGGCTCTCCCCACGGACTGCAGGTGGTGGCTTCAGCTCCGCTTCTCTTTCCTGTTCCCTTCTCTCTGCCCGTGAACTTGACCCCACCTCAGAGCATCTGTGGCCTAACTACTGAGCTTCTCTTTTAAACGGTGCCACGTCACCACCATTTACTATCCCACGTCAGAAGTTGGCAGAAATTAGGAATTTTAGGGGATAAAAGGATATGTATTCGAATTCCTAAGCACAAAGTAAAATGAGCTCTCTAAGTCGTCCTCTGTGAAATGGCCGTATTCCCAGGATATGTGAGTGCACCCCGGTCCCCTCAGTCTGCTGCCTTTTATTCCTTGTCCGCGCCCCCCTGGTCTTCACACAGCTTTACTGATAATGTCGCATTTCATCTTATATTGTATTTCCCCTTCTCTTTCTGCTACCACAGTACAAGTTCTTCACCCTTGTCCTAGTATAATTACACATTTGTCTGTTTATTATATTTCAAAACTGAAAACATTTCCAGTCTTCTCTTATTGTCTAGAAAATAATAAATAACAAACTATAATTTTCCGCTTCCATTTCTCCATACAAGGTAATTCCGATGGGGATTATATTCCTACATACCGAACCAAATGCTCTGTCTTTCATGCTGGCTGTCTGAGTTCTTCCTTACAGCTGAATTCGGAGTTATCACCATTGGGGTTAGAATTTTGAACTTTTTTCTTTTCAATTTTATTTTTAAGTAATTTCTACGCCCAACCTGGGGCTCAAACTCACAACCTTGAGACCAGGAGTCGCATGCTTTACCGAGCCAGCCAGGTGCCCAGAGTATTTTGAACTTTTTTTTAAAAGAATCACTTTTAACTGTTATAACCCCGGCCCCAATATTACATGTGGATTCGTGTTAATTTGCCCCTCCCTTCTATTTACTTCCTCAGGCTATCCTCTGTTAAGTGGAATAATCAAGGTACTGCTGGCTTTAAAATGTGTATTTCAAGGCCTGTGTAAATATTCAACATTATTTCGTCTATTTAAAATGAAGGCTCCATCAGATCATATTTGCATGGTGAATTAACATGAGGCCTTCGGGCATATGGATTAAAATAAATTTTGCCAGATAGGAAAAGATTTAGGAAGTGAATTTCAATGAGAAGGGGAAAATGTGGTGCCTCCTAAACATATCTAGAGATAGGCTGACAGCTTCCAACCCTGGCAGTGATGTGACACTGGATTGATTTGTGGGTGATGACGATTGTCTTCTACGCTGGTAACTACAAGTGGGGAGCATATTTCCAACGCCCCTAATGTCCTTTACTAGTGTTTTCTTGATTGTTTCCATCTATGAAATTGTTATTGCCTTTTGCCCTTTTATGTCTGCTCCTTTCATGAATGTATCAAGATATTTTTGTTTTAAACCAGAACCAAGGGTGTTTTGTTTTCCAAAGAGGGGTTTGTCCTGTGTTTAGCAGCACCCTGCATTGATTATGTTCTGTTAACAGCCCACAGCTCTGCAGAAGCCCATATAACAACAAAACCACTTCTAATGCCCAGACCTCACAAGCACAACATTTTGTATCAGAATATTCTAATTTGCAAGCATATTTAGCATAGCAGAAGTATTTAAGTTCAGGGTTTGTGCACAGTCTCCCTGAAGAGTTTGTGATCTTCATTGGTTAAAAACATGGGCTAATGATTAATCATTGTTTAATGAAGATATGAACACACCTATTATATGTGTGTGTGTGTTGATCACCTAGAATTTATGGTATTTTCATCTGTACCACAGTTAATATGAATTGTTAGCTGAGAGGTAGACCAAATTTCTGAAATCGAATCTAGATATAATTATTGAATTTATTAACATGAAATTTTATGTGTATTTACATAATGCAGTTAGACAAAATCTTAGGAGCAGCAAATAATTACCTCCCATTTTCTTTGTAACTGATGAAGTATTTTTTTTGTATTAATTTCAGAGAAAAATGTATCTTTAAAGTGCCAAAAAAGAGAAGGCATGAAAATCTTAGCTATTTTGGATTTCATAGCACAAATTTGATTGTATATTTTTATTTTTTATTTTTTGGGGGGACAGGTCCTTGTCTCACTGATAAGTATGCTTCACTCGGGTAACACCCCCACAGCGCCATGGACAGATAAAAGTAGGTTGGGACAGGTGTCATAAAATGACCTTAAGCAAAAGAATTCTGTAGCTCATTGAAATGAATGTCATTTGGAAATCACTGTTTCTCTACTGAAATACCAAAGACAAACTCAAGCAGGGTATTACAAATATCTTATTCAATTCTACATTAAATTCTATAAAATCTTTTCTGGGTGGCTAAACCTTAGTGTAAAAATGAAGTATTGCTAAGCCAGCAAGTTGTTGGAGAAATAATTTACTTACGGCATACCGGGAATGTAAAATAACCCTAAGATAAATCTTTCAAATGTCTTTATTTGGACATCTTCATATTAAGTAAAGTTAAATTTGACATAGCTATTTCAATATAAAACACAGAATTAGAAAATAAATTTTTCCTTAGTAAACTATGACTTTAAAATTTGTTTATTTTAATGCATTGCTTTATATATATATATATATACATATATATGTATATATATGTATATATATATGTATAAAGAAAGGTGCAAACTATCCGCTAGTAAAAGCTTTCCTGAGCAGTGCCGTGAAAATATAACCAAAGAAACACTGGTAAAAGTGTGAAGATGATGGAAAACATACCTACCTGTTCCACAACTTTAAACCTATACATGTCTTTGGACAGTCCAGCATACACTGTTACATTTGCAAGACATATGACTCTTTAGAAATAAAAATAAAAAAAAGTAGCGCGCCTAGATAAGCCGCAGAGTACTGGCTCGCGATAATCACCTGGCCAGTGTGTGAACCACGGGAGCAGCTTACACATTCTGCGTCACCATGTAAAGGACTAAACGATGGTAGTAAAGCGCATCTTCTAGTCAACCCTTGCGAGTCAAGGGTTAACAGGACTTCTTTGTATAAAAAAAATAAATGTTGAGAGGGGAAGTGGTTTTACATCCAAACTAAAAGACTATTTGGTAAAATGAAAACAATGAGGCACAAAAGGGTAGAAAAAGTGAATGTCTAAGGTTTAAATATCCATCTGGAATTGATGTTTTATGAATTACTTGTATGAACAGATGGCCAAGCTTGCTCACATTTTTTTTCCTAAATTTTTGAATATTGGATCAGTTATTTTTTTATGAACTCTGAAATATGCATTTGAAAGTGATGTTCTTACACACACGCACACGCACACGCACACGTGCACAGACGGTTTGGCATATGACCAGCGAACTCTAAAATCCATTTCAAGGTGGTTATTTGTTTTGTTAGGGCACATTCCTTACTCAGAGACTTTTCCCACGCCACCTGACTAGGGGAGAGTATCTTCCAGGCTCAGCATTACCTAGGTGGTGCGAGGTGTCAAGAGCGCTGGCTTCTGTTCATCTGAGCCTCGTCCCCCCTCCTATCCCGGGGGCCCCTTGGCCTGCAGATGCCCTGGAGCCCTGGGGGGCTGGGCAAGGGCACTTCTGCCAGCCAGCAGGTGGGCTGCCCCTGCCTGGAGCCCGAGCCGGAGGAGACCCTCAGTTCCTCAGTTGGGTCCCTTGGCGTGGTGGTGCCGCCCCGGCGGGCCTCGGCTTTTCCTGAGCCCCTGAGCAAGACGGTAGCCTTGCTCGCTATGTGTAGACCACATCAGCCCCTGTGGGGAAAGGCCGGATATTTCAGTGGGTTCTGTGGGTGGGATGAGCCGGTTAGGAGAACCAAGAAGATGGCAGATCTACCCGGGAGGGGAAGGGCAGGTGACAGCCCCCGGGCTGTGTGTGGAGCAGTGGCCGAGGGTGGGGACTGAGTGATGAGTGAGGCTGGAGCCACCCCATAATCGTCCGGGGAGTGGGGGGCAGGTACTCCGCCTTCCCCGTCCCTCCAGGGACCAGAGTGTAGGGGGCTAATATGGTCTCATAAAGATCAGGGCAGAGAAGGATGGACATGGGACAAATGAAGAGTGTTTGGCACACGGCCCTCCTCCCTCTTCCCTGTCCCGTGCCCACCAGCTATGGATCCTAGGAGCTCGGCCCAAGCAGAAATTTGCAAAGGAAGAGAAGGAAGAAGCAGAGAGGAACATAGAAGGTGACTTTATGGCCTGGCCTGATGTGGCTGATCTGGTCACTCACATCCTATTGACTATGTATGTAGTCACACGGCTCCAACCTAAATCCAAAGAAAGGCAGGACGTTTGAAGAGCATGACAGTCCCGGTTCTGGGCCCGAATCCCAACAATGAGCATAATCCAGAGTGAGCTGCTTCTCCTTGGACACGTGATAACCGAATACTCGGCCCCCATGTGTGCACATATCCGTTAACTCCTGTTGACCTATGAATTTGCACCATGTCCTGTGAAATGTTTGACCAGTTACTCTAGATGTGCTACTTTAATTATCTAAGTTTTAAGTGCTATGCAAGTTGAATTATATACACCATTCATTATTTGGAAGAACCATGGAAGGTGTTTTTTTCATTTTTTTGTTTTGTTTTGTTTTTTGACTGGGTTGAGATGACATAAGTAGGTAGATTTATGCTATTAAAGATTTATAGTCCTTTAAAATATTCCTACAAGTATTAATTAAAGCAAATATTAATGCTTTAATCAAGATTTTAATTGGACTTCTAATAAAATGTCCATACCTGCTACAAGTAGGTGCTAACCAAAGCAGGACTATCGTAGATGCCATTTCTTAAGGTTAGAACAATGAATGGTATTATGGGAACAGTTAATATGGCAAATTGATTTAATGTCAGTACTTTTAGAATCTTAAGTCTGCAATTAGAATCTTAACTCTACGTATCTACTACACGAGAGATTTTGAAAAATTTGAAACTAAATATTTAGGACCATAGAGAAATCCAGAGGAAGACTATATTACTTAGCTTTCCTTGACATAGAAAATATAGGACCACCATCTGATGCTATTTTTTCCATTCTTATAAGCTGCTAGTTCTTATTTATAAAATGTCTATGTAAGGCACTAAAAAAGGGAACTGTTGTAACAATAAGAATGCTATCAAATGGGGGCTTTGCAATTAAGAACTTTAAATCCAGATGCAAAGTATTATAATTTGAAATAAATTACAAAATAATTCATGTGTTAAAAATTAGTCTATCTGCCAACATTTTCTTGTAAATGCTTTAGTTGTTAATTAGCAGCATTTATATGGTACATTCTTGGCATGTGAATTCATGGACTTGGTGAGCACCGTGCAAATGAGAAAATAATTTATCTGAATTTCTGATTCTCCTTTTATTAGATGTCAAGATCCTCGTGTGCCCCTTCCATCCACCATCCCGATGTAAAACCATCCATGGTTCACATGACGCTCTTTGCTCGTTAACGGTTTCTCCTTGACTGCACCAGCCTGCAGTGCTTAGTGTGCATAGTAACTGCTAGTCAGAGTGATGTTATTTAAGAAATCCTGACTAACAACTATGAAGCTAAGGGATTCGTCTGAATCTTCACAATGAACACTCAGAATGATTATTTTTCTAAAGATTTGCAAGCAAGAAGTTATGCCCACAAACCAGAACGAGGAAATTCTCATCACGTTGACTTAGTATCTGTAGATTTCAGGGGCATCATGTCTTTGCTGTAACTTTCTTCTCCTGAGATAAGTAAAAATGTAGGTTACCTCAGGCCTACTGGTATTTATCAACCGAACCTGAAAAGGATTTGTACTCAGTTTCTGCTGACTTATTTAGGTAGCTTTTCTCTCTCGCACAGAGCAACTATAGCTAGATTTCCTCATAACCAGGCCACATATTCTGGGTTTCTTGACAAGGGTTGAAATGAAGCCGTGGTCGGACAGCCAGGGTCCTCCAGCTGAGAGCTGACCATGGATGACCCCCCCCCACCCCCCGTGAGGCCTTGGCTACTCATTATTCAAGCTCCAAATCCATCCCTGGACACCAGACTTGGGACTAGAGTCTTCGTGGCAGCCCAAGAATTGCCGGGCAGCGATTCCACGCTTCAAAAGCCACACGGCAGGGGCACTGGGTGTCTCAGTTGGTTGAGTGACCAACTCTCAGTTTCAGCTCAGGCCCTGATCTCAGGACTGTAGGATGGAGCCCGCGTCAAGCTCCATGCTGATGGGAGCCTGCTTGGGATTCTCTCTCTCTCCCTCCGCCCTCCCCCCTGCTCCTGCTCTCTCTCTCTCTCTCTCTCTCTCTCTGATGAATGAATAAGTCCTTAAACAACCATTTTAAAGCCACAAGGCAAGGGGCTATTTTGGGGACTCTGTTAGCACCGAGGGCTCTAGGATAATGATAATATTGGGATTTACTGAACTTGAGCCACATGCCATCCTGGTTCTTAGTTACGTGCGTCATCCCAGTGCACGCAGCCACAGCAGGACCAACGCTTAGTCTACGGCTGGCGTCTGTGCCAGTGCTCAGTTCAAACCCGAGAGGGTCATGAAGGTGGCCCGGCCGTGTTGCGGGGGAGCTGTTGGCATTCCCTCACGCCGTACACCGCCTGCACTTCACGTAATACCTCAATTATCAGGGCCCCCCGAGGCTGATATTGCACATCACAGTACAAGCTTTAAACTGCACTTTATCATCACCTAACTGGCAAGAGGCTGAAAAATACGCCTGCAAAGAAACTTTGGGTTGAAGGAAACTATCATAATGCAAACCTAAGCAAACAGTAAGAACATGGCCAAACGGGCATTCCTCGTACCGGTGTAGTCATATTTCTAGGAAAAAAAAAGAAAAAAAGACTAATCATATCTGACAAAAAGCCAAAATCCGAGAACCAAGTCAGAGGTTTTTTACGAATGTGGATTTGCACCTTCCACTGTTAATTGCAAACCTTGCCCTAAGTGCAGCGTCGTGTACTAGATAAACACCAATCCCTGGCTGGGAAACTTACCGCCAGGACTTGCCAGGGGCGCCACCAGCTACTAGAAGATGTCAAGGAAAATTCGGCGTCACCCGCCGGGCGCTGGCTGGATTACGCGTGCGAGGCAGCCCAGGGGTTTCGGATTTTAACCTCAGATCGTGCCCATCCCGTTTGACAATATCGCACGTCTGTGAAGCTAAATTTTCAACATTTGCTGTGACAAAACGCAAGTGCCCCTCGGCGATCCAAGTAGAACAGGGAATGGAAGTGGCGATGTCTTATTTGAGCCCCGAGATGGAGAAGACGTGCAGGGTCACAGGTCCTGTTACACGTGGTAATAGTCGTTTAATAGTGACACTTAGAATATTATTTATTTTTTCAAACGGCTACTAAGTTAAGGAATAAATACTTATTAAGCTGTCTGGATCCAACTACTTAATAGGCAGAACTATAAGCTATTTTTTTTAGGCTCAGAGTGTCGTAAGAAAATTTACTGTCACACTAAAGGCTCCATGAACCGGGGCCCCTGTATGGCTCAGCGGTTGGGCATCTGCCTTGGGCTCAGGGCGTGACCCTGGGGTCCCGGGATCGAGTCCTGCATCGGGCTCTCCGCAGGGAGCCAGCTTCTCCCTCTGCCTGGGTCTCTGCCTCTCTCTCTCTCTGTGTCTCTCAGGAATAAATAAAATCTTAAAAAGAAAAATTAAAAAAAAAATAAAGGCTTCGGGGATCCCTGGGTGGTGCAGCGGTTTGGCGCCTGCCTTTGGCCCAGGGCGTGATCCTGGAGACCCGGGATCGAATCCCACGTTGGGCTCCCTGCATGGAGCCTGCTTCTCCCTCTGCCTGTGTCTCTGCCTCTCTCTCTCTCTCTGTGTGTGTGTGACTATCATAAATAAATAAAATTTAAAAAAAATAAATAAATAAAGGCTTCATGAATCTGGACAATCTGGGAACCTGGGTTGTAAACCCGTGACAATTACCAAGACTCTTTCAGAGTCTGATATGCAGGAGAGGGAGACAAGCCTCTTACGTTGTTTCTACGAAGATAGTTTCAAATCCCATTTGAGCAGCGCAGACCAGTTTTGTTCACAAGCTTGGAAACTTTTTGGAGGTTTTACGAAAGCTGATGGTTCTCACCATGTCCGCAAACGTGCATCAGATGGCTCTCATCTCTCACTGCCCCGGATTGGTGACTGCGTTTCCAAGAGTCTTGGCCGCCTTGGATTCTGATTTGATTGTGCCACCGAGAGGAGAGGCCCCGGGCCCCGCGGCTGGCACCGCAGTGGCCACATGCGAGGCTCCCTGGGGCAGCGTGCGTCACCCTTCCCCGTGGGGGTAGAAATCTTTCCTAATGGAGCATAGAAGGTAACAGGCCAGGACTCTAGTTTTGGCTCCGCTCCTAAAGGAAGAAACTCTCGCCTTCCCCGTGTGTCCCCTGTCATCCGTGGTGCTGGATGACACTCCAGATCCAACGCTCTATCTCACGTCGAACTTCTTTGGCCACAGTTTGCCCCTGGACTCACGGTTTTGCCCTCTCCTCGATTAGTAAAGAGGAAGGGTCAGTGTTGTTCACACTACTGAGACTTGCCTTTGAGTGAGTCCATTATCCCTGCCACATTCCTTTTTTTTTTTTAATATTTTATTTATTTATTCATGAGAGCCATAGAGAGAGAGAGGCGGAGACACAGGCAGAGGGAGAAGCAGGCTCCATGCAGGGAGCCTCACGTGGGACTCGATCCCCGGACCTTGGCGTCACGCCCTGGGCCAAAGGCAGGTGCTCAACGGCTGAGCCCCCCAGGCGCCCCAGAAGCTCATAAACTTAGTGACTCACGTGTTGGCAGTTGGCCAGGCTCACCTGGGCAGTTCTGTTGGTCTTGACTAGGCCGTTGTGTGTCTCTGGCTGCTGCCAGGAAGCTGAGTACTGACTGGGGATCTCTGGCCGGATGCTTCGTCCCTGGTCCACATCGGATGCTGGCCCACGAGGCCAAGTCACTTGTGCCACGTTGTTTTGAGTAAAGCGAACCTCACAGCCAATCCCAGATTCCAAGGGTGGGGAATCGGCTTCACACCTGGGTGGGAAGACCCGCAAAGCCTCGGAGCCGGGAGGCCAGAGAGTGGGGCAGCCTCGGACGGTGTAAGTTTAGATTTCATTCACAATGAGGGTTGGAAAGCCATCTGGGAGTCTGGAGGGAGCTTTTTTTTTTTTTTTTAAATTTTTATTTATTTATGAGAGTCACACAGAGAGAGAGAGAGAGGCAGAGACATAGGCAGAGGGAGAAGCAGGCTCCATGCACCGGGAGCCCGACGTGGGATTCGATCCTGGGTCTCCAAGATCGTGCCCTGGGCCAAAGGCAGGCGCCAAACCGCTGCGCCACCCAGGGATCCCTGGAGGGAGCTTTAACGCGATGTGACTTCGTGATTGAAAGCTCCCTGTCTGCTGCTCTGTGGAGGAGAGTCCGTCGGGGCCGGGACGCATGAGCAGCTAGGGGGCTGTTGTGATGACCTCAGCAGCCTGCTAGCAGCTTGCACCGGAGGGTACTGGTGAAGGTGGGGAGAGGTGACCGCAGTCTACATGCACACTGGGTACCGTCTCCTGCTGCTGCTGCTGCTTTTTTTTTTTTTTTTTTTTTTGTCACCTTGATCGAAAGCTCCTTGTGGGCGAAGGATGCCTTATTTCTCATAGCGCCCTCAGCGCCCAGGGCCAGGCCAGGCACATCGCACATGTTCAGCACCTATTTACTGAATGAATGAGTCTGTCGAACTTCTGACTTCCAAGGTGAACCTGCAGGGAGAAATAGAACCCCGTTCCGGGAAGCTCCGTGGGGCCCCTCGGGCTCTGGGCAGCTGGTGGCGGCGCTTGGCAGGCTGTGCGAACGCGGGCCCCTTCCTGTCGTCCCCGCGCACTGAGCGCAGGCGACCGGGCACAGGAGGCCTCGGGGGTCTTCCCGTGAAGGCTTAGTCGGCCGCGCATTCTGAGCTACTTCATCTTGCTGCATCTGCATGTTTACTTGCGTCTGCGGGGTGCGTTTTTATTACTACCAGGAGAAGTAGTAAAACACAGAGCCTTGGGGTCTTGGCCTCAGAGGGATACCCAGTGGGGTGAACTCGGAATTGGGGCGTCCTATAGCGGTGCTGGGCGCTCGGCGGTAACACGGTTCTGTGGGCCGATCGGGACTCCGCAGACGTCCCCTAACAGCCTAACGTCGCGAGGCTGCCAATCACGGGGCTGCAGGACCTGGGAAAAATTCAGGTCCATCTTCCTTCAAGTCGTGCGGGCAGAGACTGTGGGGTGCTGCCTCCTGGGGCTGGCCACCCCGCGCCCCTGGAGAGCCCTCCGCCCCCCTCGGCCCGGTGCCTCCTCCCCGGGGTTCAGCCCGCACCCGGCCGTCCTCTCTGCCCGGAGGCCTCCGTGTGTCCCGCCCGTGAGGCCGGCCCGCAGTGGGTGCGGGGGAGGGGGAGGGGGGGTGCGGGCCACGGCCGGAGGGCGCACTGTCGGGCCGCTTGCCCTCCTTTCCTTCCCCGGGCCCCCACTTGAGGCCATTCCCCACCCCTGTCCCTCTTCTGCCCCCTCTAAGCTGCAGCCCAAGCTGTGCTCACCGAGGCCCAGGAGTCCCCGACTGTGCAGGGGCCACCTCCGCGGCCGTGCCCCCGTCCCGCTCACATGCCCCCCGCTCAGATGCCCCCTCCTGCTCACATGCCCCCCCCTCCTGCTTCCCTGACCCGCCTGCTGCTCTGTTTCGTTCTGGTTCTCGGATCTTCCTTCTCCCTCAACTACGGTAGTTGTCTCGTGATCCGAAGTCAAACCATGTACTCAACGTCCCACTTGAGTGCTCGTGGGAACCTTGACTGGCCGTCGGCCCCCGGCCCCCTGGCCCCCAGCAGCTCCCCGTGCCCGCATGTGCCCCCCACGCACCCGCCTCCGGAGCCGCGGGGCCAGGACCACGGCCGCCTCTCAGTGGCACAGCGGATGGCCTGTACCTGGGCTCCCGTCTCTGCCCTGCCCGAGCCTCTGTCTACGCGGCCCCCCAGAAGCGTCGCCTTCTGCTTGAAAGCCCGGCGGTGGCTGGTGCCCCAGCGAAGTGGGGGGAGAACCTCCGGCCGTGGGCGCCCGAGGCACCGAGCTCCTCCCGCCACCTTGGGGTGTGCAGGTGTCCAGGCCCCGGCCCCCTCTCCTGCTAGGGACGGCCTCTTGCCCGCCCCTCACGCCCAAAGCCACGGGAGCCCTGGCGCCCTCCTCCGTCGGGGCAACCGTGCGGGCCCCGGGGCCCTGGTGGCCATTGGCCCTCGCGTGCGGGGCCCTTGGGAGCCCTCGGGGGCCCTGGGCCTGGTGTCTGGGCCTCTGCTCTTCTGCGGGCACCACGTGAGCAGGAGCTCGCCTGGCTTCTCACCGACGTGTGCGCAGCGCCAGGCGCAGCAGGAACAGTTATTGGGTGAACAGTGACTTGTGTTTCCTCGTTTGTTTTGGAAGACAGCGGAGCTGGAAGGAAGCAGCCCTCGTGTCTGTGGGCCTGCGCCCTCCTCGAGGGACCGGCCAGTCCAAGTGGCCCAGGACTGTGCCCTGCTGCCCTGTGTGGCCCGCCTCCCAGACACATGAGCTTGTGTTGTGTTGTGTTGTGTTGTGTTTTGTTTTGTTTCCGGAGGCTTCCGTGAAAACTCTTCAAGAGAGCAAAGAAAGAAGCTACTCCTGCGGCATCCTGCCCAAATAAATCAGCTTAAGAAAAGCTTTGCATCTCTTTATCGGGTGGCCCTTAGAGGTTCGTGAATAAACATGCCGAGTGGGTACGGGCAGGAATAAATAATGCACAGCCTCCCGAGTGAGCCGTATGAGAGCACAGCCGATCCGGTCATATTTTATTTATCTCTGTGTTGAAGAAAATCAATTTGAGAAACTTTCCAGGGCAATCCTGGTGCTGAGCTGACCCCCCCCCCCCGCCTCCACGCGTAAAGTCAGGTGATTCTTTTCCGACAGAGCAGCTGCTAACTCATCCTTCGTCGTGCTCTTCCGACTCCTGGAGGATCCCCGCTGCGGTTACTCTGCAGGACTTGCTCTCGGGTCCTCTTCAGTGTGTTTCCTGCTTGTTGGTATTTATCCATTTATTTATTTTGGAAAGAATGCGAACGAGCGCTGGGCCGGCGGGGGCGGGGGGCAGAGGGAGAGGGAGAGAACCGTAAGCAGACTCCTTGCTCGGTGCAGAGCCCGACGTGGGGCTTGATCTCACAACCCCGAGATCATGGCCTGAGCCGGAAGCAAGGCGGATGCTTAACCGCCTGAAGCACCCAGACGCCCCTCCGACTTGTGATCGACAATGGCTCTGCGCTTCTGATCGCCAGAACGACATTTTGCATTAGACTTGAGTTCTCTTCCGTTGTCCTCGCCCTTCTCAAATGTCCTCGCTGGGCAGCCTCCACGCTCCGAAAGCCTTTGTCCCTGTGCCGCCCCTGCGTGAGGTGGTGACATTATTTCTGAGAAAACAACTTCTGTTACAGAAGTGTTCTTCGGGAACTTTACCCAATTCCAATTCCTTAAACATTCGACTAAGATATCTAAACCTACGTGAGATGGCTTTGTGCAACTGTTCATCAGCGCATGAGGATATACTTTCAAATTATCTCAAAATATTCCAACATATTTGTCATCATACGCAACAGGATAGCAGGGGTTACTGGCGATCCCAGTAGGATTAATTTCTCTAACATCGTTATAGGATCTCTTTACTGTATGAAGGTAGGCGAGGTGTAACCAGTAGCTCAACAGTGCTTTTTTTTTCCCCCCAAAATTCATATGGTCACAGAAACTTTTCTGTCTTGCCTGTGACGGCAGTTCTCTGCAGTTTAGGGGTAGGGGTCTCACTGAACTAAGCCATTCGAGATATTTGGGGTTGTTAGAGCGAATCATAAAAGTGATTCTCCCTTCATAGAGAACTTTCAAGGAAAGCTCTTTCCAAGGAAAGCATTCTCCTTCCGTGCTCTTGTTTCCGTGCCATGGTCCACATTCCAGAGCTCCTGATTCAGCCTTCCCGAAGACTTCATTCTTTTCTCATAAACCGATGAGGCTATGGCATCAAGCTGCTCTTGACGGGCTCCCCAGCTGAGGAGAAAGCCAGTGTCGCACAATAAATACGCCGTTGGGGGACACGCGGGGAGAGAATCCAAGTGCATATCCAGTGCGAGCGTTATGACCGAAATGGATGGATTAGGGAAGGAGAGGGCACTCACTACAAAGTAATGTTCTAAATCAGACTGACAAATTTTCTCTTAATGAGCAGATTGACTAAATATTTCATTTTCCATGATTCTTAGTGCAAAATGCCCTTTGCAGAGTTCTACCTCAGTCTTCGTTAAAAATGTCACCGCCAAGTCAAGGCTCATAGTCCTATTCATGAACTTCACTGGTAACGGGAATTTATTTACTGGAAAAGGGTGAAACAGTCGCAACGGTGTGAGCCGGGGTGTGCGGTTAAATGCTGTGGGTGAATATTGTCAACCGGCAAAGCTCAGTTCTCATCTCACAACTCAAGTGTTTTATTCTTAAGAACAATAATCCAAATAATCGAAGTAAATTGAATCTTGGCGAAAAAAAAATATGAGAAGTCATGTTGTATTTCATCTTCATATGAATAGTTAAGGCAGCCATTGCTTCTTGATTATAAAAGAAAGACTTCCAAGAGTGTCAGCCCTGGTACTCCTGCCAGTCGGTCCTCCACGTCTCCTGGTTGTGCAACTTAGCAACTGTGGACGGGAAGGGGAGCCTGCCACTCTCCCAAGAGTAAGGATGCTTTCCGGATGAGAAACAAATGAGAAGTAAGCAAAAAAGGGCATTTTGGAAATGATGGCAAACATAATCAGCACAAAAACAGAACACAAAAGAATCTCTTTCAGATTCTAAACTCTTTCTATACCATTTTTCTTTAGTTGTTTAATTTCTGTTTTCATCTTAAAACCAAGGTCTCTGTGACTCTGTTGAGAAAGTAAGATAATGACCTTCCTTTGAAAATAAAAATGCTCCCCTGATATAAAAATATTGGAAGTAGGAGAATGGATTGTACTGTTAACAATTTCTCAAAGACCGTGTGGTGTTGAGATTCTAATACCGTGTCAATCATTAATTATGCCCTTTTTCTTAATCCTCACTCAGATACATGTGTTGGTTTTTTTTTAACTGGGGAAGATAGACTCTGATCTAAAAACTATTTTTCTAAAATTCTATCTTTTAGGGGTATTTGGCTGGCTCAGTCAGTAGAACCTATGGCTCTTGATCTCAGGGTGGTGAGTTTGAGCCCCATGTTAAAAATAAAATCCTTAAAAAAATAAAATAAATCCTATCTTTTAAAAAGTGGAGCAATAATACCATCATGAATTTCTTCACTATGCTCAGGAATATTCCAGATTTTAGTCATATTTTTCATCTGGTTACTACTTAACATCAGTTATGGTTGTTGCATCGAAATGTGTAACTATAGGTTAGATAGAGGTGACCTCCTTCGGATGGGAAGTCTCAACTCCCCCCCCCACCACCACCACCAAAAGGAAAAGAAAGCATGAGGTACCTTGAATATATAAAGAGCATTCTATAAATTATGTTAAGCTACTAATAATTTTAAGGAAAAAAGAGTATGTCTGCCAGAGACAAATCTATTTTAGATATTCAACATATTGCAAAGACTTTAGTTTCCCAGGGGTGTTGGCCACGGTACGAGCAGTTTCCTACCATGGATACTGTAACCGCCATGCTTTCTGGTTGTTTGTGTCTTTCTATGATTCCTCTGCTTTTGATATGGAATGAATCGTTGTCTTGTTGGACCTGAAGGGGAGCAGTAACCATTACTTCAGAGGCTGGAGATTAGACATATAAAATCGCACCATTTTGAGTCTGCTATTTATCATTAATTATAATAATGAACGAGACCTGTAATACCAACAGAAAAAGATCTGTAACTTACGTTGGCCATTAACTAGCTGTTCTCAGTTTATGTAAAATGGGGATTTGGACTAGATTGTTTCTAAAGTACCTTCTCTTAACCTTTAATATTCTCTGGTCCAAACAAATACCCATTGTATCTGCTATGGTTCTATCATATTGTATTATGATTGCGCTCTTCCCTACAACTACTGGCCCGTATGTCACTGGTGGGAAAGTGCAAGAGCATATGGGATGAATGGTCGCCTTCATTACATCTGATCCCCGCTGAGTCAGTGACACGATTTAAGGATTCACTTGTGGAAATCGATCCTACGGGGGTGCCCGGGGCGGCTCAGTCTGTTGGGCATCCTACTCTTTGTTTCGGTTCAGATCATGATGTCTTCGTTGGAGATTGAGCCCTGTGTTGGGCTGGGCATGAGCCTGCTTGAGATTCTCTCTCTCTCTCTTTCCCCCACTGTCCCTCCCCACCTTAAAAAAAATGATCTTACAGATACTGAAACTGAATTATATGATCTTGGTCTCACTTGGTGTCCTAATCAAAAATTCTATGCACTGTCATTTTTGTCTTTTAAAGGAGACCATCGAAATTGCATATGTTCTAAAATTTTCTAAATTAGTAACAAAATATATGAATATAATCTGCCCAGTTTTTCTAGAGAACCAGAGAGAAAATATATTCTCCAAAATGGGACTCCACTGATAAGTTATGAGGGGGTAGTTGTGTCTTTGTGCATGTGATAAACCATCCTGGGCCTGCCCTCCCTCAGAGCCCAGCTGGTGAGTTTCTGGGAAGTCCGTCCTCCTAACAGTTGATAGTGAGATGTTGCTCCCTGAGCCCATATGTGCCGGGGATGCTGCTAAGCATTTTATACAAATTATCTCTTGTGATGCTCACAGCAGTTGTGCACGTCGGTATTATCATCCCTATTTTGCAAAATGAGTCTCTGAAATGTCCCACCGATTTCCCAGGTTATACAGAAAATGCCGTCGGGACTGTCACTGAGGCCCCGCTACACTGAGGCTTCTGACGCTGAGCGCCACGAGCGCCTGTCGGAGGACACAGGCCCGTGGCCATGAGGGCACACGCGCACACTGCACGAGTGTCGTCTCCATTGGGCTGTTCGCACAGGGCCCTGCAGGAGGGACCCCTCCCACCCGGCGCAGCTGCCTGGGAATACGCTCGCCCCGTTTGGCGTCGCCCACTCTCCCCTTTCCCGGCCTCTTAATGTCGCCCCCCCCCCCCCCCCCCCCCCCCCCCCCGCCCAGGCAGCTTCAAGGGTCGCTCACGGTGATAGCGACTGCCCTCGGCGCCTCCTCTGAGTCTCTGACTTGGAAGTCCCCCCGCCCGCCTCCCCTGGCCTCGACCCCTGGGGCTTGTGCAGGTGACCGCATCTGGCCCCCTGGCTCCTTCTCCCCGCCCCCCCCCCCCCCCCCCCCCCGCCGAGCTTGTCCTTCCCCGGGCACAGCTCTGCCACCAGCAGGCCCCGCCCCGTCCCTGGCAGACGCTCAGGACGGTCCAGGTTCCAAGGCCACCGCGGCCAGCCAAGGCCTGCCCGCCCTCTCCTCTCACTTCGGCTTTGCCCGCAGTGCCCAGGGACACGCTTCATTTCTCCTCGTGTGTGTGGTGGGAGGGGCATCGAGCGTCACTCCAGCCATTTAATACTTGGAGGAGGTACGTGGAGGCACAAGTTGCCTCATCCTGCTGTTTGCAAAGCACGCTTAGCTCTGGTGGTCCTGTTGCAAAACTCGTCAAAGAAATTTGTTGAAGAATAAATTATCCTTCGCTAGGGACGCAACCTCCTAAAAAGCAACAATATGGTAATACAATTTCCAAAAATATCAATAGTGCTTCCCTCGAGCCCTCTTCGTATCTTCAAACCACTTTGTTGATTTTCTTTTTTCACTCTAAACATCTTTCCGGGGAGGGAAAACCGTAGAAAATTTGCTTCCATCAGATAAATCTTGCTCATCAGTAAAGTTGCTTCGAAGCCGGTGCAGCTGTCAGAGGAGGTTTCACTCTCTACGTGGGAATGTTTTCCAGGTAGAGCTGGCGCAGGAAGCACGGGGGCCGCTTAGGGACCACGCACCTGGCGCCGGGCCGCTTCTCTGCCTAAGGGAAAGCGCCGAGGACCTACCTGCCTCCCGCAGGTGCTCGCAGGGGACGCTGTGAATTGTGTGTGTTCCTCCCGGGCTGCGGCGGATGGGCCTCGGGGGACCCCGGGGACACCAGGCGGGAGGCCGAGCAGCAGCAAGCTGTTCCCGCGACAGCGGCCTGGCTCCCGTCTGTCTCTCCGGCACCCGTCCATCCATCCATCCATCCATCCATCCATCCATCCCCCCCCCACTCCGCTCGCTTTCTTCCGTCCGTCCATCCCCGTCCACATCTCCTATGGTACAAAGAAATCTCCCCTTAAGCAGCCTGCCTTTCGCTCCCTCGTCCATGCTCTGCTGAATCACGTCTCTCGGACTGTAAAGCTCAGCGCAGATCCGTGGAGCTGGCTGCACCGCCTCGCGGGGAATGTGAGCTTGTGTGGGCCGGGCACCTGAGCCACCCTCTGACACCGTCCTCTCTGCACCGTGTCTCCCACGTTTTCCAGACTCAGCGACCATGTAATGTAGTTTGCTGGCCGAGGAGATGACCCATGGCCCATCCTGCATGTCTCCGCTGTTAAGTTTCCCAGGAAACTAAGTTCAATTATCTTGAAAAGAATCAAGCTCTTTCCCCCACCCTCCTTTATTTTGCTTTACGTTCAGAAGAGAATACAACTAAAATGCCAACAGTCCGGGCCCAGCATCTGTCCTAGTCTTCAGCGCGATAGCCTAGAAGAGGGCTTCAGGACCTCGGCACCTGCGATGTTTTGGGCCAGATACTTTTCTGCGGCGGAGGCTGACTTGGAGATTGTAGGGTGTTGAGCAGTGTCTCTGGCTCCTGGGCCCCAGATGCCAGGGGCTCTATCTCCAGGAACGACAAGCAAAACCGTGCCCAGATATCGGGGAGTGGGTGCGGCAAAATCATCCTTGGTTGGGAACCGCCAGACTTGAAGCAGAAAGCTGACGGGACTTCTGAGATCCTTCGGTGCTGGCGGAACAAGTCAGTCACATACAGAGACAAAGCAAAACCCAAGCCGCGGTTACTGACCCAGTGTCTCTCGAGCTCCCGCCACGCGCCACCGCGCTGCCCGGGAACCGAGACTCGACGTCAGTGAGGCCCGGCCCCGTGTGCAGAGCTCAGTGAGGTCGTCGGGGGACCGGTGTGTAACGGGTCACGCAGAACAGGACGTACGGGGAGAAGACAGTCATTCTGCCAAGTCCTCCGAAGCCAACTCTCACTGACCCCGCTTTCCCCTTCTCAGACGACTTTCCCAGCTTCCTGCCTCCCCAGGCCTGTTCTGTAGAACTGGGCGCCACAGAAACATCTCTTGCTCGTCCTCCCAGCTTAGAGCCTTGTTCACGTTGCTCTTGCTTAGGCTTTCGCTCAGACTCTCCCATCTCTGAATTCTCCCTCCACTCGCAGGCCTCCCTGTCTCTTCCAGGAAGCCGTTCCAGATTGCCTTGGCTTAGGCCGATGACGGTCCACCAAACCCCCTCCAAGACACAACCCCTTGCGCGCAGCTTGTGGCGTGAGGACAGGCAGTGCCGTTTGCACAGCGTGCGGCCCCCTGCTTGCCAGGCATCGGTCCAATGGCTCGGGAGGGCGGGGGCTACCTGAGGTGCAAGCCAGAGTGAGCCTAGAGCATTCGTACGAGCGGCCAAGCGAGTCACTATTTGACTGCCGTCGGCTCGCAAAAGCTGGTGCGGGAGGAGAACTCAGAACCATTAGGAAAGGGGAGTGGTTGAGGCCGACCTGAAGCTAGAGAATGACAGGCACCTGCTCCCCTGTGTGGCACCTTCTTTTCCACCTGATGAGCTTCCGCCGACGCTTCAAAACCCCAGCGCACAGGTCACCTCCTCCTCTGTGCTTTCCGTCGCTTCCAGTTTTGCAGAGTCTCTGCTGTGACAGCGTCGTGTGCACTGCGGGGCGGTCCCCGGGGGCCCCTGGCCGTGGGTCAGGCTCCTCACTGGACGGGCAGGCGGTGGAGCAGGGGCGGGTGCATCTCGTGGGAGCGCCCTGGCCTCGCTGTGCGTGGCGTCGCACGTGATGGATTCCCCATCAGAATGTGAGTGAGGGGAGGATCTCGGTAGTGAGGAAAGGCTTCTTCTTTATTATTCCTATAAAGCCCCTATTAATGGAAAACTAAGGGCGAGTGAGGAATTTCTGGAATCAGGAGGAAGGCATTTGTATGTTTTATTCAAGTTTCACTCAAAATAATAAATAAATATGAGAAGCTGTCCTAGCTATGCCCCCCTTCCCCCCCTTCCCCCCTTGCCGAATCTCACTTAAGAGATTTCCTACGTCCGTGGAAAGGATTTCTTCACAGTCAAGCAGAGGGGTGTGCTGGTGATGGCAGCATGTGAGGAAGCGGGACGTGGTTTGGGGTGTAACTGGGGATTGGGCAGAGCAGCCTTGCCCCCCCCCCCACACACACACTGATGATCATTCTTCCATCAGACTTCATCTAGAAGCATCTAGAAGCAGGCAGCTCAGGGATTTCCTTCTCTCAGAGAAGTTCTCAATTAGGGCTCTTTGGCCTTTGTGATAATGATCATAGCCAAGTGAGCAGTGGTCCTGTGCCCTCTGTCTGCCTGTCTGCTTGTCTGTCTGTGTGCTCTCATTTCATCCTTACCACGACGTTTGACATAGCTACTATCACCTCTATTTAAATGAGAAAAAAGAAAAAGACTCTTTGTGTCCCAAGCCACACAGCAGAGAGGTAGAAATATGGGACCCTGTATTCAAATCTCATCCCAGAGCCCAAACTCTTACTCCAGCGTGTACCTTCATGGGCATTGGAAAGCTAAGCAGAGTGAATTTGGGTAGAAGGCCTCCTTACGGGCTGTGTCCCAGGTTGCACTAGGAATTATGTTTGATTAACCAATTAAACACATTTCAAGTATTTTATGATAAAAGATAGCACACACCAACCAAGCAAGTATTGCTGAAAAATTTTCACTCATTTTGCTCTCTTCAGGATTTTTTGAGGAGTTGAAAATAGTTCATTGAGGGGCACCTGGGTGGCTTTGGCTTAGGTCCTGACCTTGGGGTCCTGGGATTGTGAGCCCCCATGCCGAGCTCCACGTTTAGCAGGGAATCTGCTTGAGTTTCTCTCCTTCTCCCTCAGCCACTCCTCCTGCTAGCGTTCTCTCTCTAAAATAAATAAATAAATCTTTTAAAAAAGTTTTAAAGTATAGCTTACATACCACTAAAATAACCCATTTTTTTGGTGCACAATTCAATGATTTTTAGTAAATACATTGGCTTGGGCAACCATCCACACATTCCAATTTTAGGTAATTTCCATTGCCCCAAGAAATCCCCATGCTTTTATTATTTTATTTTATTTTATTTATTTATTTATTTATTTATTTATTTATTTATTTATTTATTTATTTATTTATTTTTTCCTCATGCTTTTAAGGACAATTTGTTTTGGGACCCCTCGGTGTCATGCGAGGAGATGGGGGAGGGTTAGAGGCACAGTGGGAAGGTAAGGTTACATAATAAAAAGGGGTATCTGAGAGAATTATAGAGCAGGAAGGACCTTTACAGGCGCTTTAATTGAAATCTTCATTTTAAAAGTGAGGGTGAGAAGGGTTGGGAAGTTGGGGAACCCGAGAGTGAGTTGGTGGCACATCGAGAGTCTGATTTTCTGATCCTCAGCCTGTTGCTCCTGCAGTTGCCACGATGCAAAGAATCATCAGTGGAGGGAGCGGCTCCACTAGTCTCTTGTGTTGAAAGAGCTATCCCGATACTTAGTGGTTTAAAATAATCATTTTCTTTTGCTCGTGACCTTGTGGTTGGAAAGGCTTCAGCTGGGTGGCTGTGATCGCTGTGGTTTCCGGGGAGGGTCTGGGGCTGGAGGAGCCACTTGCAAGGTAGCTTCTCATTCACATGTCTGGTACCCCAGCGCCCTTTGGTCTCCCTCTTCACATGGCATCTTCCTTACCCAGGGCTTCTCGGGGCTTGAGATCCTCACGGCGCGGCGGCCTTGAGGTGGCCACATCCCTCCCAAGTAAAAGCTGCCCTGACAGGTACCGTCTGTGCTTGGAATTGATTTAGGGTCATTTCTGCCATAATCTGCTGCTTAAAGCCTCCATTACTCAGGGAGCGGAGAAAGCGGTTCTCCTTGACGGGGATTGGCAAGGCCGCGTGGCGGAAGAGCATGTGGGGTGGGCCGTGTTGTGTCCCTCTCTGGGAAACACCACGAGCAAGAGCAGAACCGGGCAGGTAAACCCCTCAGGGTCATCCTGCCATATTCAGACCTGGTTCTTCCTTGTGATTGTCTGGTCGGCATTGCCTGATAGCACAAAGCTCAAACTCCACAGCCAGTCCTGGAAGCCCCTCAGGAGCTGGCTCCCAGCGCTTGCCCATACGGGTTCCTCTCTCCAGGAACAATAAAAAATCTCATTATTTTCCAGACTCATCAGCTCCTTTGCACATGCTTCTTCCTGCCTGCCTTTCCCATCCCCCTCCCCCCAAGTCTTCAGGGTACTCTCCACTGAACAGATGCTTCCTGCCCATCCTTTCGAACTCAGGTCACCCGTTGCCTTGTCTTAAAAGCGTTTTGTGTTTCTTTTAACTTTTAAAAATTAATTTATTTTAAAACATTGTTTAAAAGATTTTATTTATTTATTTGACGGAGAGAAAGCACAAGCAGGGAGAGCAGCAGAGGGAGAGGGAGAAGCAGATCCATGCTGAGCAGGGAGCCCAACATGGGCTCATGAGCTGAGCCCAAGGCAGATGCTTAACCAACTGAGCCCCCCAGGCGCCCCTTGTGTTTCTTTTTAATGCTTATTAGATAGTGATTCCCGTGAGAATAGGGTTTCTCCTCAGCCTACTTAACTGCTTTAGGGCCTGGCATGTAATAGGCAGCTGGTACGTATATGGTGAAGGGATACATTTAGACATATCATAAATTTAAAGCGGGTTCTGGTCTGTGCACACCTTGATGGTGGTGGTGTCATCTCATGGTGATGAGGAGGGTCTGCGGCTAGAGGGAACTGAGGCGAAGCCCAGTGCCATGGAGTAGACACTGTGTTTAATACTCAGTGTGATGGGCTGGCCTCCTATTACGGATGCCACTTCATGACCTCATGGGCTTGCAGCCACTCCTTCAGTCCCCAGAACCCGGTGAAGAAGGAGAGCAAGGCATGGAGTGTCGCTACATGGAGTGTCTGAGAGACCACGTCAAATGTCATTTTGTAGAGAAGAACACTGAGATCCTTAAGAGGATAGTTCCACCTGTTATTAGAGCCAGTTCACAGCTGTGTGTTTGTCCCAGCACATTATGCTGTCTCCCCGTAGCTAAGAGAAAGCCGCTTGGTAAAGAGTCTGCACAAACTCCATGGAAGAGGGGATGCACCTCATGCGATGGTCCCTAATTCCCAAGGGCACGGTTCTGACCACCAGAGTACCCAGAGCCTGGGGGACTTGAGCTCAGGTATCTCAAATGGGAGGATAGTTGCTTGCCATGACAATTCTGCTCCAAAATCAAGACTGAAAACAGCAACAGTCCACTGAGAGTTTAAGTAAACTTTAGCAAAGGTAGCTTTCAACTCTTTGTGGAGAAAAACACCTAAATGTGGTTATGGCCACCTACTAATTACTTGGATAGAAGTCTCCCAGGAAATCTGGTTTTAAACACAATATTGAATATTGAGAAGAATAATGAGCTAAAAATGGATTATAACCAGGCGCACTCTTGATTCATATGGGGCGAAATCTAGTTACCAAGACGAAACCCTATAAGGCAGTTGGCACTTGGAGCAGGTTTCCCTGATTGGAAATAATAGATCCGCACCTGCTTTTGTTATAGAAAGAATTAGCAGAAAGGGAGAAAGCAATATAAGCTCTTGAACACCGAAGAGCTAAAGTGTATTTCCACCTTAACTTTCGAACTCTGAAGTGAGGATTAGCAAGCCTCCGACAATGATGGCATATTCTATAACTATCACAACAACTGAACAACGGAGAGCATATAGAGATGAGATGGGGGATAGCTCTGGAAGAATTAAGAGGAAAAAAAAGGGGAGACTCCATGTGCTCTTGCTTAAGTGAGACCCAGAGTCTTTGGTATCTCCGCTGTGGACTCTGTGCCCTGTAGTTGCTAAAGTAATGCTTGTTAGCTCAAGCGTCGTTGCGTCTGCTAATGGTCACTTGAGAGATGTTTCCCAGACAGACCCTTGCAATTAAGGACACTCATCTCTTGTAAGAAAACGTTTCACAGCGTCCACTCCTTTGATCTACCATCGTCCTGTGAGTCTGGAGACAGCCAGATAGGGTCTTCGCCAGGACTTCATCGCCTATTCTGGAGATTTGGCATTGGGATACAGGGTAGCCTTTATTCGAGGGCCTTTTCCGGGCACACATTTCTTTAGAAGGCTTGTCTCCCTTGTGTAGTTAGTGTCCTGGTCCCCGGACGTTCACAGATGCCCCCCTCCCATGCAGCATCCCTTCCCACTCCACACCTCTGGGCTCTGCGAGTTGTGCTTCTCAGTAACCAAACCTTTACTTTACACTCATTTCCTCCCCCACCCCCTCTGCCAGAACTACATTTTCAAACTTTTCAGGCTCTCTGGTCACTTTGGTCTCCCTGACTCTGGGTGGGTGATCCCGCTGCTGCCTTCTGTGGCCTTGGACCAGTTTATCTTTGTCCCAATTCATCCGGGACTTTATTCTCTTGACCCCAAAGTCAAAGTGAAGCCTTGCCTATTTCTGCATCTAGCGCAGTTGAGCCCACTTGTCATGAGGAAAAGTGGGAAGAAACTTCTTACCAGAGGAAAGTCTTAGAGGCCGTCTTCTCCCAGGGGCTTTATTCTGGGGAAAGAACATTTCTCTCCTACTTCATTCCATCTCAGGACCCAGACCCATAGTCCTTGACACTCATCCCAGGAACCCCCAAGGTGGCCCTCCCCATGAGGTGCTCAGTTTCTTCTTGTGCTGCAAACCGTGTTGAGTACGATCTCTGTAGTCCTGGAACGTGGCTTGTCAAACCTCTTGGTATCTCCAGGTTTCCAGAAGAAAAAAAACGTCATCGGTGCTCTGAGGTCTGTACAATAAAATGAAACCCTCATGACATCCCTTAGGACACATGGGGAGGTGCCCATCCACTTCTCTGCTTTTCTGTGGGTCGCGTGATCTAGCCCCAAGCACTTTAACTAAACAAAGTGATGTTCTGTGGCCAAGACACGGTACCTCGCAGGAGAGACACTCCCACCAGCCAAGGGAATGGCGGGAAAGATTGTTCCCTACGAGACAGTCTGGAGGGTTTTCTGCTGAACTCTTGCAGAAATTGCAACCAATGCTTTGGAGATTTGCTTTTCATTTTTAATCACTGTGAGTTAAAATTAGATTGATAATGTCAACTCTGATTAGTGATCGTTCTAAACCAGTGGCCTCTGTTTTGAAAATGTAAGCAGTAACAAAGGATCTTATTTTTCTGATACTGCTTTTCTTCTGCTTTAACTGTTTTTCTTCTGCTTTTCTTCTGCTTCTGAGTTAAAGTTAAATTAATGGGTTAATTTAGGTTAACTGTAGAACCTAAATTATTTGGGGAGAATAATTACCTGAATAATAGTGAGTCTTCATAATGACCATTTATTTAGGTCTTCTTTCATTTCTTTTAGTAGCGATTTGTAGATTATGTTTAAAAAATTTTAGTCCTAAGTAATTTATGATTTATGGTATTTTTTACATAGTATTGTTTTTTTGTAATTTCATTTTCCAACTCTTTGCTGTTGGTATTTTGTACAATTGGCCTTTGTTTATTGACCTTGTATTTGGAGGCTTTACTAAATTAATTTCCTAATTCTGTTAGGTTTTCTGGTAGACTCCCCAGGATTTTCTACATAGAGAATCATGTCATCTTCAAATAGAAATAATTTTATATTTCTTCCTTTACAGTCTTTATACCATTTTTATTTTCTTGAATTATTCCCTTAACTAAGACTTCTAGTTCCCTAGTGAATAGGAATAATAAGGGTGGACTTGTCTGCCCAGTTCCTGATCTTAGGGTGGAAAACATTTTTTTTCTCCCCATTAACTATGATCCTAGCTTTAAGTCTTTTGTAGATGCCCTTTTTGGGTAAAGAAGTTTTCTTTCTGTTCCTAGTTTTCATCATGAATGTTTGTCATATAATTTTACTGCATCTTTTAAGAGGATCTTTTTCTTTTTTTAGTTTTTTAATATCATTAATTACATTGATTGACATTCTGTTATATCAACATTTCAAGCCTAGGATAAATCCTACTCATTCAGGATGCACTATTCTTTTTATATACTGCTGGATTTGATTTGCTTATATTTTGTAGAGGATTAATTTTCATTTATACTCATAGTGAATATTACCCCTGAATTTTTTTATAACCTTTTTTTTTTTCTTTTTTGGGTTTTGGTATGAGGATTTTGCATGACCTTATAAAATAAGTTGGGAATATTTTGCCCTCTTTTATTTCTGATAGAGTATATATAACTTTGATATTATTTTTTTCAAATGTTTGATAAAATTCTCCAGTAAAACCATCTGGTCCTTGAGGTGTTTGTTCATTTGTTTGTGGAAGGCTTTTAATTATAAGTTCAATTATTTTGTAAAGGATTAGTCATAAATTCTATTTCTTCTTGAGTCAGTTTTGATAAGTTATGTTTTATCTATTTCATTTATGTTATTGAATTAATTGGCATAAGGTTGTTTATGATATTCCCTTACTACTCTTTTTTTTACCTGTAGGAGCAGTTATTTTATACCTCCTTTTACATTTATTCATTAGCCTTGCTAGAGTTTTATCAGTTTTTATAATTATTTTAAAGAAGCAATTTCATGTTTTCCTATTTATTTTCCCTGAGTTGTTTAGATTTCACCTTTCTCAAAAAAAAAAAAAAAAGATTTCACCTTTTTCAGGCAAAGCAAAATTTTTTTGTCTGATTTTTATTTCAGTTCTGATAAGTTTATGAAGATGCTTTTCTAGCAGAGAAGACCCACACCAAAGCATGAAATCATGTTTAATATGCAGCCTATAAATACAACTCTACAAAGAATGGGCATATAATTAACTGAATGTTGTATCCACATGTCAGATTGATTACACATAGAGATGTTTCTGCCAGTATTTCAAATCCCAACTTATAGTGGTTCAATTTAAACACCATCTAAAAATGATTGAAAATAGGTTTTAGCTAAATTCATTTTTCTGAAGAGGACATTTCTTAAGAGCAGGTGTTCTCTCCTGTGACACTGGTAAGTAATCCCACCTGTCATATTGCATGTTATAAATCATCACACCACAAAACTATTAGCTTATGATTCATATCTGGCCTGCCTTTTAAAAACAAAGGTGAAACAGTACTTTAGAATGAAGGATTTAATGCACACTGAACGAATCTACTTTCTTTGAGTTCAATTTCATTCCCTCTGAGCATGTGTTATTTTCGGGGAGGAAATTGGGTTCTAAATTGAGAAGGTACATTAACTATTTCAGACAATGGAATGACAGGTACATCTTTCTAAATAGCTTCCTGGAGACCTGATGGAGTATATGCCTTTCTCCAGTTCTTATCTTACTGGCTGGAAGTGATTTATATGAGGAGATGACTTGGTCTTACCTTGGCTTGGGCTCCTGTCATTTCTTAACAGAAAATTCCCAGCTTATTCTTTCATCCTTCTTTCTCTGTGGAAGTTATAAATCTGTGTTATTTAGTTAGATTTCATTGAGAAAGGCAACCATTTTGCCGTGGTTTCAAAGGAGTCTGTGGTAATTACTGGGATAGTTATTTAATTTCCCATGAAGAATGTCACACTGACATGGACCGTCACACACAGTGATACCTAATTCCAGGCCATGTGCGTTGTCTGTCTTTTTAGGCCTGGTGGACCTAACTTGGTGCATCTCTGAACAGCTTGTATAGCGAGAATATTAAGTAATTTTCAACGTGAATTTATTTAATTCCTCTCAAACTTTAGTAAAATGAAAGAGGTCTCTCTGCTTGAGATTGTCTTCTTTATGTTAATATTCATTTAACAAATTGCAGCTTTCAGACTGAGGAAGTATTCGAGAACGCCATTTAGAAAATGATTGGTCCCATTTCGTTGGCACTCTGCTCTGCTCAACTGCTTTTTGCATTTGTTGACTTTTCCCTAACTGTACAACCACCTTTTAGAGAGGTATAATTATGCCCAGTTTGCTTTTGCTTTCAGATGTAGGATGTGTCAGTTTATGTAGGTGGAGAGAAGAGCGTTTTAGAAAGTACTTGGGCTTTGAAAACTGATCAGAATTTAAATTCTTGCTTGTCTACTTGCTGGTGGTTTGGCCAGAGCTGGAACTTGATCCTGTAGTGAGGATAGAATGGACGTGCAGAGAATGACGTTGCGGCAGTCAGATGATGGAAACCGAAGTCAGGATACCAAGCAGTCAAGCATTTTCTGAGACTCAGCTTCTGCCTTCATGAGTCTTGCAGTCTGTAGACAACAGGGAGAGAATCGTCTGGGATGCAAGAGAAATCCGCACTAAGCAGAAGTATAAACAGTGGTTTATGGGGTCCAGACAGAGGGATTCTGCACGAGGAGAGATTGGGACATGAGAGCCAGTTATGGGTGGGTGAGAGATTTCCACCCAGGAGAGAGGGGAGAAGGGCATGGCCCGCTGAGAAAGGAAAGTGCCCAAAGGCAGAGAAGGACCAAAATGAAGAGTACATGGCATTTGGGACAACACAGGGAGGCCGATCAAGCAGAATTGGGGAATGTACAAGTCCCTCTCCTCCTCCCTCCGTCCCTTCCTCCTTTCTTTCCTTCTTCCTCCCTTCCGTCTTCTTTCCTTCTCTTCCTCGTCATATCCCTCTACCCCTTCCTTCTCTCCTGCAACAGTTATATACCAGGCACTGGGGGTATCTACTGAGCTGCATACATAGCCCTCTTTCATGGGGCTCCTTTCATTAGGAGTGTAGACTTGGGGGTGCCCTGGGGGATCAGGAAATGACTCGTGGCTCGCAGTCCAGCTGGATAGCTGTTTCAGGAGACCAGAGAAGACAGCCTTGAAGCTGTTTACCAGGAAAACTGTGGTGTCACCGCAAAGATGGGGTGTATGTAGTTAATTGTCATCAGAGCTCAGTAGAACTATTATATAGTACCGTTGACCCTTGGACGACACAGGTTTGAACTGCGTGAAGTCACTTATACGTGGATGTTTGTGGATAAATCCAGTTTAATATTGCAAATGTATTTTCTCTTCCTTATGATTTTCTTAGCATTTTCCCCCTCTAGCTTACTTTATGGTAAGAGTGGAGCATATAATACATATAACTTGCAAAATAGGAGTTAGTCAACTATTTATGTCATTGCTAAGGTCTCTTTTTTATTTTTAAAGATTTATTTATTAATTTTAGAGAGTATGCAGACACGCATGGTGAAGGGGGGCAGGGGCAGAGGGCAAGACTCGCCAGGCAGAATCCTTGTTGAGCGTGGATCCTGGATCTCACGACCCTGAGATCACGACCTGAGCAAAAATCAAGAGCCACACGCTCAACAACTGAGACATCCAGGCACCCCTGTCATTGCTAAGGCTTCTGGTCAAGAGTAGGCTATTAGTAAAGTTTTGGGGGGATTCAGAAGGTATATATGGATTTTTGGCTGTGGCGGGGGTTGGCACCCCTAGCCCCTGTGTTGTTCAAGGATCATCCCTATAATGTAAAAGCATGAACCTAGGAGCCAGACTGCCTGGCTTGTTTGTCCTCTCTCTGCCTCAGGTTACTTATCTTTAAAACAGAGATTATAATAGTACCTTCCTCACAGAGCTGTTGTGGGATTAAATGAATTAGTATGCATAACCTCTTAGAAAAGTGCCTGGGACATATTGGCCATATATAAATATAGACTGATTATTCAACTGTTTCTATACACCAAATGAGGATGAACTTTCAGAAGAGGAACCACTTGGTCCCACTTTTGCTAGAAACAATACATCCAATAGTTTGCGTAGAAGTGAACATCTTTTCAGGAATATAAAAGTCAAATACATTCAAATGTTATGGAAAGAAAGAAATAATAGCAATTATTTAGAGTCAATCTGCTTGTTGGTACAGTGCTTACCTTTCTAAACTTGGAAAGAAATTTAAATAACTACATACGCACACAGATACAGACACACATACATATATACATACATCCATATGTAGTAAGTTTTAGGAGTGAAAAATACATTCCACAGTTGACAAATTCTGTTGAAGATTCAGGAATATCTTACAGACTGAAATCCAGGCCTTGGATACCATTGGGATAGAGAGAGAAGCCCCGAGAGACTCATTTTCTATTTTTATTGTCTAAGCTAATGGTCCATTAACACAGCTTCTTGAGGCTGAGCCCCTTAGATCATGCGTGCCTTCCAGGGCAAAGATGCCAGGTGGGTGTTTCTTAGTGGTGGAAAGCAGCATTATTTTTCCTAGGGGAAGAATGTGAACAATCCCACTCTTTGCACATGGTGGTAACAGTAAGAAAGAGCATTATATAATGGGCAAAGAAATTACCAAGATGATATCAGCGTTCAAAGGGAAAATCCCTGTGTTCATAATCAGTTTAATGATTTTGGTCTCAATAATGATTTGCCCTCATTAGCTATGCAGTGAAGTGGTGCTAATTTTAAGGTTCATCAGTGTATGAAGAACATCGATGCACTTTCAGACACGCTGGCATATTTGCATTATTACCGGAGTGATATAAAACCAGAAATTTCAGGGAGCTTATTATAGATGGAGCGGTTTATCCTTCTTGAGAAATAAGCTTCAGAAATCTCAAATTATTTCCTATCTCTACCACAAAAAAAAAAAAAAAACAATTTCTATGGTAATAATAAATAAGCATCTCGGTGAACTGAAATTGAGAATTGTTCTCTTTTTTATCCCCTAGCTTTCTGGACATAACTTTAAAACACATTAATTCGAACCCGACAGGTATTTGAATTTTAAGCCGTTTTAAATTTGGTGTCATCAAACAAGTGTGAAACACAATGTTTCTTAGTCCCGGTAAGTCTGCTCCTTGGCTCATTCTCCTTCCCTGCCGAGGAACAGCTAAGCCTCAAGCATCAGAAGCTTCCAGGCCCAGTGTGGACTGCCGTCATGCTGACTCTCAGGTGTAAACCACCACAGTTTCCCGTGTCCCAGGAGACACCTCAGCCTCATGCCTCCGTCCCGAGCAGCTCACCAAACTCTAAGCTGTTAGTAGGACCTCACCACATAGGCCTGTGGCTACCAGGTTTTTCTAAATTGTCATGCAGGCAGTCTTGGATCCATTAATTAGTAAGCTTAATTGAAGCTAAATATAATTAATTGTACAATATTGAGCTGTCCAAAGTTAACTCCACTGAAATTACAGTATGAACCTGGAACATAAAGGATTTCTAGAAAAGGAAAGTAGATCTCCGTAAGACCATTCTCTCTCTCTCTCTCTCTCTTTTTTTTCTTTTCTTTTTTTTTTAAGATTTTTATTTATTTACTTGAGAGAGAGCCAGAAAGAAACAGATTCCCTGCTGAGCAGAGTGAGATGTGGGGCTCAATCCCAGGACCCCGAGATCATGAGCTGAGCCAAAGGCAGATGTGTAAGCAATTGAGCCAGTCAGGTGCCCAATACCATTCTTGATAAATCCTCCTTACTCACCACTGCTTAGCCAAGACTCCTGTGATTCAGACTTATGTATTTTGGAACATAAGGCTCACCGTGTGAAAATCTCTCTCTCACACACACATACACACACACGACTGTGTACCTTTGCCTCATGGATTTAAAAGTATGCTTTGTTCTCATGTATCTGATGTGATTAATAAATTGATAAAGAGTATTGTAATGTGTACAGACATGATAGGATCCCTCTGGAATGAGTGCTAGTTGGAAGTAGTTTTCTGCATTGCTTACCATGTTGTTGAATTTCAATGCAAATTTTAGTGAGCCCTGACACTAAACAAAACCAACAAACAGTGACACTTCATACTTGTTCGATGACACCAAAGTTAAAATGGCTTTAAATTCAAATGCCCGGCAGTTTGAAATCAGTGTGTTTAAAATTATGACAGGAAACTAGTAGAAGAAAAATAACTTCAAATACATGCTTGAAGTAAATTGATTCGGTTGAAATGATAAAATAATGTCAACAAATTTAATTATTACTCATCCAGAATTGTAAAAGTAAGACCCATTTTTCAGTAAAGGAATCTGCATATTAAACCCTTGTTGTAGAATGCCACCAAACTCTCATTTGGCTCTGAAATTTTTATTTTATTTTATTTTATTTTATTTTATTTTATTTTATTTTATTTTATTTTATATTTTATTTTATATTTTATTTTATTTATTTTATATTTTATTTTATTTTTTATTTTATTTTATGTTTTATTTTATGAAAGAGAGAGGGAACATGAGTGATGGGAAAGCGGGGAGAGGGAGGGAGAGAGAGAGGGAAAAGCAGACTCCCCACTGAGCAGGGTGCCCGATGCCGGACTCGATCCCCGGATCCTGAGATCAGGACCCGAGCTGAAGGCAGATGCCCAACCAACTGAGCCACCCAGTCTGTTCTGGTTCTGAAATTTTTAAAGGAAAAATAAATGACTTCAGAGAATTAAATATTTCAAGTCCACTTTTGGATTTAATCTTTAACAAATGTAGAATTTAATAACACCCATGAATATGCCAGGTAAGGCGCACATTTAAATACAATGTGCAAATTCTCTATGGTGAGAGACAGAAGCAGTGAGGGAGAGAGGGAGGTTATGGGTAGCGATAGACTTGCCATTTGGGATGCGCATGTTCAGACCTCAGGTAAGTAAAGAGTTTAAGGAAATGTCCGATTCACCCAATGGATAGTGGTTGTTCAAGCTCATTTGTGTTTAAAGCTCATTTAAACTGTTTAGGAATTCTTCTGACAAGCCATATGTTGCACCAGCCAGAGCTCTTTCACACAGAATGAAATTGTGCAGGTTGTTTTGAGTTTCATTGTTTACTGACAAACCATAATAGCAATTCTAGTTTTCTTTCTGTCTCAATTATGCAAAAGGGAGAACATGACTAATTAATTCTTTCAAGTTGATAACACCCTTGAAAGACTTTTGATCATCTGTACTGTAAAATCCTCCCAAACACTGATACTTAGGACACCAAATTATTCTCCCCATTGAATAGTGTGCTACTTACGCATTTGTGAATTTGAAAGATACTCCGTTTGTTTTCAAATTCTAAATCTCGACAAAATGGCTTTACAGATTACCCTTTAGATAATTAAAATTCAGTAATATCTGAGTATATGAAATGTACCAATGACGGATAATGTACGATCTTCTAGTTCCCTTATAATTCTAGTGTGTTGCCTTAACGGTTCTATGTAACTTATATATTTGTTTCCTGCATTTTTTATTTTGCAAAAATAAGAGACAGTTCCCCTTTTTGCAGTTGCCAAATGTGTTGAAGAGCAAAATAAGTTTCCGAATAAAGGAGTCTTCCACACGTATCTTCAGAGTGTATTTAATTTTGTGCATGCGTGAAAGATAATAATGTGATCCCGGGCACTAAATATTCTTCAGCCGTTCACTCTCAGCCCTATTATCTGGAATAAAACTAGATTAAATTTGCAGAACGGTGAATTACTGAAAATAATGAAGCTAAGGCAATTCATTAATCTTTATCTGCTTGTCTATTTTTTATAGCCTGGATGAAATGGAAAAAAAAATTCATTTGGGGGCTGATCAGATTGAAAAGGGTCTAATGTTATGAAGAGAAACATGGGGCTGAAAATGTTTTCTTTTTTTTTTTCTTTTTAAATTAAACACAGCACCTTTTTCTCACATGCCTCTGTTTTTCTTTTAGTGGCAAAGCATTTCTATAACACTGGTTGAGAAAGTTCAGATGATTGCTGTAATCCTAGGATCCCTGTTCTTAATAGCGAGTGTGACCTGGCTCCTCTGGTCAGCGTTCAGCCCCTATGCAGTGTGGCAGAGGAAGGACATCCTTTTTCAAATCTGCTATGGAATGTATGGTTTTATGGATCTAGTGTGCATAGGTAAGACCATGACGTTAAACATTAACTGTCAGTAACGCATTTCTTGCAGCTGCCGTGTCGCCACCGGGGGGATCTGACATAACATGTCGTGGTTCACGTGACCTTGGTTCTCCAGTTACCTGACTGTTGGGGTGTCACAATCTGCCCGCCTCCCTCCAAAAGCGTAATATCCCTCTTCCCAAGGAGTCCGACAAAATTAACGGGATGACGCCCATTTAAAGCGATTTAAAGGAAGGAGGAGTGGAAGGAAAGACGGGGGTGAGGGGGCAAGATAAGGAGAGTCATTTGTTTCTGCGGCGTGAGAGCCAATCAGCCCCCCTCCCGCAAGCCCAGGAGGGAAGCACCGAGGGCCGCTGGGTGCTCCGGGCATCTGGGGAGAGGACGGAGGGGCACCTGCAGGCCTCACCTCTCGGCCGGGCGCCTCGGTTCCTTGGGGGCATGAAGTGCTCTCTGAGCGGTGGGGACCAGGGGTCAGCTTTGCTGTCTTGGGCTCCTTTTGTTTTGCTTAATAACTTCAGTGGCTTAGAAGAGGAAAAGGATCAAATATTTTAAACAGATCCTACCAAAAAGGTTGCTTACACGCTTCTCTTGGCCGACCTGCGGTTCCCCGTCCCAGGAGGTAAGGGAAGCCGATCCACGCAGCGCCACGTGGCGTGTGAGGTGCTGCCCCAGCGCCGGGTGGTGGCTGCTTGGCGGCAGGGCCGAGGACACAGAGGGGTGCTCGCTGTCCTCTCGGGGTGCAGGTGTCTTAGCGGGGCGTGGAGGTTGCAGGGAGGCAGCCCTGCTTTCCAGCAGCGGTTCCCAAAGTGCGGTCCCGCTGCTGCTTTTTAAGCAATGCTCATTCTCGGGCCCCCCCATCCGCCCAGGTAGGAGATTCAGGTTAGGGCCCCCCCATCCGCCCAGGTAGGAGATTCAGGTTAGGGCCCCCCGGCGTCTGCGCCTCCCAAGCCCACTGCCATGCTGCCCCGAACCACTGCTTTCGGGGAGTGGCGCGACCGGGGACCCCGCGCCCGGCTCCCAGTCCTGGCCTCCCCGGGGCAGGGCCGCGTGGTTTCTCTGTGTCCTGTTTTCTCACCCACGAAGGAGGAAGTAATCATCTCTAGCACAGAGGCCTAAATAAAGGAAATCATGATCATAAACAATTACGTTATTAATTGGAAGTTATAAATTTGAATAAGTCACAAATGTTAAAATAGTTTGAATCATTTAAATTAATGCCTCTACTCACCAGAGCCTTAATTTAACCAGAAGTTTTAAATATTCTCAGTGACTTCTTTTCCTAAAAGAACTCTATAAATTTTAAAATAGGATTAGCCTGAATTTCCTCTCCTTTCCTTCCTCCCTTGCCACTCGTACAAGACTAATAGGAAGGAAAATGATCACATTTCAGGCCAGGAAGGAAAAAAGAAAGGGGGGGAGGTGGGAAATGTCATGAATAATATGTAAACTGAGCAGATGTTGCCTGAATAATTGAGCTAATCATGTATACGAACAGTTTGCATTAAATGTGGTAATGCACTTGTAAGCATTTGAAAATGCTAAGTCTCTAGACAAATATACTCTCCGGGGTATTGCTCCAAATAAAGGAGAGTCGCAAAATTGTCCTACAAATTAATTCCTCAATCAGTTCAGAGATAGATCATATATGTATTTGGTCTTCCAACACAAATGTCATATGAAATGTGATATATCCCGTTGCTATGAAAAGGAGAGATGAAAACACAAAGGAAAAATAAAATAAATTAAAATAAACAAATAAAAGAAAAAAAAAAAGAAAAGAAAACACAAAGGAACCATCAGGCTCCCAGGCCAAGCTGGAGGGAAAGGGCCCCGGTGACTTTTGATATCGTTACGGCACGAAAGAGGACATACCCGCAGACCCACGTCCTGTTGAGGAAATCACTTTTCCTGGTTTTCACAGCTTGCCTTTAGTGCTGAGTCACCGTGTCTTAAATTTTGATTGTGAATGCCACTCTTTTAATCAAAATCATTACATTCTGGTTTTAAAAGCACATGCATATATGAGCTAATGATTTTTTGGCAGAATATGACCTACTTGGGCTCCCCCTTTTGAAATCTGGGTATCCGCCCATTTTATAAAGTTACGTTTCTTGGGAACAAGAACCAGTTGATATTTTCCTGGCTTGCACTTTGGAGGGTGAATTTTTATTGAAGTTTTAAATATTGACAATACCTTTCATTACATTTCGACTCATTAAATCCACATCTCATCACCTAAGGGTTTATTTGTATTTTTGAAAAATGTCAAAGAATTCAGATTGAACAGCATTGTTCCTTTCACTTGGTAATCACATTAACTAGCCTGTTTGGGCCCAGAGAAAATCTCTCTCTCTCTCTCTCTCTCTCTCTCTTTTTTTTTTCTCAAGAAGTTGGGAAACTACTTTAGTCAAGTTAGCGAATACACGTGGACCATCCATAGCCAGCTGGATCCTAGCCAGTAATCGCTCCTGCTGACATTTCAGATTAATTCCAATGTCTGTTAAATTAAATGTAGACGGTAACAAAGTAGACTGCATTGATTATACCTCAGATACCCCTCCCTGCAGGACTTAGGGTCTGAGTTAGGGTGGAAAGCACGTTTACAGCTTTGGGTCCAGTTTGCTCAGCTCAGTTCAAGAAATACTTATTGAGAAGTTTCTTTGTGTTGGACACGGGGCGAGGTGCCGGGGACACAAATCAGGGTCGGTCACTGGCTTGCCCCCAAGCAGCTCCCGGGCACGCAGGGGGGCAGGCACGTCAGTAGGTGATGGGAAGACGGTGGGATGTGCATAGTTCTGGAAGGATGTGCAGGGGGTGGTAGCTGGACAAGCAGGGAGACGTGAGTGCTGGGGTGTTGATGCAAGGTGGGGGTGGTTCCAGGCAGAGTCCAAGGGGAAGGGACGGCCAAGCAGGCTGACAGGTGAATAGATGCTTAGCAAGTGGGGAGGTGGCTCCCTTGTCACCTTTGGAGGATGTAAGATTGGCTCCCCCCGTTCTGAGGGCCTTCAAGTGCATGGAGACGTTCCCACATCCCCGTTTGCTCAAGCTTTTCAAGCTTGTTTATACCTAAATGAGAAGGAGCAGACTGATGGCTTCATAAACATTCTGTTTAAAAAAAAAAAATAGTTCTGAAAATCTAGAGTAGATTGTTCCTGAGTGAAGAAGTGGTATAATCCAGCCAGGGGTTGTAAACGCTTAGGAAGACATTATTATTATTGGACTGTTGAATGGAAAATGCAAAGATTTGTCGAAAACGTATTTACTTGGGGGAAATTTGTTTACTTATTTCTACACACAGTGAAACTGTCTTTTTGCTTTTATTCCTTATCGTTAATTCATGCCTTTTCTCCTTTCCCAAGATTCGGGTTTTTTTTTCCTCATTTTCAAGTGTCGAATTCTCGCAGGGTTCTGGGTACTATGAGAGTTGAGATGCCCGGGCTCTGGTTGCTCAGTAGAACTTACCGCAACGATAAAAATGTATATCCGGTGTCCAGCACCGCAGACGCCAGCGCCGAGCTACATTTGGCTCTGGAGCACTTGAATGTGGTTAGTGAAAAGGAGGAACTGAACTTCCGATCTAATTTTCTTTAAATTAACTTAAATTTCAATAAAGTAGCCACACGTGGCTAGTGGCTATCATCCTGGACAGCGCAGAGCCTAGACGATGATCGAAATGCAACGTGTAAGGGTTTCGAGTCACACCGTTCCCCTCACCTGGACGAACAGGTTGTATTTCTTAAATGACCAAGAAGCTCTGTGCCGAGAGAGGCGAAGAAAGTAAGACTAGAACTGAAGAAGGCTGAGGGAGAGCTGGTAAAGCTGAGCAGGCGGTGGCCGAGGCGGTGGGGGGCGTGTGTGCCTTAAGGAGGTCGGAGTGTGGAGCGATCACGCGCCCTTACACGTGGGGAGCCCTCTCAACACTTAGGCACCCGGCACGCCAGCTGTGCTTGTTCCCAGGAAACCCGCCATCCAGGATTTACATCACTGAGCCCGGGGCAGTAATTTACGGAGAAAGGCCGAAGCAGGCCGGGTTGGCTCCCTCCTGAGATGTGCTCGGCGGACCAAGGAAGGTTCCGAACCCGGAGTCGGGGGCAGGTGCCCGGCGGCAGGCGTGGCGCTGGGGGGCTCGCGGCTGGCCCCTGGCCCCGGCCTTTGCACGCGGAGAGAAGGGCAGGCGGCCCCGTGCGCCGGCGCAGGCTTCGGAGGAAGCTGTTCCACGAGGACAGTGCCCGTCGTGGTGAACGGAAGGCGGGGGACGGAGCTAGCCACGGGCACCGGGGGCCGCTGCCTACCAGGCTTCTGACACGGGACGGCGGCGGCGCGGGTGGCGTCCGCGTCCGGGAGGACCCGGTGACGACGGCCCAGTGGCCAAGCCAGACCGCAAGCCCGTTGCGTGAGCGGCCTCCGGAGCAGGGACAGCGGAGCCCGGGCCTCGCGGCGCTGACGCCGCACATCGGGGCAACCGCGTGCCCGCAGGATGGCTCGGTCTTCCCTGAGATGCCCGAAAAGAGGCCGGTTGCGCCTGTAAAACTTAAAAACTTAGATCACGCTTGTTCTTTTAAAAACATTGTCCTTAATTGTCCATGTGGCATCAACATGACCGTGTTGGAACAACCTGTCCTGTGAGCACAGGAGGCCTCCAGGGAGACCAGCCCTGCCGCCTCCACCGGGGGGGGGGGGGGGGGGGGGTGTTCACTCTCACCGGGTGTGCACGGCCCGGATATGTGGTGTCTCGGTGCAAGTGGATCGGGCTGCTCAGCTCGTTGGAAACACGGTCGTCTTGTGTGGCCACATGACCCAGAGGTCTTCCCTGTCAGGGCCCACGGGCGACTGCTTACCGTCCTCGTCCTGGTGGGTGTTCAGGCTCAGCACCTGCGCAGGTAGAAACACACAGCCTGGGAGTGTTTCCTTGGGCGGGCAGATGCGGGCAGATGTGGGCAGGCGCGGGGAAGTGGGGCAGGTGGGGGCAGGTGGGGGCAGGTGGGGGCAGGCACGGGCAGGTGGGGGCAGGTGGGGGCAGGTGCGGGCAGGCGGGGGCAGGCGGGGGCAGGCGCAGACAGGAGGGGCAGGCAGGCTCGGGCAGTTGGGGCAGGTGTGGGCAGGCGAGGGTAGGTGCGGGCAGGTGCAGGGGGCAGGTGTGGGCAGGCACAGGCAGACAAGGGGGCGAGTGGCTTAGCAGTAAGTGCACGTCTCACTGCTCTCCGAGGGCCCTAGGCTCCCACTGCCCCGGCCAGCCAAGAACCCCACTTCCCACACTTGGACACAGGGGCCCCCGCTTTCCTGCCATTCTCCTCGGTAGTCTCCCCGTAGCGTGCTCTCCTGAAAGTCTGTCTCATGACTGTTTGGGCTCGCAGGGGAGTAAGGACGTGCACCCTGAGCCGTGTTCTCAGTGCGGCCTGTCCTGCCTGGCATCTTTGGGGGTGCGGTCGGAGGGGCGCCCACCAGCTGTGCCCTGTAAACACTCCCCCTCTTCTTCCTGTAAGTGAAGCCCAAAGATGGGATCAAGGTCAAGGCTCGCTGCCTCTCCACCCCTCCTCCCCTCCCCGCACACGTCAGGAGCGCAGGACCAGATCTTGTATCTGTGATACCATCAAACACTCAAGGGGTTTCACTTCTCAGTCTGTCTCTTTTTCCACATGGGAAGTGCTCCCAGAAATTGCTTTTAGGAAAATTGCCTCCTCTGGCACTTGGGTCTGTGGCTGAAGCACTGAGTCTACTCCTGCCCGTCTCCGGGTTACGCCGCGCCTCAGCTTAGAGGACAGGCACGCGGACCCACCGGGAGCCAAACGTCTCTCCGGGCCGTTGTGGAATAATGAAATTAAGTATAACCTGATTGCTTATGTTGTCCTGCTTTTGAAGACTGTGGAGATTGGGGAATTTTTTTTTTTTTAAAAGAACCTGATAGAGGCTTGGATGAGGATCAGATCAAAGTAACTTCTCCTTAATGTACCAATTATAGTCAATACTGGGGAAAAAAAATGCTCCTTTTGCAGAAATTCCATCCTCTCCAACGTCAGGTTTTATTTTCCTCTATTCTAAATCTAATTAATTTAAAAAATCATGTGGATTCTTACAGCTATTTAGTTTTGAAAACTCTGTTTTCCGTAGTTGATGATCTAGGAGCTCAAGGTTCCTGGGCACACACAGATGAACTATGTAGAGAACCCAGTTGGTAATATATTCCCATTTCATTATAGAAGTTCAAATAAATAAATACCACATATCCCTGTGGTCTTTGGTAATATCAGACAGATGCTTACATGTTGGAAAGCCAAGGTAATATTTCTCTCTCGCGTTCCATACTGTTTCACTGTGCTGGGTTTTTTTTTTCCCCAGGCAGAGCAGCTAAAAGTTACACATGTGATCGAACCTTTTACTGACATGAAACTTAAAAATGCACCTTTTCTAATTCTGTGATATTATATGAGGGAACGTGAAGAATTTTGGCCAAGAATTTCAGGTTAATCCAACTCTTGGTTATCACAGATGAGTTCTTCTCATTGAGGATGGCCAGTGGTCTATTTCATGCCAGGGTTGTTTCTTCCTAAAATGATGCTTTTAGGTTGTCTTCCTTCCTGTGGCTTGCTTTCAACAAATACAAGCCAATTAACATAAGCAAAGCATGATTAAGAAAGTAAATCAACTAAGGAGAAGGAATCCTAAATGCATTCCAAGCAAAATATAAATGACTTTTGGACTATCTCTTGTTTAAAATTTTCCATGCTCTCTGGCGCTTCTCAGCGTGATTCAGAAATTGACAATATTTCCTGAAGTATTTTCGGTGAAAAACAAGATATTTACTTAAGGAGTTTGAAAGAGATTAGCATTGGAGGTTGGAATATGCCGTGATTTAGAGCAGAAAGAAAAGAAGTTTTCTGGAGACTGCAGGAGAGCCTTGGGTTCTTACACTGTCCCGGGGGGAGGTGGTCAACCATGCGAATGAAAGTGTCTAAAAGAGAAATTTAGGCAAAGTTGATAAAGTGTGCAGCCCTTGGGTCATTGTAGAGAGACACAATATTTATGGATAAATGCAAAAATCTGTCCGGGTGAAAAATGTGCAGGAGAACAGTCCCGCTCAGCACATTCTCCCGGGCCTGTGTAGGCACCGTCTTGCTCAAAGGGACTGAGGACGTCTGGTAGAGCCGGAGAGCCACGACCCTAGAACCCAGGGTGATCTGGGTGGGCCTCCTCTCTGGAAAGCGGGGAGGATGGATGTCAGCCAGCGACGCCCCCACACCTCTTCTCAGGTCCGCATGAGCAGGGCAGCCCCACCCCACTCAACACGGTCAGCAAGTTTGATCGGAAGACTCCAAATACATGTAAAAATTTTTATTTTTTTTTAAAGATTTTTTATTTATGAGAGAGAGAGGCAGAGACACAGGCAGAGGGAGAAGCAGGCTCCATGCGGGGAGCCTGATGTGGGACTCAATCCCGGGTCTCCAGGGTCACGCCCTGGGCTGAAGGCGGCACTAAAATGCTGGGCCACCTGGGCTGCCCTATTTTTTTTTTTTTTTAATCACAAAATGCTGGGAACCCATTTCCGGCCTTTCCTGGGCCTGTAGGCTCTCCCACCCCAGTCACCAGCACCACGCCTGGGAGCTGAGCTACTGAAGCCATTCAGAGAGCAGAGCTTGAAGGTCCGTCGGTCGGCCTTCAGCGCAGAAGTGGGGAAGCAGAGGCCGTCTGGGAGCCATGGGCAGGGCTCTGGGGTGCCCCCGGGGGCGTCCGCGCAGGCCCGGGAGGCAGTAACGGGGATGCGTCAGGCGGGTGACAAAGCCCCTTGCTGTTTGGCAGAGTGATGGGGACTGGCTGGGAGCCGGGGCCCGGGCGCTAAGGCAGGGCCCGAGCCCTCCCGTCCACACTTCGTCCCCGGCCGAGGGCTGGCTCGTGCGGGCCGCGGCAGCGGGTCTAAGCAGGCGTCAGGCCCCGGACATAGCACGGCCTCACTTAGCAAGAGTCTGAAGCGGGAGGCCGCCCCGATCATTGCATTTCTGGCTCCAGAGCACATCCCTGTCGGCTCCCAGAAGGGGGCCCGAGGGGCGCTCTAGTCGGAAGCGTCGGAGCAGGAGCACGTCTTCACCTCGTACGTGCTCTGGGAAGGGCTCCGTCCTTGGCACTCTGTCACGGATTAAATGCTTTTCTCACGCCTCAACCATACGGTGTTGGCCGATTTCTCTCAAGATTATCATCCAGGTTAGTCACCGGAGGGGCTGCTGCCCTCGAAGCCCAGGGACTAGACTAGAAGGACTGGGTCTCGCCCCTGGGCCTCCTTCAGAGCCGTCCCTGAGACGGGCTCTCCAAGCAGACCGACCCTCTGGGCTCCCGCACGCCGGAGAAGACGACCCACTGCCCTCCTCTCCTTCGACCTTGTGAAGCTCAAGCTCTTTTGGAGAAACGTGGATACAGTCAGCGGAGCAAAGACCAAAACCGCGCACATTGTCGACTTCCATCGTCTGCAGAGAAAATGTGGTCCTCTCGGCCATCTCTCTCTCAGCCGGGGGCACTTGAGCCAAAGGGGAACCAGTCGTCTCCGGAACCGAGGTTTTCCGAGTGTTGACCATGTAGTTATAAGCCTAGAGAGCGGGACAGACATGTCAATGGAGCACAGGGCCCGCCGACGCCTCTCGAACAGCCCGTGATCAAAGGATGCTTGTTGACATTTCGAAAAATGTCTTTAAAAAATATTGAGAGAAGAGTATTATTTCGTGACGTATGATAATTAGACCACGTACAGAGTTCGGGGCCCATCGGTAAAGCTTTCTTGGGACCCAGACACGCCCACTCACTCAGGTGCTGCCGATGAGTAGTTACAGCCTCGTCACCGAGGCACCGTAGTGTTCACGTAGCCTAAAACATTTGCGGTCTGGCCCTTTCCAGAAAAGGTTTGTGGAGCCCAGAATATAGCATGTTTCCCTGCTCTCCAGCTGCTGGAGAGAGACAGGGAGATGAGCAATTAAAGTGGAAAATGGAAGGTTCCAGGAGACAAACGTATGTGAGAGCAGGTGGGAGCCTGGTTAAGCGTCCTTGGGGGCAGCAGAATCTGTGGGGAGGGAGAAATCTTGAGCTAAATTTTGAAGAGCGTGAAAGGGGCCCAAGCCCATCAGCACACGAAATCGTGTATTTCTGAGGACTCACACGTAATTCGGCGTGACGAGAGCAAGAGATGCTTGCTGGGGAGCCACAGCGGGGATAGGGTCTGACCATGTAGAGGGGCCCTGTGGGCGGGGCACGGGTGGGGACCCCTGGAGGGCGGCCGCTGTGGGTGGCCGGTCAGCCTGGTACTGAAGAAAGAGCGTTGGCAGCGGGGGGCTTGAAGGAGCGGGGACGCGGGCGCAGAGGGCGTGCGAGGCCGAGGGGTGGCCATCCGGGCATGCCCGGGCCCTGCCTTAGGGGAACCAGGCAGCCGCTGGGCCCAGGGTGGTGATCCCGGGTGTGCAGTGGGAGCCACGGAGGCAGAGTGGGAGTGGGGGGCACCGGACAGGATGCGGGAGGCCCACGGGCAGCTGGGGGGGGCGGTAGGTCTGTTGGAACATCTTCTTCGCCGAATGTCTGCGGGGCCCAGGGGTGCGTCCGGGGGGCTCTGTGCAGGGTCTGCAGCTCAGCACCGGCTCGGAGCTCGAGAGTCTGTCGGGTGGAGCGGGGTGTGCAGGGCTCTGCGACCGGGTGAGGCCACGGGGACCCGGCAGCCGGCGGAGGAGGGTGACGGGCAGGACACTGCGGGCCGGGCTGCGGGAAGGCGGGCTGGGGGCACCGGGGGGGACCGGGGGGGGGCACCAGGGCACCCAAGGCAGAAGCTGGCGCTGGGCGTGGAGCCAGGGCAGGTGCCTGTTCTAATGGTAGAGCCGCGCTTGGGGGGCCTGGGAAGACACCCTGGGAGAAGTGAGGGACCAGGCCCCGGACGGCAGCCGGGTGCCCGTGGGAGCAGAGCTGGGCTGCCGGCGAGGGGTGGCCCACGACCTCTGGGCTGGCGGCCAGGCCGGCAGCGGGTCCAGGCACCGCGGGGGAACGAGGGGCCCTGACATGCACTGGGCTGCGGGGGGTCGGCCGAGCGCTGGCACAGCTGGCACCCAGGCTGGAGCGGGGGTCCGGGGCCCACCTCCGCCTCCAGCGCCCCGAGAGCCACCGCAGGGTGGGGTGTGTGTCCTGGGCTCTGGGGAGTGAAGGGGAGGTCCAGGAGCGCTGAGCCTGCGACAGTGGGTGAGGAGCCTGGACGGGGTGCTTGTCCCCAGGGCAGGAGCGCCGAGGGCCGGGGGCAGCGGAGGCCGGGGTGCACAGCAGGTTACGGGGGGGCCGGTCCGCACCGGCCTGCAGCCGTGTGTGCCTCGCGGGAGTCGGGGACGGTCACCGGTGATGGCCGAGAGTGGCGGGGCGGGAAGGGGCATCTGTAGGGCTGCAGCGCGTACCATCTGTGCGACTTCACCCCTCCCTCCGTGCGCTGCTACTGCTTCCTGGGAGACGGTGGTGGGAGCCTGAGGGCACGGGCCCCGCACACCGAGCAGCCCAGACAGGTCGGAGCGTGTCCCCGGCCACCTGGACAGTGGCTTCGTCCCGAGGCCACCGCACCCACAATGGGAAGTTTCCTGGGGGCAGAGACCACAGTAGGTTGCGTGGCGGTGGGAACCCTGGCGCGAAGACGCAGCCCCTTAACCTAGAATCCGGGTGATTGTTCTTCCAAACCGGCTCCTGCTTCTTTGGGGCAATCTCCTGGCTTTGAACTATTTTGCAGCCAAGAACTTTATTTACTGAAGAGAATGTGAGCACGACCCCTCTGCTAGATGATGCTTCACTGCACAACACAGAGGCTTAGGGGTGTGGGGGGACCGGCAGGGAGCAGGACACGAACTTGGGGCACGAGGCAGCACAGATAGGAGCACAGAACTGAAGCCTGTACGTGTTTTCAGCTGCTTCCAAATACATAGAAATAAGGTTTTAAAGACCATACCTGCCTGCAGTGCTATCTCAGGTTATGTTTTCTAATCCAGGTATTATTCAAAGCAATTTTCTTCAAATTCCCCATTTAATCCTCCCAACACTCGACGAGGCGTAGGTACTGTTGCTCTTCTCATCTCAGAAACGAGAGCACCTAAGGGTCCAGTAAGTAGTCCCCCCCCCCTCCAAGGTCACACAGATTGCAAGAGGGACCTGAGACTGGAATTCAGACCTTGTGGCTCCAGAGTCTGTGTCCGAATATTTATGTGATTCAGTTAATTCTATTTATTATTTAGCAAATGCCCCTCCTTATACGCTGAGCTCGAATGATTCATTTACAGGATGACGTTTGTTCATGAGGCAAAACCACACTAGTTGTGGTCTCAAACACCTAGGGCGTAACGATGGAAATGAAGGTTTTTGAGGTATAGGGGAGCTGATTTTAGATCAGAAATGGAGGGAAAAAGCGTCCCCCCAAATCCAAAGCAATGTAGCCATTTTGTGAAGTCTTTGCTCACTTATCTAAGTCAACAGAGCCTGTAGAACATGCTGAAACATTAGTAGAGGACGGGCAACATCTAACACAGCGTCCCAAGACCAATCTCTTTCCAATGATGTGAGTGAAACAATTTTCTAATAAGAATTTGTATGTAAAGAATCACATCTAAACCTTGAATTTTGTTGCTGGATCACAGAATAGAAGATTAAGGAAACTGAAGGTCTGAGCATTTTAATATTCAGGTTAAAAAATTCCATTAGTATTTTCAATTAAAAAAAAAATCTTACCGATGTCGTGTGAGTGAAATCAAAGAGTTAGAAATCTTATTTACGTTTAGGTGGTTGCTTTTGTGTGGAACTTCCACCCACCGCCTATAGGATTTAAGAGAAATGAGAAACGAAGCCAACAAAGACGCAGTAGCCTATTTACAGATGCAAAGATGAACGGGTTTTAATTAGATATTTCAGTTTACTTATTACTTACTTATTCAGTTTAGATCTTTTTTAGTATCATTCTCACTCTGAAAAAATAGAACGACCAATACACGTTTGCTTTACTCTAGAGATTAATAAAATGGTGTTCTGTGAGTTTGCCGTAGACTGTTCGTCCATTGGAAAAGGAGGAAAATTAGCTGTGCTTGTTTCTGCCCGCTGCTAGGAAGAGCCCACGGACACTTTCCTTCTAAGAACCGTGTCTGGTCTGGAGCGCCTGGGTGGCTCCGTCCGCTCAGCATCTGACTCTCGATCTCAGCTTGGGTCTTGTTCTCAGCGATGTGAGTTTGGGCCCTGCATTGAGCTCCGTGCTGGGATGGAGCTTACTTAAGGGGGGGGTGGGGGAACTGTTTTTAGTCCATATACCAACACATGGAAAACAAATAGAAATCTACCAAAGTAGATTCTCCATTCGGAAAACTTTAGCACAGAAAATGGACGTTGATAGGTTTTTTTTTTCACCCAATACTGTTACACTGGGGTTTTCGGAGTTACTTTTATAAATTGTGAGGGTCGCTGTAATCCTTCCCAACGCTGCAGCGTACCCTTCAAGATAAAGACCAGAGAAGAACGCGCCATCCCAGCCTCGGAAGGGACTGTGATTCTATCTGCTTCATAATATAACATCCCTTGAGGCAACGAGACACTAGGGTGGACTGGCTTTTGGCCAAGGATGGCTCCTGAGGTCTGAGTTCTTGCAGAGGAAAACACACTGGACCAGGCATCAAAGGTCTGGCTCTGATCCTGGGCTCTAGCACTAGCGGTGAACCCTGGGGCGAGCCGTGTCACTTCTTTGGGCCTCAGAGTCCTCACCCCCAAAAGGAGTTAGATTAAATCACACCCGACAATTTTTAATTTTGAAATTAAGTGACTATGTCCACCGCCGATCACTGTTTATGATGTCACCCCTTTGCCAAAAGGTGTTTCATCAGTTCATGAATCGAAGGAGAGACTTCAAGTTATATTTGGCTGAAATTAAACTAGTTCTAATCCACACTCCCAGTCATAGGAGGACTCCAGGATATCTTTGTCATCATCAAGGGCATTGGGCTTACTTACTCCTTTTATCGAAATAATCCTATCCATAGGTCAGTCTTTTCACAGGCCCTTTGGGTAGAAGCTTAGATGATGCAACAGTTCTCTCTGGTGAATCCTCTTAAACCGTTTAAAAAATTAATGCATCGCGTGTTTTATAACGTGTAACAAAGCTTGCAGCTTTCGAGGAAGGCTCTGCGGCTATGCCAAAGGTAGATTTGAGAGGCAGGGCTAGTAATTGAAAGATCAGGAGTCTCGTATCTACTAAGGAATAAAAGAAATCATTAAAATAATTGATTGATGGATTGGCTTCTTAGAACAGCAAGTAGTCAGATGAACGGGCAGCATCTCTTTGAGTCTTCCTGTTTTGCCGGGAAATGGCAGAAAAGACTCCATATCTGCCTCTTAGGCTTTAGGCCTGAGCGCAGTCATTCTGTGACTACCTAGGTTCATGATTGTTAGACACAGGCACATATTAGATGACCGGGCCGACGAGACCACGGAGGAGTCGGCTGCAGTTAACTGGGACCGAAAATAAGTCCTTGTAAAGAATTTGAGCTCTTCCGTCCCCTGCCATGCCGTGTGTGTGTCTGTGTGTGTACACATACGTATGCTCATATATGTATGAAACGTGGGCCCTGATTCCTAAACCCTTTGGAGTGCATGTCTCCATCTGGTATCTTAAGCTAGTTCTCTACCATTTTAAAGAACAATACTTGAGACCTTTGTGTTTGTGGCACCATCACAACTAGACTTAAGTTGACCCTTGTTATCCTTTAGATTCCAGGGATGACTACTCTCCTCTTTCTCATTCTCTCTCATTTAGTGAAGATTTGTTGAGCTTCTACTCTGAAGCGTCAAAGTAGGAGTAGGGCTCCTGTCCTCAGGGAGCACACAGCTGATTGAGGTCACGGGCATTTGCACAAATTATTCCACAACGGGTAACGAGTAGAACGATGTGGGTAATTCCTATGTGGTGGTAGAAGGCGGGAGGGAAGGACTAATTTTGAATGGGTCAGAGAAGAAATCACGAGAGAATGTGGGTCTTTCAAATTTTATAATAGTTCATTGTGAAAATGTAGGAGCGATCATTCCACAGAAGTCTCTGTCTTACGGTTGCTGAGAAGATAGAATTAGCAGAATTTTGTGCGAGAGGATAGAGGAGTCTAGGTGATTCCAAGGTTTTAGCTTAATTGACTTGGAAGATGGTCATTAACTGCAACGGGGATGGTAGGTCAAGAAGCAAATTCAACCTATGTCGGGACCTTTCAGAAAAGAGTATGCTTCCCTCCCTGCCAATTAGTAAGCTATCACGCTCCTTATTAAAATTTGGCTCTGCCGTCTTGTTCCATCGCCAGGCAGTGATGTCATCCACATTGAAGATCCAGCACCGATGTGCTCTTGGCATCCAGGCTGATGGCTGCAGACTTCCCTGAGCAGGCAGGAGGACAGAGAGAGTGGCAGGGTCACAGGACAGACACCGTGAATTTTCTCCTGTGTGCTCTCAGAGAAAGGATCACTTAGGGTCTTCACTATGATGATAATCTTTTGGCCGGAGGCACTGTTATGTCCTCTACCGTGGGGCTGGGAGGATCAGGTCATCAGTACTGGGAAATCACCCAGCCTCTAGCTGCAAGGGTTTTCATGCTGTGGGAAGTTTGTGAATAATTCTTATTACAGTTCTTGAACAGAAGATTTTATTACCAGTAGTTTGAGTGTTTGAGCCTCTGAACTTTTTGCCATCGTGATCAAACCTGCCATTCTCAAGTTGAATCTGTGAATTAATACATACATACATATGTATATATATATGTATATAATTTATATTCAACAATGAAAAAAAATCAACTCATCTTTTATAGACGAAAGTGCATTTTTATGTGGGATATTTGTTCTGATATGAACAGCACTGGAAATACATTTTCACAAAAATCCCCATATAATCAGGACATTGTAGTTCCCAAAGACCTGGCTTTTAAGATACCAATTTATGATGGCTTTGTTTTGTGAATCTAGTAACTTCAGCATATATATATATACGGGACGAAGAGCTAAAATTCTTTACAAGGGCTTATTTTCGGTCCCAGTTAACTGCAGCTGATTTCTCCGTGGTCTTGTTGGCCTGGTCATTAAATATGTGCCTGTCTCTCTCTCTCTATATATATATAGTCTTTCAATTTTCATCTCTGTAAGTTTTATATTTTTGAATTTTTGTTTTTTTCTTTAAGCTCCATACATGTTCAGTTCAACAAAAAGTATTCAGTAGACAAAGAAGGAATCACTCATGTTTATTTCTTCCGGATTCATATTAACAAGATTGAACAATGAGGGAGTGACTTTTAAACTGTTTACCTCTACCGTCACATCTAAGTTTCCGTAACTGTTGGGCATTTAAATTGGGGGTCGATCGGGAAAATACTCCAGGAAGATTAATATATTTTAAGACACTCTAGCAAAGATCATGCAACAAGGGGTCTCTTGGACCCCAGTCTTAATGATAAATGTTTCTTGAGCAGCCATGCTCTGGTCTTCAGCTAATAGAAATTAAGGAGCCAAAGTTGGGTCCACTTTATGAGATTGACTCTAAATTGTTCTTAAGTGGGATTAAATGGGACCCAAAGTGTCCAAAGTACAATGACTCCTCAGAATGACATTGGTTATGTTTTATAGAATATGTGTAGATTTCACTGAGCAAGGTGGGGAGAGAGGGAGAGAGACAGAAATCTTAGCAATGGATGATGGTGAAATTTAATCTAGAAATCTCGGACATCTTCACAGTCAAGAGCCATTTCTGGCCAGATATCTGCTGTGTGTTGCAAGTCCTTTAGCGCTCTCAAAGGTCGTTTTGATTGAACAACACACAGGGCTTTAGCCTTTATTCCTTTGTGGACCTTGCACTTCTTGGGAAAGCTCAGGGTGGGTGCAGCTCCCCAGATGAGGCTATCACCACTTGTAGTGTTGCCTTCAACAACTTTCTTCTTGCAGGTGGTGAGAAGGAGGGGCTGTTTCATTGGCCCTCTTACAGATGTAACAGTGGCCTTTCCTTGGTGTTTCTTCTACTTTATATAAAGACACTAATCCTATCATGAGAGTCTCCCCCTCATGACTTAAAATAGCCCGAATTATCCTCCCAAAGGTCCACCTCCAAATACCATCACATTAGGGATTAGGGCTTCAATGTATGAATTTTGGAGAGACAGTCAGTCCATGGCAAGGACTCTTTTAGTTGCTTTTAATTCTATGACTAAGAGAGACTGCCTTACATTGAAATCTATCAAGAATAGGACTGTAATACTCAAGGTTTATATGTAGACACATCTGAGCTCCAATCTCTTCTCTTATTCTCATATCTTCCTGATGTTGGACAGTTCTTGAATCCCTGAGTCGCAATTTCCTCAACCATGAAATTGTTCAGTCATGGTATCTATTTGTAGAGTTGCTGCCAAGATTAAATGGAAATCTTGCACATAAAGCACCTAGTGCGGTGCTTGGCACAAAATAGATCCTTGATAAAAATTTTAGTTTTGAAAACAACCAAACCTATTTGAACAAGAGCTGACACTGGTAATACAAATAATTAAGTGATTTGATCAGTAGTTCGGTTGTTAATATCAAAAATGTTTTAGTATTTGATTATACATTTTTCAAGCCTCTGTTAATTATAACACATCATTGGTTTGTGTTGAAATAAACACAAGTGGTGGTGGTGTGTGTGTGTGTGTGCACGCACGCACTTGTGTGTGCATGTGAGCATATGTACCTGGATAGCCTCCCCCATCATTTCTTTGGGTAATTAATTCATTTTCTACTACAATATGAGAATTTCAACCGATACAACACTCACAGATTTGGGATATATTTTATCTATACATAAACACTGTGCTTTTATTCCAGTGAAACCAGAAACATTTAAACTTACTTTTTTTTAAGAAGATTATTCCCTAACAAAAATGTTCCTTTGACATCAATAAGGGGATGCTCCAATTAGATGCTACTGGAAGGAAAATGATAGAGAAAGAACCAAACACACACACACACACACACACACACACACACACACACCTCTCAAAACTCCCAAGTTCCTATGAATCACACTTTGTTGACGTTCATGCTATTAATATAACAAGTATCCTAAAATATTTAATATTTACATTTTATAGACATTATCATTGCTTTTCCTTTTAGGTCTAGTGACTCAGATGCAAAAATAAATCTAAGCCTGTTCTTATGTGACCTGAGATGTCAAGGTGACAAATTCATTTTAAGACTTAACTTGAGGTATTACTCAGCAAAGCGACTGGAGAAAGGGAGTTTCTCAGTTGTGAAACAAGAGGAAACGAGCATCAGTAAGAAAGTATGGCAGTATGATTTTTAATAGTTGGATTTTCAGCATATGGGCTAAAGTTGAATGAATCCTTACTTTGGATTTCAGCAATTGTAGTAGCCCTATGTTCTCATTACCTCAAGTAAAAACGGCATTTGCTGTAATTCTAGAAGATTTAAATAAGAAAGAGGAAAATGCACATTACAAAGGACAACCTTGGGAGTGGGGTGGCATTCCTCCTATTTCAGGAAAATTGAAGCTTCTAAAGGGCATGGAGTAATTCTGAGCGCTTATGGGAAATAAAACAAAATCTAAGCATCATTCATAACTTGAAATGCGATTAAGAAGCAGCAAATGGAGCTGGAAATTCAAGAGGACTATGTCTTCACGAAAACTTCAAGTAGCTCCCTCTCTAAATTCAGTTCAGAATGTACCATAAAGACCTGTGGGATTTATTTCTGCACACTGGGTAGATTTATGTATTTAGAAAAGGGCTACCAGAAATGTATTCCCAGAAAGTGGCTTTAAGCTCTAGTAAATGATCTGATTTCTGGCCTCTCAAAGGAAATCAATAAAAAAAGAATAGGATCCTGCAAAATGAGTGGTTTCCTGGGGTGAGGCCATCCCGCATCACTGCACTTCTCCAGAATGAACCTGTTGCAAGCTATAATGGTTATGTGATTAGTGTGAATGAATGTTTCTCACCACATAGATCCACTATTGACTTTTTAATTAATAATAATGTCTTGTGTTTATAGAGCTACCATCTTGAGGAAATTTGAGTGCTTTATAATTGATGAATTTCAATTTATCTTCATACTATCCTACTGAAAGTATAGATTAGGTACTCTGATTGTGTTTTAATGAGGAAAAATAGAGCCAGAAAAGTTAAATCATCTCCCACGGAGATTTCGGAATGCTAATAATAGAATCATCAATTAATATCTGCTAGTCTTTAGTTCTAATTCTGGATGTTTCCCAAAAATATCTATCAGTCGTGTCAGTTATTCCTTAGGAAAATGAATTGATCAAAACAATTATTTGCAATTGCTGTGATTAACAGAAGTTTACATTTCTTCTCATTATTTTGGTGGCATTCCATAATTATTATTTAGCTATTTTTGTTTATTAGACTGCATGCATGTTTTAGTGATCTATGTTCACATCCTTGGAATGTTCTTAAGTTATGTGTATCCGGAAGTTTATCTTTTGGTAAGAGATGATGTAAAACTTAAATTCTGGTATTTGGTAGTTGTGATTTTTTTAAAAACTGGGTATCTCCATCACCGACTTCTCATTGTTTTAGCTGACAAAAAAATTGAAGTAATCCCCCCAACAACACCATGTTCAAAACACTTATTGTACCTAAGGGAAAGTTACTATCATGCTTTCAATCCCCCATTCACCCAGCCTTAAAAATATAAGACTCTGATTCTTACTGCTTCTTGCATTACTGTTCTATCAATTTTTTAAAATCTGACAAGTGTGTTACTCTCTTCTTCTGTAGTCTCCTTACTATATCTACTTTGCTCCCCACAAGCAATGTGCTAACCTCCCTATTTGTCTCCACAACTTTAGTTGTCTATGCCTCAATATATCTGAGATAAATTTTCCTGATAAATTCTCTATAATTTTTGAAAGTATGAATTATTCAGGCACAAGGAAGTAAGCAGAGTATGTTGAACAGCCACATCTCCACCATCCAGCATAAAAAAATGTGACATTAGAGATAAAGTCGAAAGGCCTATTTGAAGCCTCTCCTGAACTTGTTTTTTTCTTTGCTCCCCACTATCGTGTCTTTCATGGTTATTATTTTTATGCATGTTTTTATATGCTTTACATACATATCTGAATATATAAAAATGTGTAGCATATTTTTTTACCCAAGTCATTTCTTTCTGACACTTGCACTTTTTTCTTCACATGACTTTGAGATTTCTGCTCTTGTAAAATTTCTCCATGTTAGTGTGAGTGACTTTGTTCTTTTCAGTTGTTTTGCTGTGTCCATTCATCCACACAATGCAATTTATTCCTTCTTCTCCGAATGCACTTGGGTATTGTTTGGGATTTTCCCCATCAAATATGAACAATTACATAATAAACATTTTTTAAAAGATTATATCTTTTAGAAAGAAAAAAAGAGAAAAGGAGGGTAGGGGCAGAGGGAGAGGGTGACAGAGAATCTCAAGCATCCCCCACCCCACCACTGAGCGTGGAGCCTCATGCAGAGCTCAATCTCACGACCCTGAGATCATGACCTGACCTGAAACAAGAGTTGGGCACCCAACGGACTGCACCACCCAAGCGCCCCTACATAATAAACATTTTTGTACATGATTCCTTGTTCACATTTGTGAGTTTCTCTAAGCCATTACTCAAGGTCTAAATAGTGGGAGGTAGGATCTGCTCACTTTCCATTTTATCATTCAACAGTGCTTGTGGCCAACTGACATACTGTACTTGCATGCCATATTCCATCTAAGAAAAGGCTCTTCATTGATCTATCAATTTTCTTTTTTTTTTTAAATAAGATTTTATTTATTCATGAGAGACACAGAGAGAGAGAGGCAGAGACACAGGCAGAGAGAGAAGCAGGCTCTATGCAGGGAGCCTGATGCAGGGCTCAATCCCAGGACCCTAGAATCATGACCTGAGCCAAAGGCAGACGCTCAACTGCTGAGCTACCCAGGTACCCCTGTCTACCAAATTTCAATGGAATTTCAGCTCCTGAAGGAGAAGAGCTCCTTCTCACATGTCAATCTGGAGGGACCTCCCCAAGGAATTTCTTCTTGTGAGGCGTCACCAATTCAAAAGCTGTTGGGCCACATGCTCAAATATGAATGTATGAAAAATGCATGGTGTGGTGAGATCTGGGTTGGATGGCAGAGATGGAGCCATGTGTCATCGTGCCGTATCGTACTTACAGGCTGCCAGCTAATGGTCCCAGGGGTTCTTGCGTTACCTTGCTTATTTTCCTGAGAGTCTGTCTCAGAAATGTGTAATCTTCCAATCTACTTTGCATCTTTGCTGATGCAAAGATCAAGGACTCTGGTGCCAGGCTACCTGGGTTGGAATCCGTCCTCCACTGTCACTAGGTGTCTGCTCCTGAGCTCATTTGTTGTTTGTAAATAGGAGAGACGTGCTCAAACTTATTTCGTAAGGCTGCGGTGAAAACTGAACGAGGTCATATACATGAAACTCTCAAGTAGGTGCTAAATACATTTTTGTTGAACTGTTGAAGAGATAAAAATAAGAAAAAGTTGTAGCATACCTCCTGTGTGTCAGACACTTTGAAGAACTGGGAAGATGGTAGTGACTTTAATATGTCTCTTTCCCAATTAACTACCAGTTGAGACTAAGCCGCCAACATATTGCTTGGCCCACAGTAAGCCCTCAATTAGATGGTGAATGAATCAATAAACCTAATGATTCTCTTAAGGCAATGTAAGTGCCCAATGTATGTCCTCCACCATGATGGAGCAAGCAAGTTAATTTGTCCTTGAGAATCTTGTTCTGTGCGTGTCAATGTATTCTCATTCTTTGGATGTTGATTATTCCTGTATAATCTGGAAAGTTAGCCATAATATTTGAGAAGTCAGGATACCATATTTTTTGATGATGATGAGTAACCGAGAATTGACTATTTCTTTAATCACTTACTTGTATACAAAATAATATTCTTAACTTTATTGATTATGATCAGCCCCCCCCCCCTTTTTTTCCCCTTGAATTTTAGGTCTCATTGTCCACGAAGGAGCTGCAGTTTACAGAGTATTTAAGCGCTGGCGAGCTGTTAACTTACACTGGGATGTATTAAATTATGATAAAGCCACAGACATCGAAGAAAGTAGCCGGGGAGAGTCTTCCACAAGCAGGACTTTATGGTTGCCATTGACGGCTCTACGGAACAGGAACTTGGTCCACCCAACCCAGTTGACCTCCCCGAGGTTTCAGTGTGGCTATGTGTTATTGCATCTGTTCAATCGGATGAGGCCCCGTGAAGATTTGTCAGAAGATAATAGCTCAGGGGAGGTTGTGATGAGAGTGACTTCTGTGTGACAAAAGTGTAAGGCGGCTTGGTGTAGACCACCCTGCACATGTTGGAATGTAATTGCAATGAATGGCGAAACCATAGCACTTCTAAAAACATACATCTATGAACTTTTTAAAATTTATGCTTTTTATATGAACATTTGAATTGCAAATACATTTTTCTGAAAAAAAAAAAAAGTTCTCCGGTTCTTTGTTTTCTGATTTATCACATCTTTTATAAGTTGGTACTTGAAATCATTTTACATATAATTTAACTCTCTACTTGGTTAAAAGAATGATGAAAGTTATCCTTAAGGCTGAAACTATTTTTTCTTGCTTGTTTTAAATATATTTTTATCAAACTTTTTGCTCCATGTGTAGTTTTTTAGGCATGCTACGACTGGGAAAGAGTATAGAACTCTGTGGGCAGATGCCAAAGTGCCAATTGGTGACACGATGTTGCGTATTGGTCCTCCATGTGCCTCATGCTTATTGGCAAATGTGAGCAGGACTTTTTTGCTGAGATGAAATAATCTGTCACCAGGAATGCAAGCTCAAGGAATGTTGGCTTGTTTTCTAGCTTCTGAAAAAGTACAGAGAGCTTATAAAAACTTAAAGATGAGTGGGAAAAAATAGTTTTACTCCAGTATGTATGACATACTTGTATTACATACAAGTAGATGGGACATTCTGCATATTTCTAACTCTAAAACCCCCCCAAAACGTTGCATCATTGCTCACGTATGATAATAATACTGCCCCACATTTGCATAACCCTCTTACAGACCTATCGCAGTCATTTGGGTTAATTATTAGTGTCTTGATTTCTGTGAGCCCTATCTTAATTAGATTTTCTTTTTGTAAAAGCTTATATACCTACTTAATCATTTAAACACTGATCCTATTACTTGGCTTAATGAAGTCCAGGGAAATATATTCACCAGCAGGGAGAAATGTTTCTCTTTCACTAGATAAGTATTTTTTTTTTAAAGAAAAGAGGAAAAGAAAAATGAGACTATTGATTTCCCAGAAACAGTTTGCTAACTTGTGGCACCTGGAGATTTTCCACCTTTTAATCCTCCTAATGAAGGGAAATGGCATAGTTTAATGAGCAATGACAGAGTAAATGAAGAGGCAGGCAGTCGTGCTTTCCTTAGAAACATGAGTTGAACATGTAAGGCATTTGAAGTAATTGATGATTAGATTTTAAAGCATATGAAATGAAATGCTTTACATTCTATTTTCTAAAAATGACCTCCAAGTGATTAATAATAGAGTAGTTAATGTGACTAGGTAACACTGTGATTCCCACATAGCAAATCCCACCAGTACTTGAAATAATAGTTTCCCCAGTTAAACAGCTGTCACAAATGAGTTAAGGATGTGATCATTTGCGGAAATGGGAAGGAGTCGGGAAGTCACGAAAGGAGGAAAGCAACTAGAGTTTTAGAGGCAGATGAGGAAAGCGAGAGTATTATTACACATGCTCATTCAGTATGTCATTTGTTTTTTGAGGGGGAGGGGTTTCAATATTCATTTTAGGGAGAGACACAGCTTCCAAATAGCAGAGAGGCAGGGAATCTTCAAGGAGACTCCTCACTGAGCATGGAACCCGACAGAACCCAACACGGGGCTCTAGCCCACTACCCATGAGGTCATGACCTGAATCAAAACCTGGAGCCAGATGCTTAACCCACTGAGCCACCCAGGCACCCTTATATGTTGTTTGTTTTAATCTCATATTACATGAGTCAATCCTGGGTGAGGCACTGGGAGGTAGCCGTCGGTGCTATAAATCTGCTCTCTCAGAATCCTGCCCCTGGTATCGGAGCAGATCATGTAACAGAGACACCAGGAATGACAACCTGCTGTCAAAGAAATAATCCACTATTTGTATCTCATAAGTGTTGATGTTTGTCCTAGACTGTTCAATCGCCAAGAGGAGCCATCAACAACAGCACCATTAATGGAGAATAATTGTGGGTGCTATTTAGAGCATCTCATTAAAACTACTGGATAAAGGGCTTAGGTACAGACTAGACTATCACTGCTCTGCATTTAGCAAGTCTGCCCTTTAAATCAGTGCACACCTTTGTTTTCATATCAACTCACTAGAAACAAAAAAGGGTAATGACAGAAACCCCTCTCTGAGGTGTCGGGTGTGGTGCGTGAGGTGGAGACGTCTCCGTGTGAGTGGGCTAGTCAACCTGGAAGGAGTATGTGCTCCCAGGCTCCCCTGCTTTTCAGCCCCTTGCACCTTGGATGTACGTTTTGTCTACATGCACTATTTCCCCTCCTCACCTTCCTAGCCCCCACATCCTAATACACACCCCCACGCAGTCACATCCCCACATCCGACCCACTGAAGGTTGAAATAAGAATCTGGCAAAAATTTCTACTCAACAAAATGTACTCTCCACGAAATGATTACGTAGAAACTCAAACAAAGCACTCCAGGTGGGGAGGGGCATGCGTTTAAAGAATTGAATTCACTGCTTAAAAATAATTAAAATTTTAATATGCAATGTGAGTTGTGATATAAACAATCAACTTTAAAATTTGTTGTAAATGCTGTAATTCAAACTCTGGCTGCCTGAAATATAAAAAAACACACACGGTAAGGGAATTAGTTGGAAATATTTTAATTGTTTTAAAAATATTTTTCCAATATTATAAGCACTTAGACCTGTTCTGTCTCTTTTCAACTACTAATTTGGAGGACAGTCAGGTACCAAGCACCTGCTGGGTGCCAGATACTGCTAGTAGCAGGCCACAGGTTGACCCACGTCCACAGGGAGAATATAGGGACGTGCTGCACCACAGCATATGTGTTGAGATACAGGTGAGCAGAAGACAGTGATAGACCAGAGGAGCAATCAGAAATCCCTGGGTTGGCTAAGGAAGGCATCACTGAGGAGCTGGCATTACTTGGGTGTTGAAGCATGGGTAGAAGCTTGCCAGGCAGACGAAAGGAGAAGAACATTCTGGAACAGCTCCTTGGGGGTGAAAGAGAGGCATATTTCAGTAATGATGACAGATTTTACATTTGGGAGCAGAAGACACATGTGAAGATGTGATCCATCTCTACGGGGTTGACAAGGTAGCTGGGACTGAACTCCACAAGGAACCATCAGAAGATGGTGTTCTAATTGCAGGGGGTAAGACTTTGCAAGGTCAGTTTTGTTGGATGAATGTCCTGCAACCCCAAACCTGTGGGCAACACTCTCTGTTCTCAAGATGGGGCTAAAATATAATGGATTATGGTCGTAATCCTCAAGAGAGTTTGGAGAAATCCTGCAAAATGAGATAGTAGGCAGCAATCACACACAGGCGCTACTGCTATAAATTAGACAATTCAGTAGAAATATTGGGGGCATTGAATGGGCTTCCCTCCCTCTCCCAGAAGACGGCAACACCCATAATTTTAAAGAGGAAAGTACGTTACAGACCTTGTGCAGTAGAAGAAAGTGTCTCAATTATTGAAAATAGTCCTAAACACTTCCCAGGATAAAGATCATCATCTGGTTTTTCTTAAACATAATTAAAATTTTTTCTTCTATATGTCTCATTAACTAAAAAGATGCCAAAATAAAAAAGCTCTCTGTGTTGATTCTGTTTCCATATGGGAAACTGCAATTCTTTTCCTTCTTGTTTTTTTTCCCCATACTATTAACATAGCCTATTATTTCTGATGATGTGCTAATCAATCTTCCTTTATCTATGAAGTGAAACAGCAAAATTAATGTGTCTTTGTTAATCTAGAATTAGATCAGCTATCATATAACAGTTGACATGTCATTTTAAACAGATGTCATAATTTGTCCATATTTTTCTTTGTAATTTACTTTTTTGACTTGCAAATTTTAATGACAGTAGATTACAAATATCTGATATTTAAAATTTTTCCTTCCAAGTTCATCCTGTATCGAACTTCCATGGCAAAGGTTTTTTTTTTTTTAATTTTCAATACACGTTTGTAAAAATGACCTAACATAAAAATAATTTGATATTCGGTATATTAAGGAATAATTGGTTTAAAACCTTAAGAAGATACTTGAGGCAGTTAGTTCAGTCCCATTAATCAGTTCAGAAAAAAATGTTCCCATCGTGTGTGTGTATGATACAGAACTGCAGCAGGTGCCATAACTTATAGCAAAGCTCAAAGTTCTAGGCCCCCGTGGAACCTAGAGATTAATTCATTATCTCATAAAGATGCCATTTTATACACAGTGGATTTATCTAGTAAATTAACCAAAGACTTCAAAGTTATTTTAAGGGATTTTTCCCCCTAGGAAGTATAGATGTAGGACCCAGTGTTTTTTAAAAAGCACATCATAAACTTTACCCCAAAACATGTGTTGTTATTTTCCACAACAAGTTAGTGGTCACTTAATTTTCTTGTTTTCATATTTCTGAGAAGTTTTTCTATATGTGACATGGCCTTTCAGGGGGAAAATTATCTTTTCTAATGCAGCAAGTAGAAAAAAGAGGTCTGCTCCAAGATGCATAGGGAATGGAACCTAATGTTTGTAGGTGGATAATGGTGACCTAGGTGCTGTGGAGCTATCAGGCAGGATGCTCAACCAGCTGCTGGACCACAGAAGGGGCATCGGCTGTGAGTGAGCGGGACCATGGGGGGGGATGGCTTCTGGGGTGGCACCTCTAGCTCCTCATCACAGATCCACTGGGGTGTTGGGAACACAGGAGATCTGCCCAGAAGCTGCTATGATAACAAGGACGATGTGGATGGAGGCTGCAAATGCTCTACGGGACACACTTCCAATCATACTCTTGGGAATGTCAAGAGTTAATCAGAAGGAAGAGCCAAAGCATCGATCTAGAGACCAGGAGAAGAGAAAGTGACGCCATGTAACTACGCCCTGCACCATGCATTGTTTTGGGGGCTGCAGTTCTCGGGATGCTTCCTTCTCTACCTCCCCCTCCTTACCCATTATTCTTGGCTTGGACGAGGCACAGTCATGATCACCGTGGGCCATTGTTAAAAGCACTGTGATCCCGGCACGTGGCGGGGCCCCCGGCTGCCCCAGCTGGGTATGTCACCACGGCCTGGCTCCGCTGTCGGGCTGGAGAGGCAGCCCCCGGGTTAGCCTTGGCTTCCTCGCAACTGCATCGCAAGAGCGTGGGGCGAGGCGACAAGGCCTCGGAGGCCTTGACTTACAAGTGGTCTAACAGCCATTCGGCTTGGTTTGTCTCATTGGTCAAAGCCGATCACCAGGCAAGCTCAGACTTAAAAAGTGGGAAAATTAGATGCTACCTCTTGACGAGAGGAGGGACAATGAATTTGGGGCCATGTTTAATGTACTGCATTTCATGAAGTTTCCATGGACTCTTGAAAAAATATGTGTTCTTACAATTGTTAGTTGTGATATTCTAGAAATTTCTGTTATGACAAACGGGTCAATATTGTTCAAATTTATATCCTTACATATTTTTAAAATCTACATGTTTTTTTTTAAATAGTAAATTTATTTTTTATTGGTGTTCAATTTGCCAACATATAGCATAACACCCAGTGCTCATCCCGTCAAGTGCCCCCCTCAGTGCCTGTCACCCAGTCACCCCCACCCCCCGCCCTCCTCCCCTTCCACCACCCCTAGTTCGTTTCCCAGAGTTAGGAGTCTCTCATGCTCTGTCTCCCTTTCTGATATTTCCCACTCATTTTTTCTCCCTTCCCCTTTATTCCCTTTCACTATTTTTTATATTCCCCAAAAGAATGAGACCATATAATGTTTGTCCTTCTCCGATTGACTTACTTCACTCAGCATCATACCCTCCAGATCAATCCACGTCGAAGCAAATGGTGGGTATTTGTCATTTCTTACATGTTTTTATCAATCACTTCCTTATGATTAGGGATTTATCTATGTTTAGCTTATAAATTTTTGTTTTATGTGTTTTAAAGTTCTGCTTTTAGGTATGCATATATATGCCTATATATACGCATAGATAGAGATACAGATGATACAGATAGGGCTATTGTGTCTTGACCGTTTTTCATTATGAAATGTTCTTTATCTCTAGTATGGAAGTTCACTTAGTCGATATTAATTTTGCCATGCCAGGTTTCTTATAGCTTTTTATTTACAATGGTTCACATTTTCTTCTCCTTTTACTTTATTTATTTGAGAAAAAGAGAGAGAGAGAGAGTGCACACAGATAGGGAGGGGCAGAGGGAGAGAGGAAGGAGCAGACTCCTCGCTGAGGGGCAGCCTGACGTGGGCTCCTCTCAGGAACCTGAGTTCATGACCTCGAAATCAAGAGTCAGATGCTTAATTGACTGAGCCACCTAGGGGTCCCTCCTCCTTTTCCTTTTAAATTATTTGTGTTTTTATACTTAAATTTCGTCTCTTGAAAACAAGGTAGAGCAAAATCCTGCTGTTTTATTCACTCTGAAAATGTTTGCCTTTTATCTCTTTTGCCTTGTAAGACAACATAGTCCCCTGTTTCAAGGATTCAAATTTGGATATATTGGGGGGCCCTTCTATCTTTCCCTGCATCTCTACTTCTCATCCATTTCAGGCCCCAGTATAATTCTCCTTAGGAAGAGTCACAATAATAAATAATGGAACAAAAATCAAAACAAAACAAGGAACTATTCACAACAGGATGCAACCATAACCTTGGGAATGAAGGAATGAGGATTATTCTCTTTCATTTTAGTTTTTTATGGATGGGGGGAAACGATTAATTGTTTATAATTAATAAATAACCTCTCTACAGTTTACTTCCCCCCCCCAATTCATGAATCTCTCTCAAAATCTCTAAATATAAAAGTACAGTTTAAAACATCAATTTATGGGGCACTTGGGTGGCTTGGTCAGTTAAGCAAACAACTCTTGGTTTCGGGTCAGGTCATGATCTCAGGGTCATGAGATTGATCACCACATGGGTTCTGTGCTCAGCGAGGAGTCTGCCTTTCCCCCTCTCTCTTCCTCCCCCTCTGGTCCTCCTCCTCCTCTCCTTCCTCCTCCTCCTCCTCCTCCTCCTCCTCCTTCTTCTTCTTCTTCTTTCTTCTTCTTTCTTCTTTCTTCTCTCTATCTCAAATAAGTAAATAAATCTTTGAAAATAAAGTAAGTAAAACATCAATTTATGTAATTCCTTGTCAATGTCTATGCCCAGAGCACCAATCATGAATTTAGGCAGAGATGGATTTCCTGAAGTGAATGGACTTTTTAAATGTCAGAAGAATGTTCAAGAAGAGAGTGTGACATTTATTTCTTGCAGATTTAATCTTTGCTGTTTGCCTCAGATCTGATAGCCTTACAGGAAACAGAATTCAGAGTGCACGTTCAAATTACACCCTTTGGGAATTATGCCTGAATCAGCTCTGTTCCACTGGAAATCTTTACCTAGACATGTTTATGGAGAATTTGCATTAACACCCTTCCAAATAAAAGCCAATAAATTTATTGACAGAATTTTGAACTTAAAATGTTCTTTTACTTCCCCCCTCTCACTTTTATCTAAAATACCCTCAGGTATAACTTACTTTAGTCTTTTTTTCTGAGGCTTGTAGAATGTAGTTTAATCAAAATGGCAGGTGAACTTTTTGTTTTTATAAGACTTTATGACTCAAGTCGTTTCCATCTGGACTAAAATAGTATTAAAACACCTACTTCCAATTAACCAAAGCAACTACTTCCATGGGTGATGATTTTTCTGGACATAACAGAGAATGCACTTTGAAATGGCACCCAAGGGCAGCCCGGGTGGCTCAGCGGTTTAGCGCCGCCTTCAGCCCAGGGCCTGATCCTGGAGACCCGGAATCGAGTCCCATGTCGGGCTCCCTGCATGGAGCCTGCTTCTCCCTCTGCCTGTGTCTCTGCCTCTCTCTCTGTATCTCTCATGAATAAATAAATAAAATCTTTAAAAAAAAAAAAAAAAGAAATGCCACCCAAACAAAGTAGGAGGGTTTGTGTCTATGACAAATACAAGTTTAGAAGTTCTGGTAGGTAAGTAGTCGTGTGCTACTATCGTTACCGATGTGGGGTTTGGAAGGCTCTGTAGCTCTACGGAGGCTGCTCTGAAGACATCATCAGGACGAGTAGTCCTTTTTAGGTAAATCTCCTAAATACACTTGCTGTGTCAAATACACGCAAGTGCAGTGTTTGACAGCCCTTAATTCCAACCATCTCCACGTTGCTTCGTTGTCATTACCAGAAGAGGACGTGTACGTGGGTAGGGAGGAGGGCGTGGGTGTGGGGGAGATTAGAGCAGTTCATCTGCATCTGTGGAAGATTCATCATCAGGACAAAAGGTTGGAACAGTCAGTGCTCGGGATTTCATTCTGAAGCGTCTGGTGGTTGTTCGTGCCACCATTCATGGAGCCGAATCTAATTCTCATCCACCGTGCTTGCTCTTCGGAGTCACTTAGGATCAATTTTAGCTGTGCTCAGAGATGTGTGGGAAGTCTGGCTCCTGTCCCAGCTCTATGACCTCACTCAGGGCTGACAGTCTTAAACCCCAGCAGCACCCAAGATTGAAAATGCAAAATTTGCCTTTGGGAACTAGGCTACTTTATCTGGTAAATATTTATTCATCTCCAATCTTGTGCCAGACTTCATGAGAGAAGGTGGAGAAGAGGGTTTGGAGGTGGAGTTGGTCCTGTCCTTAGACCTGAGAAGAGGCGCCCTTGCCATGTGTCCCTCTAGTTTCACTCCTGCACGTGGCACATAGCAGGCCAAGGCTACCTGTCCACCCAGAGTTCATCCAGAGCCCATCTCTCAACTTTGAATGTGCTCTAAGCACTGACATCCCAGAAGTTTCTACCTGAATTGCTCATGTCTACTTCCTGAGCTTGCATGGACCTCTTTCTTGGGTTCATTCTTCTAGGGCTGACTATCCTCCGGCAGGACTAAACCTAGGGCTTTGGGGCTGGTTAAGAGGCAGCTGGTGGGGTGAGAGGATGCATGAATGAAGCCTGGATGTATGAGCTGGAGGTCACACACATGCGGTCAAAGCCCTTGTAGTGAGGAAAGAATCGAGGGGTGGAAAGAAAAGGGGGAGAGCCGTGGAATACAAGAACTCGCCCTGAAATGTAGATTTCAAGTTAAGAGGATAAAGCTTATTTGAGAGCTTTTAGCTTCATTTTTAAGTTTTAAATATTAGACATCTGGTATTTGTACGCCTGCCTTGAACCCTGTAAATAATTAAGAGCTTGTCTACAAGCCTGGAGTTAAGAAATCAAACTAAATTATTATCATCAACTGCTATGTATGGTTTAATAAGGGCTTCTAATTTTATTTTATTTTTTTTAGAAATATAGTAATATAATTCGGAATTCAGACTTCTGGGTTCAAAGCTAGGCTTTAGCTCTTAATCGTGGAAGATTTACAGAGGACATTTATTTAGCAAACTCACTAGTTGATCTACGTCCTCCATTCCCTCTGCGAAACACGAATGATACCCAAAACACTCATTGGCGTGATCTACTGCGGCACAGTGAACTACTTAAACGGGGTTGGCTTCAAATAACAGTCTTTTATTTCATTCCCTAATCTGTAATTGGGAAGCGCTCAGCAGAGAGGGCTCCGCCCTATGCACAAGGTATAAGGTATCAGAGGGGCTCGGCTGGCACTGCAGGGTCTGCTTTCCTGGGAGCTCCTTCTCGGGCCGGGCCGGGGAGCTGAGCTGGTATCAGCCGGGAGTGCGCTGGGGCCCTGGCTCTTCCCCATGTCGCATCTCTGCAGGGTGCTGGGGCTTTTTTGCAGCATGTGGCTGGATTCCAAGAGGCAGGGAGGCAAAGGAACAAGGTAAAAGAGCGTGGCATTTTTATGACTTAAGGTTGGAAGGCACAAGGCACCACCTTTGCCATGCTCTGCCACGGTAGTTAGGGACGCTCCTCCAGGTTCCTGGGGAGGGGACGGAGAGTCTACACGAGCGTGTGAGGTGGTGCATCTAGTTACAAGCATATTGGAAATAGAATCCTCTGTAAGAGACGTATACATTTCTGCTTTTACCAGATGCTAAGGATTATTACTATTTTTAGTCCAAAACTCTTAATACCAATGTCAACACATAATTTAATCAATTATAACTGATGATGAAATTGAGTATTAAAAAAAGAAAGTATTTTTAAAAAGTTGCTTTTTGTCCGCCCTGTGAACATTAGGCCTAATGTTTTGGAAGGACTAGACAAGAGTGAGCCACGCTAGTTGGATGTTGGAAAAGTATCTACGGAAGATTATAGAAAACAAAAAGAAATCTAGAAAGATTCTGTGTCAGATTGTTTCACATGTGTCTCCAGGTTTATTTTGCATCAGAGAAACTGAAACCAGAAAATGTTAAGCATATATTATACGTGTGGTTTCTGCCAGAAAAACAGCCTTGAATTCCATTAGCAACTTCTACCAAAGGAAAAGCCTTTGTCAAATTGACGTATATTATGCATTTAAAAGAAATAGAATGTTTAAGGTATGCATGAATCAGTTCCTAAGTATTCCTTGGTTCGATTTTCAAGTCACTGATGAATTCCTGGGCCTCGCTGCATCCAATGGGAAAGCTTTTGTTGTATTTGACCCTCCTTTGCCTCAGTGTACTCATCCATAAAATAGATATCATTGTCATGATACTTATTTCATAGTGGTTTTTAAAGATAGATTATTTATTTATTTATTTATCTGAGAGAGAGCAGGGAGAGGGGCAGTGAGAGAGGGAGAAGCCTCAAGCAGACTCCCCACTGGGCATAGAGCCCATCCCAGGGCTCACAAGGTCTTGAGGTATGATCTGAGCCGAGTCCAAAACTCAGACACTTAACTAACCGAGCCACCCAGGTGCCCCTCAGAGTTATTCCCATCATAATTGTTTTAGGTCACAAGGAGGAGAGACAAGCTTGAGAGGCCCCAGGTGATGAAGACCTTGCAGGGAACGTTCAGGAAAGTGAGGAGGGTCAGGAGACCACCGTAGCTCCCCCAGGTGTCAGAAGGAACCAAAGCATCATTCCAGACCCCCAGAGCTCTGGTGCCCCCTTGTCCTTTCTGTAAATAGCACTGGGACCTCCTACCGTGAGCTCACCAATCTCAACACTGAGCTTCTTTTCTGGCTGTTTCTCTTTCTACTCTGGGGTTTCCTCCATGGCTGCCCTGCTTCTATTTCTTCCTTCTATTTCTTGTACTAGTCTTTCAATTCCTCCAGAAAGAGGCTCGCACTGCGTTCCCTGATCTCCACCCAAAAAGAAGCACATTTATCTGGCACTTGACCGCCTTGTGAGCCACTGGACTACCATATGTGTCATGTGGTTTTTAGTCAAGGATCCAACTGCTGGCTCTCCATCCATTATGGCCAAGATATCTGCGTCTGAGGGCAAAAAGCAAGATAGCACATGCAATTCCACTCTGGTCGTAGGTTTAGGAAGGATACACCAACTGGCATTTGTTGTACTTGAGGAGTGCTGGTGCTGCTGGACCATTTGTCTTGACTCCCACCTTTGCACGGTGATTATTTGATTACAGCCATTGGAAAAAAAAAGGGGGGGGGTATCGTGCAGAAGAACATGAGGGGGAATTGGACACTGGTTTTGAATCTTGGCCTCTCCACTAGAATCTCTCTCTCTGCCCCCAATCCGTGTGGGTCGCTCTCTGTCTCTATCTCTCTTGATCTTTCTCTCTCCATCTCCCTCTGACACATACACACACACACACGCACACTATCCTTCTCATTAAAATTACTCCTAAGACTAACTTAAAATAAAAATCATTTGTTACCATTGCTCCCTATTTTCAAAGTATGTACTTAGGCAGAGATGTAGATAACTCATCCTGAAAACGTATCCTGTTAATCCCTACCCTGTGAGGATTAGTGTCTCTGACGTGTAGTAGGAGCATCAAGAAAGACGTGTCACAGAAGCACAGAGAAAAACAAAAGAAAACAAAAATGGGAATTGAAACCATTTACCCAAAGTGACACCTGAACCCAGCAACCTGTCCTTCCTAGTTGCTTACTATTTCAGCATCCTTCACTCTTTGGTGAATACGTACATTCTATCTTTAGAACTCATTTAGAGAAAACAATTCCAAAAATGATACAAAGAGAATCCATCTGGAATCAATTGTTCAAATGCTCAGCAAAACTCTCCTTCTCTTTGGAACACTCCAGTCCTCTAAATAGAGTTAAGATTAAAATAACTCTCCCATATCACTGCTGGCCAGAAAGTGGGGGAAAGAGATGTGCCAACATAATGGAATGAGAATTCCCACAAAAGATTCCCTTATGGTGTTAACCTGCAGTCCGTCTAGCTGGTTTCTCCTGGCCTCACACCTCCCGACAGTCACTCGGAGCTTATGGTGGAGCCTGGCAGTTCATTTCCTTTCTAAATAGAGCAAAGGGGTAGAGAAATCACCCTAAGAAAGAGAAGTTAGCACCAGGAGGTACAAATAAAATGATCAATGATCCAGGGGCCGCCAGGCCATCACTCCAGCCCCCGCCGACCGTATCCAGACTGTTACTCCGTGGCGTGCATTTTATCCCTTGGGGCAGAAGGAAAAATGCTTTTCTATACAGGCCAGGAACAGAAGATCCGTTCTTTAATAGAGAGCCAAACCCACTCACCCTTCCCAGCGTGGACCCCTAAGACCCCTTGCGACCGGGCTTCCTGGGGTGTAGTTTTATCAGAATATGTTTGCTTCTTCCTACGTGCAAATTTCAGGACATAAATAATGGACCCGACTCTGTGCAAAGTGATTTTCCAAAACACCAGGAAAAATGGGTTTCCTCCCATCCACTGGCTTTCTCTACCCACAATCCCAAGCTTCACATCTCCTAGTGTCTCTTTTTATTCGTCCTAATTAGCAGTAAGTGAATCCAGTCGTGTTCTGTGGTCAGCCAACTTACAATTGGATTTTATGTGCACTTTATACTTAGCAACCTGCTGCTATCTGGCTCCAGACACCGCCTCATCTCTGGTCATGGGAAGTGTCTGCTTTTGATTTATTTCTACTCGAAATCAAATGGTTGATTCTGTGTGCATATCCGCCGCACTGCGCCCATGCTGGTTTTCTCGGTTTCTCGTTTTTGAGAAGTTTAAAGTTTTAATAGGCAGCGACCGATTTGTGCTGCTCTGTTGAATGCCTGGCGTGGGCACCAGGATTCGTTTCGTAAGGAAAAGCTATCCAAAGGTCACGCGCGGGGGCGTAAAGGCGAGTGGAATGTCAGATCACGGAGGAGGACGGAGCATCGTCAGCTCAGAATGGGCTTCCTGAGCGAGGATTCAAGCACGGTCCTCTCTGACATAAGTCCCCTTAAGGGACTCTGTTTGGGCACATTCTCTGTATCCCTTTCCCTCTGTGCATCCGCACTCTGTAGCTAGGATACTAATTCTGATACTGTAATGAGTGATAAATGGGGTCTGCACATATAATCCAATTCCAGACCCCCCCCCAAAAAAATCTCAGTATCAGTGATTTGCTATCCAATTTTCATGGATCATTTTTAATGATATAACCCAGACCCCGCTCCCTTATTTGTCTCATCCTGGGCTCAGGCTGGGCCCTCTGGGGTTGCTTAGCTGTTTCTAAGAGTGAGAGGGAGTTACTTCAAAGCCCCAAACGTCCCCCAGCAGGCAGACCCAAGAGCTGGGAACACAGAGCTGCTCTGGTCTCTCCAGCCCACCCCCAAGCTCCTGTGACCCCATAATGTCCAGTGTCACACCCATAAAGCCAAACTTGAAATCTCCCAGTGTTACTCATTGTAATTTGCAGTGAGTGCAGCCCACCTAACGTCATGCCTTTGGAAGAAGCCTGGGAGGGAAAGATTTCCTGTGGGTTGGCCACAACTTGACTTGAAGCTGCAAGCCTCTGTTACACAGCCAGTCAGGGTCAGAGGCCTCAGCAGCTTGATCCCACCTCAAGTCATCCTGCTGGCGGCCAACGTGGTGTGGTTCTCACGGCTTGAGGAAGGTGCGTCCTACCCTGTCCTCGTTCCACATGAAACTCAGGGCCTCAGCACCTTCAGACCAGAACTGGCCAAAGAGCTTGCCATCTTCACTGAAGGTGTCTGCTGACGCTGACCCCTCATAGACCATAATGTCCATTACCATCCCCAAAGAACTGCTTTATTAGAGACCCAGGAAAAGGGCTCCAGGAACCCACCCTGTGCCATGTTTTTTATACTGGTCCCTGGAGGGGACGCTTCTCACACTCTCTTTCAGGTTTCCTTTCATTTTTCTCTTTAAGTAAACACTTTTTAAATGTTTTTTTTAAAAAATATTTTATTTATTTATCTTTTTGACAGAGAATGAGTAGAAGGAGGAGCAGAGGAAGAGGGACAAGTAGCTTCTAAGCTCAGTTCAGAGCTGGATGTGGAGCCTGGTCTCACGACCCTGAGATCTGAGCTGAGCAGACATCCAGAGTTGGACATCCAGCCCACTGAGCAACCCGAGGTCTCCTCTTTTAAAAGACCTGGTATAATCATTGATTACACCTTCTAAGCTACTTGTTTCCAAGTCATCTGTACTGGCAAACACCCTCAGTGGAGGAAGGAGGAGCTATATGCAGACTTTTGCATTCATTTACTCCAAAAACATTAATTGAGCACCTATTATGTGCACGAAGTGATGAGTGCATAAAAACATTTACAATCCCTGACCGGAAGGACACAACTAAGTCCAATATACAGCCAGGGTCCAAGAGACTATGACAGGGCCTTGGAATAGGAAGCCCTGGGGCCATGTGGACACAGGGGTGGTCTGACCATGCATCGTCAGGGTAAGCCCTCCCATCAGAGGAAGTCTACACAGTCACATACTGTTTCAAGTGTTGTTTATGGATCAAATACATAATACCTCCACTGTATTATTTTTCCATAATACCTCCAGCGTATTGGTTGTATATGGAATCCTTCTGTCCTTATGTGACTCCTGTCCTTGTGGTTTGCAGTGCAAGTTGACCTACAATCCGGAGAAAGGATAGCATAGCCATTAAGACTAGGGACTGGAATTGGGTCATAACTCAGTTCCCCTCTAGCTGTGCTGTGACTTTGGGCAAGCTCTTTAGCTTCTCCTTACCTTGGCTTTCTCCTCTGTGAAATGCCACGATACTATTTTCCTCACAAGGATGGAATGAACATTAACAGAATCAATATACAGAAAGCACATAAGCAGGGCTTGGCTCATGATAAAATGTTGGCCATGGTTGTAATCATGGCGAGGGGGCATGAAATATTTTGTGGTTGAAAAAGGGTTTCTGACAAAACTGGAAAAGTTTGGGAATGAAACTTTTCTTCCAGGGGTCTGGCCGGGGAGAATGAAGCCAGTTGCCATCAACAGGCATAAATCCTGTCGTCACCAGTCTTAAGTCAGCAACACGTGTTGGGCCACTCGGTTCAAAGTTGTCATGTCCATTTCTTGCATGTGCCCTCTGCGCATTGGTAATGGCCAGTGAGGACATCATCACCTGAGATGCTTTCCTGCTCCAGGTGCGTGAGATACACCCGATTATTTCAGGGCATCCAATCTCGATGGACTGCACTATATGGGGCTCTTTCTTCCAAGATCCTATGACAGCCAGACTCTATCCTGATCCACCCAGTGTGAACCTTAACACTCCTGGAATCCACAAAAACACTAATTTTACTTACCTCCCAGTGATACATAAAACCTGAGGTCATGGGCACAAATGACAGGGGGGAGGACGTAAGGGCAGGGAGGGGAAGAGACATTTATTGAAGTCATGATGGAGATAGAGGGTTGAAAATGTACAGTTAAATTGGGGAAAAATACACTCCAGTTTTCATTTGGGCCCATTTTTCTGAGTAGGTTTAAAACTTTTTCTTCCTCCCTTAGGACTTCCACTTTCCTGTGATATCTCATTACTCAGTAACAAGCAAGAAATATAAATGACCAGGACCTGCAGAAATCTCCCAAGTCTCAATGCCATTTACAACTACTCAGGTTTTGGATTCAGAGGGATTAAATGATAATGTCTCATGGAGGTGAGGGTGAGTCAAGAATAATCTTTCAATTCCCTATCCATAAATCTCCATTTCCTTCCTACCTGTCTCTCTCTTTCTCCCCCTCTCTCATTTTAATTTCTCCGTGGAGGTGAAGGGGGCTGCATCTGGGTGGCTCAGTCAGTTGAGTGTCTGACTCTTGATTTTCACTCAGGTCATGATCCCAGTGTTGTGAGATCAAAGAGTTCTGTGTCGGGCTCAGTGCTCAGCGCTCAGCATGGAGTCTGCTGGAGATTCTCTCCCTCTCCCTCTCCCTCTCCCTCTGCTCTCTCTCTCTCTCAAATAAATAAATAAATCTTAAAAAGAAAATTTCCACCATGTCTCTCTCCATCTCTCTCTACCCCTCTGCCCATTTGTTACCTATCATCTACCTGTCTATCTAGGGTCTAGACTGAAGAAATGATGATGAGTGTTTCCAGGAGATCTGCACTTTGGGAACCAAGACGGTTGTTGTAAATGTGTGCTTAGTATGAAGGACAGAAGCGCATGAAATCCCACTCAGAAGGTAAACAACTAAGCCACCTCTCTGTGCCAAGTATTGTCCCTCGAGGCTTCAGATCATCTCATTTTATTCCCTACAACAATACTGTGGCAGGTTTCAGTCTTTCTATTTCTCCAAAGTGGAAATATGAGGCTTAGGGAAATTAAAACATTTTTTTGGTGTCCATAGCTGAGAAGTGGTAAATTTGTCTCCATTTAACACACAGAGAAATGGATTCAGGAAAAAAAAATCATTTTAAAACAGTTGCAAAACTAAATTAAATAAAAATAAGGCATGTTTTGGGGATCCAAATGGTCCCCCCAATGATGCGGCAGTTTGGTCCTCCTGGGACACAGCAATTCCCCACCGCTCAGCCAGTCTCTGACATACATTTCCTCTCTGTCTTCCTCTCAACTCCTTCACCTACCACTCCCTCCTGGACCAACTTCCCTCTCTCAAAACAGAGCACCTGGCCCATCAGCCCTTTACCTGTGCCCCTGCCATGCTGGCTGTGGGATTGTTCTCGGACCATATTCAACAATGGATCCTTCCTTCCTGGGACAGAAGACCTCCAGAAGCTCCCATGACACTTGCTTCTTATGCTACCTCCATCCCCTCAAATCCTTACCAATGAATGAAGGGGAGTTTCCATTTCTGATGAGATTTCAGTGAGGTGGGATTTTCCAAACATTAACTATTTCAGGTATTTTTTTTTGGGGGGGGGGTTAAAAATCTACTACGGTTTAAGAGGCTCCTGTCAAGTTTATCCACAACTCTCGTGCTGGCTGAAACTGAGTCATGAGTCATGCCTATGCCCTGAGAGTGGAAACAGGTCAGCCAGCAATTGAAGAAGTGGGTGGCACAGTGAAAAGAACGTGGGACATGCATCTGCCAATTGTTGGATAACTAGCTGTGTGACCTTGGTTACATCAGCTCTACTTCCTCTAAGACTCACGCGGTACATCCTGCTGTTCCCAGAAGGTGCTGTGTCAGTCAAATGAGACAATGGCTGTGGGAGAGTTTTAAAAACATTATATACGTATAAGAATACAAATACGAATATAGAATACAAAGATACACATTTTATTTACATATAAATTATATATACATATGCATGTATGCAAACATTTTTGACGTAGACGTAGATGGAGAGTAGTCTATACGGCATAAACACCATTTCCATTAAGCCAGAAGCTGAATGACTCAGACTGGCAATGAGCAAATGATGAAGAAGGAAAGGTCATGGGACATCTAGAGGCAACACTGAGCTGAGTCATTCTCCCGAGGCCCTCATTACATTGTGGCAAGTCAGTACGGGTGACATGGGGAGGGCATATCAGGTGAGCAAAGGAGAGGGAGGGAGGTTGTACTTTTGTCCGTGAAGTGGCTCAGGTGGTAGAAGGTCAGTGACAAGGCAGAAACAGACTGGCGGCTGAGGACACTCCATCGGGAGCTGTTACCCACCCATTAACTCGTTCAATTAGGTAGTCATTCTTCTCACAAGTGTTGAGCACCTACTATGTGTAACGTACTGTGGGGGCGAGGCTGCGTGACAGAGTTCTCGCCCTCCCTCATGTAGGTAACAAAGGCCTAGTGAAGTCAAGACAAAGTAAATGCCACAAATGGGATATGGTGATCCCTCCCCATCCATGTCTTATTCTCCGTGGCGAGCTCAAAACACCACCCCAAGAAAGTGTAGGACTGGCCCTTCCTCTGCATGGGAGAGTTAGGTGTGCCCCGTGTAGGGCCTGGGCCTATGGTGGTAAAACAAATGGCAATACTGGAGTAGAGGTTTGGTTGTTTTGTTTTGAGAGAGAGAGAGAGGGAGGGAGGGAGGGGATGGATGGGGGCGTGGGAGAGAGAGAGAGAGACAGAGAGAGAGAGAATCTTATGCTGGCTTCATGGCCATCCCAGAGCCTGTTGCAGGGCTCAATCCTGAGATCGTGATTTGAACCAAAATCAAGAGTCAGATGCTTTACTGACGGAGCCACTAGGTATCCTTGAGGATTGGTTGTTTTGAAAGAAGACCTTCGGGATCCCTGGGTGGCGCAGCGGTTTAGCGCCTGCCTTTGGCCCAGGGCGCGATCCTGGAGACCCGGGATCGAATCCCACATCGGGCTCTCGGTGCATGGAGCCTGCTTCTCCCTCTGCCTATGTCTCTGCCTCTCTCTCTCTCTGTGACTATCATAATTAAAAAAAAAAGAAGACCTTCAAAGGAGTTAGGATGCTGAGGGCTAGTGCTTGGTCACCAAGTAGGGTGTTGGGCTAGTGTACAGGAGTCAAGGGATAGTTCTAGTCCTGCTTCCAGAGCACTGAACCCCCTCACCCCGCTTATGCCCTCAGTATCTGTCTCCGCTTACAGATTATATCCCCCCTTTAGGAGCCTTGGGATGATGAATCTGGTAATAAATGTCAATCTCCACAGTGCTGGGTAGGTAAGTGCTTGGGGGAACTCAGGGCTCCTCATGCCAGCTTCTCCTCCGGAGTAAATACTGCCTCGGTTATTGGCGTCTGGAGGTTAATGTGGTTGGAAGGGAGTGGATCTTAATAAAACTTGTCCACTGACTACACAACTTCATTAAAATATCCTATTGATTTCAAACTCCTCCCCCTCGTCTTCCCCCACCCCGCCCCAGCTTTCTGGATGGTCTCATTATAAAGAAAGTACTCCTTCCTACAAGATCGAATGTTGTTCTAAATTGGCAATAAATAAATAAATAAATAAATAAATAAATAAATAAATAGATAAATTGGTGGTACACACGATACTGGGGCTGGGGCAACGAACACGGGGCCTTGTGTGGCCTTTGCATTTGTCCAAACAAGGGGCACGTTCTTTGGAAGCGTAATTTTCAAGGATATTATGTGACGCTTCTTTGAGTCTGGAAATGGAAATAATTTCACCTGCAATATTTAGAGCTGGGACTAATGAATCTTCATATCTTTTCAAACTCATCTATTCTTATTTAAAAGTGATGAATAGTGGCAGTTTGGAAAGATGTACTTGTTCATTGGCGCAATAAAAAATAGATGGCATTGCAGCGCAAAAGTTCTTAATGTCTTTTCCCAAGGGGAAAAAATAATTGCTACAAAGAATTAGAATTTAACTCCTCGCTCATTCCTGCAGAAGGTTCACCAGCGTTTATTTTTATCCTTTGTACGACCTTCCCCCCCCGCCCCCCTTAATTCACTCAGTTCCTGCGCAGAACATTTTGTGTTTACGTAGAGAGATTCATGTTTTCTCACCTGTTTGGCATATTGATAACAAAGGAAATATTCGTTTTTAAATTCTTTTTCTAAAGAACTCAAGGCGCTTTAATAGCTTAAATTCCAACATACAGAATTCAGACTTTGTGTATCGCTCTCCCCCATTCCCGGATGAGTAAATACTACCTGAACACAAACTTTATCTCCTGTTTCTAACACGGAAAGGGTCTCAGGAGAAAAATGACTCTAAGTAAATGCAGAGTAAATACGTCCTTGAGGGAAGAAGGGATATATGGGTGTTTGGGAGGGAGGAACTTTTAGTTCTTCTTTCTGGATTATGGTTTCATTAGAGAATGAAGACCAGTAGCATCACCTGAAGGGCAGAGTTAAGTTATATTCATGCAACTAAGATTTTTTTCAGTGATGTGGTAGGAAGGGAGTCAGGATGTATTGATTCTGACTTCGGCTTTTTTTTTGGTAACTGATTATACGATTTGAGAATATCAAATAATATCTTTGGAATTCAGTTTCCTCATATACAAGAAGAAAGGATTTGACTAAGCGATGGAAAATACTTAGTATGTCTTTCTACTCCCCCCAACCTCGCGCCCACCACGGACCCCAGTAACAACCTCAGCATTACTTCTTGCTGAGCCCACAGTTGGTTTTGGCACAGCTTCAACATCATGCTCTGGGTAGACACAATCAATTGATAAGACTTAACAATTGCAATAAAATCTATTTGCCACCCCTGGACTGGAAGGTTCCAAGGGTCCCATCTAAAACCCTAGGCTTCCCTTCCTTACACAGCCTGTCTACATTTAATAAGAAGGATTTAAAACAACTGAACATTTGGGAAGCATCCATAACACCCTTTGTTAGAGGGACGCCCCAGGGAACACGGCCCCAGGCTAATGAAGTACTTAAAACGTCACATGCTTAACCCACAGTGGTCATGTGCTAACTGATGGGCTGTTGGGGTCCGACCTCAGGATACGGAGATATCATCTGGGCTCTCCCAGACGTAAGCTGCACTACATGATTTTAAAACTATGCTGCAAGCAAAGGAGAAAGAGAACACTTAGCCATAAAAGGATCCAGATATTGGCAGCAATACACTATTAGATCTCTGTGGAATTTGTGTTGTTGTCGAGATGACACAGCAAAGACTTAGAGCTCTGAGCCTGATTTCTCTTAGCCTCCTGGACCCAACTGCAGAGTGACATATATTAGCAGGCTGGGTCTGTACTAAGGAATTACATATGTGCATACATTACCCAACTGACCTGCCAAGAACATGTTGTGTAATGATTGCATTGATGAGGTCCCTACGAATAAACCCTGATTCGTATCTTCCTGGCTTATCTTATTTTACTCTGGACTCTAAGATTCTCTGGCCTAGAGAAATTAAGACATTCATAAAGGAAACAAAGCGTTTTGAAAATGCACTATCGATTTATACTTGCAAATGGTCAATAGACTTGGGGAGAATAAGAGCTCCTTTTGTTTTGTGTGTTACTTTGGTATGATTTGAAGCCCAGTGTCCTTCCAAATGAATCTATAAAGTGATATTAATGAGGATGCTCTGCTTTTTCTCTGTCTGCAAGCAGCGGTGATTCTTCCCAGAACTTCCTCACTGACTGGAGAAGACAATTCAATGATGTTCTGGTGCCAGAAACCTAGAGCTCCTTGAGGTCATCTAGGAAGGTCAACTCAGGGGGTATGGGGTAGGTAACCACGTCCATTCTTCTGCAGTGGCCCGTGTGCACGTTCACTTCCCCCTCTCTGCCTTTCTCATCTCTGGGGAGCAAATACATATTGAACACTCGTGTTAGTCTGCCCCCGCTGCCTTCACAAAACCCTACAGACTGGGTGGCTTATACATCAGAAATTAATTCCTTCAAAGCTCTAGAGGCTTGGAGTTTAAGATCAAGGTGGCACCGGGGTTGTTCCCTCTGAAGGTCATGAGGGAAGGATCTGTGCCACATCCCCTCTTTGGCAGACAGATGGCCATCCCTCTGCACACGTGCACCCCTGGTGTTTCTGTGTGTCCTTATCTCTTCTTATGAGGACACCAGTCATATTAAGTCAAAGTCTACCCCAACAGCCTCATTTTAACTTAATTACCTCTTTACAAGTCCCTATTCCCAAATATAGTCACATTCTGGGGTACTGGGGCTCCAGCACAACTGAGCTCACGGTAGCACTCATGGTTTAGACTCATAAATTCTTGATGCGCACAATCTTCATCCAGTCCTCACAGCAAACCTATGAATTAGGTACTACTATTGCCCCATTTTACAGGTAAGGAAATGGAGGTCCTTGGAAAGAACTTATCCAAGATCCCAAATACACACACATGCAGTTATTTCATTTGATAGGTTCATTTCTTCTTTCTTTGAAGGGTGCTGTAAATAAGCTTCATTATATTTGCTAGCATGAAAACAATATCTTATACTTGTGTGTAAACTTAAATAATTATCCTTTTTTGACACGCATCTGTATCAGGATTCCTTACTGTATTCCAGTGCCTTGTATTTATGACGTGCTCAATAGTTCATAATCTGATTTAAAGGTATTTGAAGGCAGAAATAGAATATAGAAATGGTTAGAAAAGTCCAGAGTGACCGAATTCGCTAGATAGCAGTTTCATCTGTGATGAGAGATGCAGCATTATCAGGACACGGATACTGATCGATGTACACTTTTGAAAATTTGGCCAATATAAGGAGATGTTTCTTTTTCCTTCTTATTATAGAACATATTGATTGGCGGTGCCAATGAGTCCCAAAGTGCTTGAAGAAATTAAATGTGATTTTATAACTTTTTCTAGTAATTATTTTTATGTAATTGGCAGAGAAACGAGTATAGGAAAGAAAGTTATTATTTCCCCAAGGTCACAAAGGAGGAGTAAGGCGGAGGTAGGGCTGACACCCAGCACAGCAAAATATGTGGATACATATTAAATATTTATCACCACGGGGGCTTTAAGCTGTGATATCTCAATTTGTTATGCAGTCACTTTCCTCCAATTAAAAGATCTGTCAGAGAAGACAATGTTTCCTGCCACTTGCACATACATCACATATGTGGAAAGGCACATGATGAATTTAGCTGGAGAATATTTATATAATCAGTGCTTAATCATTATTCTGTTAGTTCAAGTCTAAAGCCTCCATCAGCTACAGTATTCGCACACAATCCACAACAAAATGTTTTCCGGTCTTCAGGAGGGGAGACCCCTACGTCCGTATCATAGGCAGAGGTTGCTTAGATACAGCTGAGGCTTCCCTTGGTTCCACATCCACAGCCCCAGGACAGGGATCCCACCATGTTAGTCCCTGGGTTTTCTTTCTTCAGATCTGGTCTCCCTCTCTGCTCCCCCCAAGGGAAGCGCGGTGCTGAACACCACCACCACCTTGTTTCATCCCGATTTTTCACCCTCCAAAGTCTTACTCATGACCAGGGCAATTCCTTCAAAAACAAAGACTTGGAAGGTACGGTGGCCCGCTCCTGGGCTTAGCGCTCGCTGCAGTGGAGGAGAGAATGAAACCACAGTGGAGTCTTGAACCATACTCCGCTTTCCAGCCCTTCTGCTTGGAGGGATTCGAAATGACTGGCAGTCAAACAGCCCGATATAAAGAACCAGATGGGTGGAGGAGCCTTGGCACTACGCAGGGTGTTCTGTGGCTTGGCGTAACCCTGAAATTACCCAAACTTTGATGGATGTAAGCCAGGCTCTTAACTCTATTTTAATGTGGTTTTTGAGCCTGAGACCCATACTTACATATTGTATACAGCTGTGGCTGCCTGCAGAAGCAAACCTCTGTAATAATGGTTTTATTTTGTTTTAGAAAGAAATACTATACGAGTATTCCTCAATAAACCCCTAAACTTTTTCTCTCTACAAAACCAGCAGATTTATCTATGCTTTGGGTTCTGATTTACGTCTCTAATTTGGCTCTGATGTGAGGTAGATGTCTTCTTCAGACGTTATTTCCCTTAGAGCTACCATTTGTCTGATTCCACTGTGAAGAGATAGCTCTATCTGTGCCTACCTTATGCTCTAAAATCTACCTGTGGGTCAAAGACCTGAGTCTATCTGTCTTAAGAACACAGGGAATTATGGGATAACTGTCCCCAAAACACCCCTTTATGGCTGTGGATGCCCAAAGTTAAGTGAGAATGTTCCTCAGGGTAGTGGGTAGAAAAATGGGGCTTGTCTATACATCTATGCTGCTTTAAGAAACCTCACTGAGAGGTGGTTACAGCTTTCCTCCAAACGTAGACTGACCAGTCTTAGGTTATAGCTGTGTCTCTGTTGTATTTCAAAAATCCAAAAGAAGCCAACAAACAAATAGACCTACTATTTGGAGAACTGTAGGTTAGAAAGATAATGCTTTGCAATATCACAGTATTTCCCCTTTGGATAATGCAGCCTTTCCTCCATCCAGTCAAGGCCAGGAGACTGAAGCTTATTGCTCAGGAGAGGAGGGTGGCTATCATTTAAAATAATAATGATGATAATAATGGTGTTAAATGCTCATAAAGTGTGTATTATATGCCTGGAATTGCTCTATACAGTTTGCATTAGTTCTTTGAATCTAGTCTTATCCCTTAACGCTGGGCAGGCAAACATATCCCTCTAGGCTCACACATGAACCATCTTAGGCTACTGAAACAGGAAACAAGATGGGAACCGAGGGGTCGAAGCCTTATTTAGCAATAAGATAATGCACTTCCCTGACATTTTCTTTATGCATATAAAGAAATTCTTGGACTTTGCATGTAGATTCCTTAGTGCATATAGATTCCTTTAGGAATCTAGTTCGGAAATGGGAATCTGGTCATGTTTTTCATCACACGCTCTGATTATTTCAGGATACATGGATGTACTCAGTGATAGCCTCTTCTGACCCATCTTCAGAGTAACACCAGGAGTCTGATCAGATAAAATAAGCATAGAATTCAGGTGAAAGTTCATATTTTCAAACAATCTTCTTAAGGGCAGCTCTTTGTTCACATAAAATATAGGCACAGGTCACTCAAGATAGCTCTAGCAGGAGTAGGAAATTCTATCAATTTTTATTCTACAAAGTGGCCATGTTCTTCAGAGTGCCTTAATATCTTACAATTATTCTGTTCCAAATTTTTTCATCTTGCATTCAGCCTAGCAAATACAGCTAATAGAGAAAAAAACATATCCTTTCTCTAATATGCACAAATCATCATGTTGTACATTTAAGTATCTTACAATTTTTTGTCAATTGTAACTCAATATAGCTGAAATAAAATGAAATAAAAATAAAGTAATTCAAATCCAATTTGATTATTTAAAGACTCCATTTAGATACTCACCAGTCTTACCCCCCAAAAAATTTCTTAGCCACTGAAGTATCTCAGGCACTACTTCTTTCCCTGGATCTTCCCTAGAGTTGGATATAAATGCATGGAGGAAGGAAATGCTTTATGTACATGTCTGGCCATAGGAAAAACAAAAGATCGTATCCCCTGGCTTAACCCCAGGATTATGTCCTTAGTCTGTGCTTTGGCTGCTTCCCAGTGGGCAAACTATGTGGCTGGCATGACTCAGGTCTTGTTTCTCTGTTCATTTTTGTTTGGTATATGTCCTGAGGTATTATTTAATTACAGGCAGAAGATATAAAATGTATAAAAGATAATTTCAGAGCACTTGTACAGCTCAATAGTTATTTATGACAATGAATAAGTAATATTATTGAAATCATATTCTCTGTATGTCCTCCTACCCCCAAAAAGAAAAGATTTATTTTTAAAATATTTGGAAAGAGACTTCTGAGAGCATTTATATATACAGAAGTATATTTCTTTAATCAACAAATGAATATTATCTCAGGAGATTGTGTGGTTCCAAAGCATCTCATTAATTCAAAAACATTTTTCAGTGTACCCTCACATCTTGCACAATTTTCCCAAAGTCCTTGGAAATAGCACTCCAGAAACGGGAGGAACCATGGCCCTGACTGAGGGTGGTCCATGTGCCCTGGAGGTGAGGGTGAGGATGGGCTGGGGTGAGTCCTGGGAATATCTTTAAGGAATTATATCTTCTCTTGTCTCCCTCTGGGTTAGAAGTGAGCCTGGGGAGACATGGGGAGAGAATGGTCATGCTGAGACCAGTAGGCAGGAACTAGATGCTAGGTCTTCTTGATATCCCCAATTCTGAGAATAAGTGGGGGTCACAGTACCTGCATTTCCCATATAGGGCCAACTGTTATCAGAAGCATTGGAATCCAAATTCCCAGGTTCTAGGGACTTCACAACTCTAAAGTTAATGCTGAGAAAGAACAAAGCTGGAGGGATCACATTTACTGATTTCAAACTATATTACAAACCTATAGTAATCAAAGTAGTCTGGTACAGGCATAAAAACAGACACATAGACCAATGGGTCAAAATCAAGAGTCCAGAAATAAACTCTTCCATATACAGTCAACTAATATTTGACAAGAGAGCAAAGACTACTCAAGGAATAATGGGGAAAGAGTGTTCTCTTCAATAAATAGCATTGAGAAAACGATATTCACAGGTAAAAGATTGAAATTGGACTCCTAGCCTACATCACGCACAAAAATTAACTCAAAATGAATTAAAGAATTAAATGTAAGACCTGAAACCAGAAAACTTCTAGAAGAAAACATAGAGGAAAATGTCCTTGAAATTGGTCTTGGCAATGCCACCAAAACACTAGCCACAAAAGCAAAAAACTAAGCAAGTGGGACTATATCAGACTAAAAAGCTCCCTATCAAAAAAAAAAAAAAAAAAAAAAGAAAGAAAAAAGAATAAAGAAAGCTCCCTATCATTTTGTTCAGTTCAACAAAATAAAAAGATAACCTATGGTGTGGGAGAAATTATTTGCAAACTACATCTAATAAGGAGTTGTTATCCAAAATATGTAAGGAACTCATAAAATTCAATGGCAATAAAACTAAAACAAACAAAACCCCCAAACAATATGATTAAAATGTTGGAAAAGGATCTGAATTAGACACTTTCCCAAAGAAGACATGCAAATGGCCAGTGAAAAGGTGCTCAACATCACTCATCATTAGGGAAATGCAAATCAAAACCACAATGAGATACCACCTCACACCTGTTAGAATGGTTATTATCAAAAAGACAAGAGATAGTAAGTGCTGATGAGGATGTGGAGAAAAGAGAACACTTGTAAACTGTTGCTAGAAATGCAAACTGGCACAGCCACTACGGAAAACAGTATGGAGGGGCACCTGGGTGGCTGACTCTTGGTTTCAGCTGGGGCATGATCTTGGGATCATGGGATCAAACCCTGCATCAGGCTCCTTACTCAGCATGGAGTCTGCTTGAGATTCTTTCTCCCTCTTCCTCTGTCCCTCCTTCTCTGTGATTTCTCTTTCTGTAAAATAAGTGAATCTTAAAAAAAAAAAAAGAAGAAAGAAAGAAAATGGAGGTTCCTTAAAAAATTAAACAGAGAACTTGGATGTGATCTAGTAATCCCACTTCTGGGTACATATTCAAAGAAAGTGAAATCATTATCTTGAGGAGATACCTGTATTTCCACATTCACTCTGGCATTAGTCACAATAGCCAAGACTAGAAACCGGATAAGTATCCATTGTTGATGGATGCACGAGAAAAGAAGATGCATTGTATATACACACAATGGAATATTATTTAGCCGTAAAAAGAAAATTCTACCATTTGTGATAACATGGATGAACCTTGAGGGCATTGTGCCAAATGAAAGAAGTCAGATGGAGAAAGACAAAATAGTGTATGATCTTCCTTATATGTGGAAACTAAAAAAGTTGAATTCATAGAGAATAGCTGCTGGTTGTCAGGAAGTGGATGGGTGAGAAGAATGATGAAAGGTTAAGGGTATAACTTTCCAGTTAAAATATGAATAAATCCTAGGGGTCTAATGGACGACATAATGACTATAGTTTGCAATACTGTGTTGTATCCATGGAAGATGCTCATAGAGTAGACTCTAAATGTTCTCACCACAACCACCACAATAACAGAAAGTGGTAATCATAGGAGGTGAAGGATGTGCTAACTAATCTTATCTGCGGTAATCATCTCACAATATACACCTGTATCAGATCGTCACGTTTCGTACCTTAAACTTACACAGTGATAAATGTCGATTATGTTTCGAGAAAGCTGGGGGCAGAAAAGAAACTTCACAGCTAAACACATTTGCAGGGGCTCCCTCCCTTTCCGTAGGCCCAAGGCAACCCACCAGCTGCTTGGCTTAGCTTCGCGATGCTTTATCCTACACTGGCAAAGAATAAAGTTTTCAACTCAGAGACCTGTCCTGAAAATATGTATGTTAATATTTTAAGAATAAAAATGCGTTTTTACTATTTTGAATAAAAAAATTTCTAAAACATACCATTATTTTACCTGATTAAAAATAAAAAAACCTACAGAGAAAAGTGATCTTGCCTCAATTGCTTAGGATTGTAATTCTTAACAGTGGACACATACAATATGTGTCCCATGGAAGCAAAGTGAGGAGGGAGAAAGAGCAGACTGCCCAGAATCAGACAGTCCCGGGCTCCAATCCTGACGCTCTCATACATGATGTCTTCGTCTTCACGATGCAGTCAGTAACTCCTTGCCCTGTCAGAAGATAATATGTGCAAAGTGTGTATTATGTGGTCTGGCATATAATAGGCACTCAGTAAATGTTGGCTTCTCTTCCACACTCTTTGATTCTCCTTGATTTGTCTTCCCTGTAATTTTCTCAAAACTCAGAGATACACAGAACTGTTCCTTAAGTTCCTAGGACAACTGTGATGAGTGACGCCTAAGATTCCAATATTCTCCAGGTTGGGGGTCTACGTAGAGTGAGGAATGAAGGCTTTTCCTGCCCTACTCCGTCCTAATGAAAATACAAAAAACAATGACCGAGTCTCTTGTGAAAGGGGCTTATATTTCCCCAGATCTACCCATGTTTCATTTAAAGGTTGGCTGAGCTCCCATTTCCAATGTATAGATGGAGGCATGCAGTTGTTTATTCATTGTGCTTTTTTAAGGAAAAAGAAAACGAGGTAGAGTAGGAAGTACTTTTGTTTTTTAAAGCCTCCCTTAGTCTACACATACCCAAAGAAACGAGTAATAAAAGCTCATCCACATTAGGTGCCTATTACTGCCTAGACTCCATTTTAAGCACCTTACAATTATTAGCTCACATAACTCTCACAACAGCCCCATGAAGTAGGTTGCAGAGAGGACTGAGGTGTCAAGGGATTAAATCGGACCATCAAGCATCAGGGCTAGGATGCTTGAACCCAGGATGTTTGGATCTAGAGTCTCTGCTTTTGGTTTCTGTGCCGCGTGTCATAACTTCATAAATAGGCATTAAAACATCATATATATGGGTCATCATCAAGAAAGACTTGGAAAATACTTTAGATTTAACTAGTGGTAGTGAGTTCCCTAATGAGCAAACTCCATATCTCAATGTAGGAGTTGGTTGTAGAAAAAAATACAAGGCAATTTGCAGGCAATAGAATATATTCAAGCATTACCAACACCGCCCTACTCATGAAAAACAGTATTTCAAATTAAAAAGCTGTAATTTCAAGGATCCTATGAGAAAAAATAATCTTTCCTTCAGGGAGTTCCTACAGAGTAGGGCCTTAGGGCAGCAAGCTCGAACAAATTAGCCCTGGAGAACAATGGACAGTGGATCAAAGTAGGGCCACCCTCACATCCATATAAAGTGTGACTCTCCACACCTGCCTTCTAGAAAAAGATTTCCTGGTTGAGGGAAAGAGAAGGGTAACTAAAGGTCAGACAGAGGTCGATCTTCCACAAAGAATTTTGCCTTTAAAGCCAGATATGTGAACTGGGACAGTCTGGCCTGTAGGTGGGCGGCAGGGAGCATAGGGATTCCGTTTCCATGTATCTGATTTAGGACCCAATATCCTTGTGTTTAAAAGGTTTCCCTATTGATTTTTCTGCCAAAGATGTCTAATTCCATTCAAAAGCCTTGGGTTTCCTATTTGCCTTATATACTCAGCCTCCGGCTCATATTCAGAGCTCTGGAAAGTTCAGTGCTTGTGTTCAGCACATTAAGAATCCCAATACATTAACAAAGGCAATGTTCCCATCAAGTGAAAGTTTTGCTTAATCTAAGTGTAAGAAATACACTATAGGACTGACCATTCCGGGACGCCTGGGTGGCTCAGCGGTTGAGCACCTGCCCCTGGCTCAGGATGTGATCCGCGGTCTCAGGATCGAGTCCCACATCAGGCTCCCTGCCTGGAGCCTGCTTCTCCCTCTGCCTATGTCTCTGCCTTTTTCTCTGTCTTTCATGAATAAATAAAATCTTAAAAAAAGAAGAAGAAGAAGAACTGACCATTCCCATAAACATATTTGAAAAACATGCAATTTCTCTTCATCCCACCTCTGGCTCTGAGCTCTGCCCACTGCCCCTTCTGTCTGGCTCTGTTTGTCTGAAGTCCTCTCCGGCCCCACCCAGCTGAGAGGGCCCCAGGGAGATGCACCAGAGCAGAATGGTGTTGACATTTCATTGGTCAAGGGTGATGTCATGCTCTAAATATTTGACTCTGGAGATTAGAGTAATTGAAAACACGCTTTCATTCTCTAAACACCCCTGTGACACTGTCTCTTACATCGGCCTTATTTTCCTCCAAGTACAATTGTCAGTATATCGATGTTTTCCTGAATATAGGGTTTTATTCTCTCCTCTTCATATGGGACGGCCGTATTCAATGACTAACCGATTAGCTGATGCATCCCCATCTTACGTTGCCCAACGGCCCTTAATCTCTGTTCACTGGATATTTCAGGAAAACGTATGCACGAGCATGAGCATGGGCACGTGTGTGTGCTGCGCGTGCGCACCTGCACTGGTGAGTCTCTTAGCGTAGTGTTTCAACTTAGTTACAGAATGAAGGGTGGAATATTGGTAGAGTACCTCATTACTCTACCAATACAAAATAATGTGTCGTTATCTTATTTATATCGTATTATTGTCAGAGCAAAGAGTCAGACCACCTACATCTATGTGCTAGAAATGTACTTTTCTACCAGTACGAAATAATGTAGTATTAGCACCACATAGCCATCTTGGATTTCATAGAGAATCTTAGACTTGGAAGAAATATGAAAGACCTTCTAGTTCAAATCTTACACCATTATTCATGTTACAAAATGACAAGGAATTCTTAAAACTCTAAATTGTAAGCTCACAATATCTTCTTTTGCAAAGAACATGTACTTTTTGCCAATGCTCTTTTACTTTCCATTTCATTAAGCTTTTAAAGTCTTATCTGCATGCGTTATATTTTGCGTGTCCTCACTTCCCCTGCTCGCACCGTTACTATATCTGGCTACCGTTCCTATTTTAAAGGCACCGTTCTTCTCGTAGACTTTTATTTTCTTCTACATTGCTTGTATTCTCTTCCACTTTTTGAAAAATACTATACATCTTAATAGATCTGAATCAGAAGGAAAAAAGAACGATAAATTCCGGCCACCCTCTTACCGACAGCCCCATGGTGGAATGTCGACTACATCCATGACCACTGGAGGCTATCATGAGATAATTAACGTATCCTTTCATCAGGGGTTCAATAATGACTGCATCAGCTTCAGACTCCCCTCTTCGCAGAGACGCCTCGCCGTCACAAGACAGTGGTTTACAAATGGAAGATAACAAAGTTTACGACTTTGTCCGCAAAGCCCAAAGCAAAAGGCTTACAATCCACGCGAGCCACATGGAGAACTCTGAATAGCTCTTCATCTCTAAAGTCCAAACCTAGGTTTGTGATTTCATCAATTTGTAAGAAAAGGACTATGCGATGTGCACGCTCTAGTGTCGAGATGTGGATCCTACGTCACAAGTGTCCTTGTGTGAGAGCGGCGGAGGGAGGTTGGACAGAAGAAGGAAGCAACGTAGTGGCTGGAGCATGATGCTCCTGCTAGCTTTGAAGATGGAGGATGAAGGGGCCATGCAAGGGGCTCCGCTCTGGGTGCTGGTGAGGGCAAGGACACAGATTCGTCCCTAGAGCTTCTAGAAGGAGCGTGGTCCCACTAACACCTTCATTTCGGACTAAGTGTAAATGATTTCAGACTTCTGACCTCAAAAATTGTAAGGGAATGAATGTATATTGTTTTAACTATCAGGTTGTGCTAATTTGTCAGAGTAGCAGTGGAAACTTAGTGTTCTACATGCCTGAGTTGAGGCCAAAGGACTGTGGGTAGATAAGGCCTGTTTTCAGGTCTGGGCTACAAACACTGCCCACATGGTTTCCTCAAAGCTCTTCGTGATGCGATGGGCCAAAACACGGTGACCACGGAGGCCACATACCGAAGACAGCAGAGCTTCCCAAGCCCTCGAGAAACTATGTGGACAAGACAGGAGCCTGCCAGGCTGGGACTGGTCTGCAGGACGCAAGCTTCCGTGGTGCGAAAGCTGTTACTCCTTTTGGGGTCGATCGGTTCACAGCGGTTGCCAGCACGCGAGCCAGTGCAGCCGGCGCACGGTCTCTTTGGCCCTCGACACCCCTGTCTCCTGAGCGGTTTATTCTCTTCCTTCCCGAGCAAAGCCCTTCATGGCCCCGGCTGGTCGTGCCAGGCATGCCTGCAAAATGACGCTTCGTGCGCTTCTCCCCTCTGCTGCCACGGCTCCTGAGAAAGCACCCAGACACTGACGGGCTCACGCGGCCCTATCAGCAGTTGGGTGCTTGCCACCTGGGACTTCATAGTCCCCTTGGAGGGAAATGGCAACGAGAGTGTGACCACCTCCATCTACGCGCTCGTCGCCTACCTGCCTACCTGCTTACCTGTCTACAGCCACCTATGGCCTGAATACTTTGGTGGAGAGACAGACAGGTGCTCCGGGTGGCCACGCGGGTGTTCCCAGGACCGTGTCTAGAGCCCTGCGGTGGCATAAATGTCTATGTCACCACTACGGTGTAGACAAAGGAAGCGCAATGTGCTGTGAGACTGCTCAGCTGCAGCACGTAACCATATCTAGGTGCCAGGTGGGTCACACAGCGAGCCGCATTCCAGGCTGACGGTGGCAGGTGGGCGGGCAGGTGGCGGGCAGGCGGGGGGCAGGCGGGTGGCAGATGGGTGGGCAGGTGGGTGGGCAGGCCGGGGGGCAGGCGGGGGGCAGATGGGTGGGCAGGTGAGCAGACAGGTGGGCAGGCAGGTGGGCAGGCTGGGGCCTGTGGGCCCTTGTGTCCGGGGCAGGAGTGCCGAGCTGAGCTGTGCAGCCCCGAGCAGGGCAGGAAGGGGGAGAGTGGGGCGGGTGGGGGTCCCCAGGATGCTTCCCTGCACGGCTTCCACCCGGAGGCTCTGAGCAGCGGAAAGGTGGCTCTGGGGTGACGTGGGGGCCCAGCGGCCTGCCTCCCCGGAGCCTTATGTGGAACAACGTATGTGACCTGGGGAAACCGGAGTGAATTCAGATGAAGTCCGTTTGCCTTTCTGGTTGGTTTCCGACATTCATGACTACTAAGCACGATGAGCTCCACGTCAGCGGGGGGTGAGGGGACAAAGGCCGCCCCCGGCCCTCAGTGTCCCCGCCAGCGGAGGCCCGCGCCCAGCACCTTTGCCCGGTCGCCGCCAGGCCGTCCTGGGCCGGGACACCTGCCACGGCCAAGACTGCGGCACAGGCCACTCCATGTGTCCTCGGGCCTCCTCCTCCTCCTCCTCCTCCTCCTCCTCAGGGAGCTTCTGTGGGCTCGGGCTGGGGCTCCCGGGGCCCGGCTCTGGGGGGTAGGCCCGCTCACGGCCCTTGTGGGGCTGGAGGCCGCCGGGGCCACCATCCTGCAGGGCCTGGCCTTGCCCCTCGCAGTGCAGCGAGGCCCTCTCACCTCTCCAGCATCCGGCTGCGTAGACAGCGGCACCCCCGCATCCTCACCCGACCCGGCTTGCTTCCCGGCCCGCACTGCAAGCCTCGGTGCTCCCTGCGGCCTGTGCCCCACTCCTCCTCCGAGAAACCAATGCTCCCAGTTTCCCCAGCATCCCCGCTGCGTGACCTTGTCTATTCAGCCCATCTTTCTGGGTAGTTTGCTTTCCATCAGACACACCTGGAGCTGTTTGCCCCTTTTTCTCGTTGAAAAAAGTCGGCGAACTTCTACTGAGACCATTGTAGGATTTTCCTTTCTGGTAAAGAAAAAAAATGCAACCGACATTATTTGCTCAGGGTTGGCATTAGCAACCCAAAGATAAGCTGTAGGGTTTAGGTGCTTTTTTTAAAAAAAAAAAAAAACTTTATGTAAAAACACTTTGTAATTGTCAAAGTGTTTTTGCAAATAACTATTGTCCTTTCTGTTGCTCTCATTAGGGCGATTCATCGCTCCTTTCCCAGTCCGAAGAACCCGCAATTAATGGGACGTGAAACCATCTCGACCCTCACAAGCCAACCCAGACTGACCACTGTTGATGGAAAAGAAACACATTTTATGTGCTTGAAGAGGTGGGCGGCCTGCCCCTTAAAATGATAGATGTAGGTGAAGATTACATGGCTTACAAAAATTGCTTTCAGAATCTGAAGGAGAAGATAATTAAAAGTTAAGGCGCCTGTTCTGGTTATAGGATAACATCAGTAATAAACGTATTCGCGGAAGGCGTTTATAATTACCATGCATCTGCTTTGGAACGAGCTGGAACATATCACATTACTAAGCACTGGTTGTCCCTGACGTGGATACCGCGGATTACCTCTGCTGGTTTGAACGGGAGGTAAGCGAGCAGATGAGAAAGGAGTTGGAGATAATCAATGGAGCTACTAGTAGATGAAATCTTGGCTTTAGGAGCGATTTCATAATTGCCTCCTTAGCATAAGAGATCCTTTATTTCTCTTGGGAGTTTTTGGGATATTGGTTACAGAATAATTTCTACTAATTCTCAAGAGGCACCAAGGCCAACACAGAATTCATTTTGCTCTTAAGAATTACAATGCAATTATCTTATATAATCGGGTATTAAATCTGGCTGGACAACTGCAAGATACAAGCCTCCATCTCCTGGCACTGCAGCCTCTGTGCCCAGTGCTTGCAGAGTCGCACGTGTGTGTGCCACTCAGGGAGAGGACTTTGCCTTGGCCTGGAGCTGAGAACTGATCCTGCCTCTGCAAAGTCATTCATCCACTCTGGGGGTTGGGTGGGGTCAAAACAGTACAGCGGCTGCTGCGTAAACCCAGGGATCTCTTTTCTGCCCCCAACTTCCCATTAGACCCTCATCTCAGTCCATATAAACCAAGAATGGGGGATCCCTGGGTGGCACAGCGGTTTGGTGCCTGCCTTTGGCCCAGGGCGCGATCCTGGAGACCCGGGATTGAATCCCATGTCAGGCTCCCGGTGCATGGAGCCTGCTTCTCCCTCTGCCTGTGTCTCTGCCTCTCTCTCTCTCTCTGTGACTATCATAAATAAATTTAAAAAAATTTTAAAAATAAAAATAAATAAAAATAAATAAAAATAAACCAAGAATGGTATCCACTCCGGTTTTTTTTTTGCAGTCGGGGGAGGGGGGGTGCTATGGACTGAATGTTTGTGCCCCTCAGAATTTATATGCTGAAGCCCTAAGTCTCAAAGTGATGATATCAGGACATGGGGCCTTTGGGAGGTGGTTGGTTTTCCCATGAGGCTGGAGCCCCCATGATGGGATGAATGTCCTCGTAAGAAGAAGAGACTACAGCGCACACTCTCTCCCTCTCTCCCTCTTTTGTGACGACACAGCAAGAAGCGCCATCTGCAAACCAGGAAGCGGCTCTCATTGCCCCTCTATGCTATTTGTTGCAGTGGCCTGAACTGGCTAAGACGGGCGAGGACGACTCAGTGACCGTCTGCTGCGTAGTAAACATTTCAGGCTCTTGGGCCATCTGTCTGCAATAAGACTCTGACTACAGCCACCATCAGGCGGGCACCTCATGCTGGCAGTCAAGGGGAGGCGAGACGGAGGTTGGCCTGGGTCTCCCGCCATGTGCCCCTCTGTTTTATGAGAGAAGGAGATAAGCTTCCAGCTCACTGAAGCCATCGACACACTGTGAGTCTCAGGCTGCTTGCTCCCTAACCGATTTCTCACCGAATCTCTCTATTTCTCACGTCTACAAGGTACCTCACAGTATTTTGAGCAACACGGATCCTCTATCTTATCCCACTTTATTTTTTCATTCCCTCAGGGTGGAGAAGAAAGGTGGAGACAACAGGTGTTTCCCAGGGGAACGAAGACACTAGAACTAGAAATGCTGCTGTTGGAATGAGAGCAAGGCTGGGGCCAATCACATGGGGCTGGAAGGTCCATGTCTCCTTCCTCTGCTCTGCCGCAGACCATTCTGATCACTTGTCCTCAGTGGGTTACGTAACAGGGCTTTTGTTGCAGGAAACTAAAAAACAGAACCCCAAACAACACGCAAACAAAACTTTTGGCGGACTTAAGCAGACAAGTATTTGATTGAGAAGACGTGGGGAAGCTCTTAGGACACGAGGCCGTGGTAACCAGGAAGGCCACCGGCAAACGCCTGCTCAGGAACAGGAGATGCCGGCAGCGACCGGGCCAGGCCAAGCCCTGCACCGCCAGTCGGGAAGGGGCAGCACAGCTACCTCCAGAACTGACCAGGAATGCCACCACGGCGGCGCTGAGCCTGGGGTTCCTGACAACACGGCTGCCACCACCGGTCACCGGATTGGAACCTCCCTACTTTTTTATACCATAAGCTCCCAATTCGGAATTTGGGAGAATTACAAGGCAGGCTAAGGATGTCAAAGTCTAGGGCTTTGAACATCTGTAGTGAGAATCGAGCTTTGTCTCCCACTGAGACTTGTGAACTGAGGAATCCTCCATTTATGAGGGTTTTGGATGCTCAGGAGACAGAGACAGAGAGAGAGACAACAGGGAGAGACAGAGAGAGAGAGAGAGAGAGAGAAGGAGAGAGAGAGAGAGACTCCATACAGCAGGACCCCATTTGCTCTCCTGAGAAGGTTGAATTACGTGATCTCTGAATCTATTTTAACTTCTTAAGTGTTCTGGTTCCAGAAAAGTGACACCTAGATGCTTATGCATATTATGAATATGCCTCTTATTACTTAAAAAACATGGGAGGAAGCAGCACATAAAATATTTGCTTCCTGAGCTGCGCAGGCCTGTCTTGAGGCAAATAGGTGTCCTTTTGCATGCTCATTTCTATTGAGTCACTGTGGTTTTCAAAACTGTTATGTAAAAATAATTCAGACCTATGATCATCAAGAAAGGGAGTTGGGGTCAATCACCATGGACTCCTACAAAGGGGCAGCAGTGGGGAGGGATCGCAGTTGTGTGACCTTCCTACCAATTCCAGGCCAAACTCAGAAATAGCAGGGGCCAGAGCCTCTCCTTTGCATATGGGTGTCCTTTCTCCCCGGCGGGGGGGCTGTGGATGAGAATCCATCCCTCTTAGGAGGCCGCAGGTCATGACTGCAGATAGCCAGGAATTGACGATGACTTTTGTGTGTCAACTTGACTAGGCCACAGTGTGTCCAGACATTTGGTCAAACGTTACTCTGATGTGTCTGGAAGGATGTTTTTGGATGAGATCAACATTTGAACCAGCAAACTGAGTAAAACAAATAAGACTTCTTAATGTGAGTGGCCCTTAGTTAATCAATTGAAGAATAGAACAAAAAAAAAAATTAAGAGGGGATTTTGCTTTTCTGACTGTTGAGCTGGAACATTGACCTCATACCCTTGTACTCAAACTTAAAACTTGGGCTCTTCTGGTTCTCAGGCCTTTTGACTGACTCAGACCAGAACCACAACCACCGCCCTCCTGGGTCTCCTGCTTGGGACTCTAGATTGGAACTTCTCAGCCTCCATAATCAGGCAAGAGCTAATTTCTTATAATAAATATTCTTTATATGCGAATATCTCCTTCTGGCTTTCCTTCTCTGGGGAACCCTAAGACATGGGACTACGCCTAGCTGGGACAGAGGGTCAATGCTGGGCCATATAAATTACCCCTCCCCCACCGCCCACCTCCCCCAATTCTGTAGCCAGCATGATGACCATGAGCCTCAGATCCCTGGTCACCAGTGTAGCCACTTGTTCAGACTCTGTTCTGGTACCAGAGACAGTGCAGAAGACCTGGGGTAATGGTGTAGGCCCACTTCTCCTGCGCTTGAGGGGCTCTGTCCCTGAAGCTCAGGCCCTAAGTGATGCCTCTTAATGGTGGATTTCAGAACAAAAGTGACTATACCGAGAAGGTACTAAAAATGTACTAAAAATGCAGATCAAAGAAAAAGCCTGAACTCTAGGGCCCAGAAAAATGTGGAGTTTTTCCATATGAATTCTTTCCATGGGGTGGATTCTGTATTTTCTCCCGACTCATCTGCTTCACTCACTTCTGTATTTGCAGAACCCCTAAGCTATGACTCTTGGCTTACCAGAATGGCGGGTGCACCCGCATGAAAGAGGACAGTGACCTTCTAGGACTTGGCACACAGCTCATTTATTCATATTTATCAGAATACTCACTAGGAATGGGAATTTGGACTGAGGCATTTGCTTGCAGTGGAAAGTGGGATTCCGGTCACAAAGGAAGTGGAAGCTTCAATTATTTACACTCCTCACTTTCTACGGCACCCTGCTAGTGAACTATGCCTTCAATGGACAGAATTCATCTATTAAGGTGGATTAGAAATACTCACCATTAAACTGATTCTTTTCTTCTCTCTTTTAGCTTCTGGTGGCCCCATGAGGTGGATGCTACATCTTCTGGATTGTCCCCAGTGCTTGGACTTACTGATCTGTTTCCTTTTTGTTTTTGGTCTTTGTTCTTTCTGCTTTTTTGTGTTTTGAGGATCCTATTGCTATGTCCTCTAGCTCAGACATTCTTTCCTCGACCATGACCATGGTCTACTAATAAAGCCATCAAAGGCATCCTTCATTTTTGTTTCCTTGTTTTTTATCTTTGGCATTTCCTTTTTGCTCTTTCTGGGGCTTCCTACGGCTCTGCCTATACTGCCCATCTGTTCTTGCATGGTGTCTACTTTGCCTGTCAGAGCCCTTAGCACATGAATCACAGTTGTTTTAAATTCTCATTCTGATACTTCCAACATCCCTGCCACTCCTGGTTCTGATGCTTACTCTGCATCTTCAAATTGTGGGATTTTTTTCCCCTCTTTTGTTATGCCTTGTAATTTTTCCTTACAGAATTTGCTTTTTTAATTTAAATTCAATTAGCCAACATATAGTACATCATTAGTTTCAGATGTAGTTTTCAACAATTCATCAGTTGTGTATACACCCAGTGCTCATCACATCCCATGCCAGCCTTAATGCCCATCACACAGTTACCCCATCTCCCCACCCATCTCCCCTCCAACAACCCTCAGTTTCTCAAAGTTAAGAGTCTCTCATGCTTTGTCTCCCTCTGATTTTTTCCCGTTCAGTTTTCCCTCCCTCCCCCTATGATCCTCTATGCTGTTTCTTATATTCCGCATCTGAGTGAAACCATATGGTAATTGTCTTCCTCCGACCGACTTCACTTAGCATAACACCCTCCAGTCCCATCTATGTGGATGCTAGTGGCAGGTGTTCATCCTTTACAGAATCTATTCTCTGGTGATAGCTGGATATAAGGTACTAAGCGTAAAAGAAGTTGTTGTAAGTAGGCCCTTAGTCACGTGGTGGCAGGGTGGGCGGGGGGTGGAGCAGTGCCCTGGGGTCTGTGATTAGGTCTCCGGCTTTCAGTGAGCCTGTGCCTCTGGACTATGAGCCTCACAAAGGGCTCTCAGTTTTCTCCTCCCTCCTTATGCGGGACAGGATGGCTAGACTGGACTGGGGTCAGTATTCCCCTTTCCCAGGTCACTTAGGCTCTGACAACATCCCAGCAGTTTGGGGTCTGAGCCGTTTCGCTAGTCTCCCCTGGAGGCCGGCCTCCTGAAGACCAGGGTGCACTGGCCTGTTTCAAAATCATTCCTCTTCCCGTGTCCCTGCCAGAAGCCTGGGAAGATGTGTTTGGTATGGGAATCTGGTCCAGCTCCTGGCAGCAAATCTTACAGTATCGTAGGGGCCCCCAAGACTGGGTCCCCTGAAGTTTTAAACTCTCAGAGTTGTCCAAACTGAGGCTCCAACAGTTCTTCAATATGGTTAAGTTTTCCTTCCCCAGCACCAGTCGCCATGGCAGTTTACACTCGTGAGTCTCTGCTCTGGCTACACCGTAGCTTCCCCTGCTCACCTGCCTGTTCCTCCCATCTCGGGGGCTGTGGTATCTCTGGGTCCTTCCCTCTCTTATAGATCCAAAAAGAGTGGTTAATTTTTCAGCCTATTCAGCTTGTCACTCGTTGTTAGGATGTAGGGGGCCACATCCAAGCTCCTTATGGGGGCGGGCAGAAACTGCAAGTCTTAAACAAAGTCTGGCTGTGACTGAATTAAGACCGTGTTAGGGAAACATATTGTGAGAGTCTGAAAAGAGTTGAGAAGAGGTGGCTTTGGGGGAAGCTAGATCCTTCCATTTTTTTTAAATTCAGAAAATCATCTTTTTAAAAGACCCTGTTAGAAAATACTTCAGACTCATCAGAAAAGATAGAGAACATAGTAAACAATTGCATATCAATTATCTAAATAATAAAAGATAAATTCAATGCATCTGTAACGAACGCACTCATAGTAGGCTACAAGAAGCCATCTCCATTTCTAATCTATTCACATGATTGAGAAACCATGAATGCAAAGGTCAGTGCAAACACTTGAACCACGTAAGAAATCACCTCTCTTTACTGGCCCTGATTGGCCTTTGGCTGTTTCTAAGGCACATCGACCCGCTGAAGATGACAATTGTCCTCTATAAAGGGATATCAAGGGAATGCATGACTGTCTCTGACGGCCATTTTTGTGATGAGATAAGGGAGTTTGCTCCAAAGCAAAATCATTGGAATCAGTATATAATTTCCCAAGGTGATAAAGCTGAGGTGATGATGGTCACTTGACTACATAAGTTCCTGAATGCCCAGTAACATTTGTCACACCATTTAACAGTCAGGATTATTTTCAAACATTTTAATGGAACTTTCACAGTAAGATTTGTAACTCTGACTTCTGGAAAGCTGCCTTTTATGTCAACCTTAAACCTCTCCTACAGCTCAGTTGATTACATTCTGCTTGGCCCTGAATCAGGATAACAATAGTCACTATTTGAGCCTGAGAATGGCTCTCTGCCCATGAGGTGGGTGCTAGCATAGCCTATGTTTATAGGTGAGCAGCAACACTTGGTGAGATGAAGTACTTGTCCAGAGTCACGCAGGGAGAGTGGTGGAGAGCTGGGATTCAAACCCATTTACATTCTGGGACCCTTGGACATTGCTCTTCTGATCCCCACTAGAGGAGATGGTTTCTCAGACACAGGAGGTTATCTTCCTTAGAGGAAATGGATGCAGCTTTCCCCGACACCTAAAGAGAACTCATCTTGGGATGGATTGCTTTATACTGAATTCCCTCAGGTCTTGTAGACGCAATAAAAGTGAGTGGCCCTGTGTGGAGCTGCACACAGGATATGTGCCACACATGTCCATAGTGAGCTATTGTCTCCAAACAGGGTTTCAGGGAAGAAGCTTAGCTCCATATCCCTGGAAGTAGATGGATGTGGTTCCTTTGCATTGGTTGCTAGGTGACTCACTGCACCAGCCAGCCAGAATTATGGATGCAAAGCAGAACATCAGAAGGAGGCCAAAAAATAGTCGTCCTCTCCTTAAAACTCTAAAGAACCCATTTTCAGCGTGTCTCTTGGGAGCCCTTGGGAGACACAATCATAATAATTTATGCCACCTCCATCCGAAAGAAAAAAGAGAAGATTCTCCTTTTTAAATCTTGGGGATATAACCATTCACGACATCCAGTTCCTGGGCTTTCTGCCACAAATATTTAGTATCCATCCCGTGACATACAAATACACATTTATAAATTGGTGAGAAGATCTCAAGGGGCAAATTATACAAAGGTGAACAACTGATGGAGCCTTCGTTGGTTGTGGATTCCACCCAACATATTAATCTCCTGGTGTTACCTTCTACTCTCCACCACCACCCTAAATAGGCCTTTGTTTCTTGGGAAAATGTACATGCCACTCCCCACACCTGTTTCAGATCAAAACTACCTTTTCAAAAACCAGTCAACAATTTCTCTGGCTTAACAACTTACTTAAATATCTCTCCTTTCTGGGCAGTTATATCTTGGCAAAGGTCTTTCCAAAAGCTTCCTTATCTCCCAATAATTTTAACAAGACTTCCTCTGGACAGCTGATGTTTTTCTTCTACCTCTGTTTTATCGGAAGTTTTAAATCTTGGCTCTGATTTCTCACTGTCCTGTAGAATTACATTAGAGATTGGCCACAGCTGAGCTATAGGGTGGCCTTCCTCTGCCTTTGACTTTGGTCTGGGCCACATGACCTTCATTGGCTATAGTAGTTTCTATTGCCGTCATAATAAATTGCTACAAATGTATTGGCTTAAAACCACGTCCACTTACTACACTTACTATCTCACGGTTTCTGTAGATCAGAAGTTCAGTGGACTCAAAACTGGGTCTTCTGCTTAGGGTCTTATAAGGCCTAAATCAAGGTTACAGAAGGGCTGGACTCCTTTAAAGATATTTTATTTTTTTTTATTTATTCATGAGAAAGAGAGAGAGAGAGAGGTGGAGACACAGGCAGAGGGAGAAGCAGGCTCCATGCAGGGAGCCCAACATGGGATCCTGGAGACCCAGGATCATGCCCAGGCTGAAGGCGGCACCAAACCGCTGAGCCACCTGGGCTGAAGGGCTGGACTCCTTAATGAAAGTTCTAGGGATGTATCTGCTTCCAACTTCATTCAGATTGTTGGTCAAATTCAGTTCCTTGTTTAGGAAGGAGACCCCTATTTCCTCACCGGCCGTCAGTGGGGACCAGGCTGTCTGCATTGCTTCTTGAGCTATCTTCTTCCAGCTGGAGGATGTGGTCTCCTTCAGCAAAGGTGGTTTGAATTTCTCTCATATCTCAATTCTCTCCGTCTTTCCCTTCTGCAGCATCTCTTACTCTTCTTCTAGAGGAAGTTCTTTGCTTTTAAGGACCCAAGCAATTAGTTTGGGTCCATATAGATAGTCTTATAATACAGATATCTCTCTATTTTAAGAATCATAACTTTAATTGCATCCATAAAGTCCCCTTTGCTATATAATGTGATATATTCACAGGTTCTAGCGATTAGGACATGAGCATCTTTGGATACCATTCTAACCACCATATTGGTCAGCAGGATGTTAGCAGAGGAGAGGCAAATGGAGACTTGAAATGTACATGAAAGAATGACCTTGACCTGTTCTTCCTTCATCACTATGGGGATAACCCATGTGGCTGATGGCTCTTCTGTGTGGACTCTACAGTGAATACGTTGGAAGAGCTCTGAGCCAACACACGGTAAGGATCCAAGTTCAGCCCAACCTGCGGGTTGAAGCAGAGCCACCAAGTTAATTCCAGCCTGGATTGGTTCCTTTGCAGTCCCATTGTCTGAGAATAAATGTTTATTCTCATCTGCCACTGAGGTCAAGGGAGATCTCCCCATGTAGAATTATTGTGGGAATTGCCTACTGATATAGCAACTGACCTTAAGACATAAAATGAAGCACATTCTTTTTCTTTTTTTCATTTCTAGAACTAATCTAAGTTTTATTTCAGAATCTATTCCCACCCTATTTCACCCTAGAATCTGAGCTTTATTACTGTAAAAAGGCTCTGGCCAATGACAGAAAAGTTGTCCAAGAATTCTGGCTCCTGTGATCTGAGACAAGTCATTTGTTCTCTATGTGTCCTGAATTCTTCCTATCTAAATCAAGAAAATAAGTCCATTTTTTTTAAATAAGTGAGAAATATCAGAAAGGGAGACAGAACATGAAAGACTCCTAACTCTGGGAAACGAACTAGGGATGGTGGAAGGGGAGGTGGGTGGGGGGTGGGGGCGACTAGGTGACGGGCACTTGACGGGATGAGCACTGGGTGTTATTCTATATGTTGGCAAATTGAACACCAATAAAAAAAATAAATTTATTAAAAAAAGAAAATAAGTCCACATTTGTAGAATTAGAGCAAAAAACAAATAAAATAATAAATTATTTCATTCAGCTGTTCTTTGGTATATTCACAAAGGTAAAACTTATTGAGTTCCTACTATGACCTAGGCATTATGTTAAGGATCAAGGAATTAAAAATTAATGAAGACAAGTTTCTTTTTAAGAAGTTTACATCTCAATGAGAAAAGCATTTTGTAAATGCTAAAGCAGTCCACAAATTCAAAGCATTACTGTTATATTTCTTCTTCTTTTTCTTATCCCTTCCTATTAGGCATGAACTGCTTTTCCATATTTCCCATCCTATTTTTCTCTAACCTGTCAATCAATTGTTGGCTTATTTAAAAATTAACATCACTCAAATTCCACCTTCACGTCCTTTACTTGGAGTAAAAGGTAGTTACATTATGCATTGGGGAAAAAGCATTTCACTTCAGGGAGACCCAAATCCACTAAGCCCTGTAGGCAAGCATAGGAGCTTTTCAGTTAAAAAGGATTAACCTTTCTTAGATCTATTGAAAATCCTCTTATTTATTTTCTTCCCTCGTAAGAATACACCTCAGGGTATCTATGCATCAGTACCAAACCCCAACAACACCACAAATGAGTTACATGCAATTCTAAATAAAAGATTATAATGGAAATTGTCTGACTGCATTGTTGCTGTAATCCTCCAAAGCCCCATCTAACTATTCATCTTTTCTTCAGGATCAGAGCATTTCTATAAATTCTTATGGCCCTTAATAGTTCTATTTTGCAGACATGATCATTATTCAAAGTGTAACCCAATAGAATATTTTTGGAACATTGCATTACTGTCATTCACTATGCTATTTTAGCTTTGGTTTGCTTCCCTGCTTCTTTCTATCTCCTTTTTCCCTGCACTATGTCTCTGGACCAGAGCAAATGTTCCTTTTGTTGGGCTGCCCTAATAGTAAAAAATAACACTAAGTGTGCATAGCTTGACCTGTTCTGCAACAATTCACCGACAGTCTAAATGACAGAACATTGGCAGAGAAAATCACCTCAGGGACACATCAACATCCCACCCAGAACTGCCAGGAGGGCTGCTGCACTGTGATAAACTTCCCCTTTCCTTCAATGCCTAAGTTGACAATGCCTCTGCAGAGCAACTTAACCTTGTCCTGAGAAGGGTCTCTGGTCCAAGCCCAAAGTTCACTCAAGAGCCACTGTGATGGTAACTCCTTTGGGTTTCTACATTGTTCTCAAAGACTTCCTTCCCATGAAGATATTTCCACACAGAATGAATCATTGGATGGTAACGGGCACTCAGCCTCATCATGCTTTCAAAGGAAACAGACAACAGCATGGAATTTGCAACCATACTCACTTAAGGGACAGATGAGTCACTGACCGGTCAACTACAATCTGTTTGCGTCATTCTGGCCATCCCTTGCGCCAGGACATGATATCCAACATTTGGATGTGAGAGTCAGAGAAGATATGAGATATCCTGAGAATGAGAGATAGTGGTCTACTGCTGCTGGCCTTGGGGGAAGCGTGGTGAGACATGTCAGAGAGGCATATCAAGGGGGTTAGTCCTAAGCACCCCGGGTCAAAGAAAGGAGACACCCCTTGTGCAAGGCAACGAAAACACAGAAGGTCAGAATCGGGAGAGATAGGTAAATGGGACACAAAAGGAAGGCTGCATGGTATCAGAGGTTAGGGGCAAGACACAGAGAAAACAGCACCCAAAAGAAATGTGAGTTTAAAATATGGCGGTTTAGAGAAATCTTGGTCTCCTACTATTCCATCTGCCCTGGATCTTAGTGTACAGTGTCCTCATCTGGTCAAGAATAGAGGTCTTGAATGGGTAGACTACAAATATGCTCCATGTCTTAATTCTGTAACTTAAACAAGTGAGTTCAATAAAAACAAGTCTCCTTCAGTTTCCTCCTCCCCCAAGTGCATGATAAAACTGCAGAGGATTGGCGTGTCTGTCAATGCCTTAAAGAATTATGGTTAAAAGAGACCTCAGAGGCCATTTGGATTATTCTCTTGCCTTTAGTCACATTCTCTAAACCACCCAAGATTGCTCTTGATGTTACCATGAAACTGTTATTGCACAGGTGAAACCAAAGGAGGCCCCAAAAGACCTGTGGTCAGGGCCTTATCCTCTCTTGATAGGGATCTACAAGCAAACCCCTGGGTCTTGTAGATCCAATTTAATCACATTGACCATCATGGTAGGCTTTCTAAGATGGACAATATCACCCATTCTTACCTTTTTCTTACACTAGGCATTCTGATGTTTGGTACATAGTAGGTGTTTCAGAAATGTTTGTGGCATAGATGAAAGACTCAGTTCCAGATCCTACGCATTTTCAGAGCTGATGAGATCTGTTAAGAAGTATAATAAAGCTAGACTATACAAGGCATGAAAATCCTCACTGCTCAGGTTCCACTACTGGAAAGTGGAATTCAGTATTATGCTTATTAGGGAACATGGATTATACTTCAAAAATATTACGTGGATGTAAGCTATGGTTAATAAGCAGGTGGGAAATAAAGGAGCAAAATCTTCATCAAATCAAGCCTATTTTGAATAATGACCATTAGCAACTGTGTCTATGACAATGGACGAATAAAAATACTACATGGCCATCTCAGTGCTCTAGTGCAGAACGGAGATTGGACCCAAGGAAACTAGCTTTTATGGGCCTAGTTGGTTTTCAGAGGCCAAGTGACTTGGTGCCTCAGGCTGGGAAAGAGGGAAGCTAAAATGAGATGAACCAGGCAGGACTTTTTAAACTTTAATTGTCTCCCAGTTTTATTGGGACATAACTGACATATTGTCTAAGTTTAAGGTGTACAAGGTAACGGTTTGTGGTATGCATATGTTGTGAAATCATTACCACAATAAATTGCGTTAAGAGTCATCACCTCATGCAGTTACAATGTTTTTTTCCTGTTATAAGAATTTTTAAGACTTACTCTCTTGGCAACTTTCAAATATACAATACAGTATCGATAACTATAGCCACCGTACCGAACATCACACTTCCAGAACTCATTTATTTAGAACTGGAAGTGGTACCTTTCCACCACCTTTACCCATTCTCCGCATCCGCCATGCCCCCACTTCTAGCAACCAGCAATCCCCTCTCTGTTTTTATGAGCGTGGTTCTTTGAGACTTCACAAGTAAATGAAATACAGTATTTGCCCTTCTCTGCCTCCTTTCACTTAGCGTAATGTCCTCAGGATTCACCCATGTTATTGCAAATGATAGATTTTCCTTCTTTTTCATGGCTAACTGACAAATACTCCATCACATGTGTACAGCACGTTTCTTAAAGCGCTTATCTGTTGATGGGCACTTAGACTATTCCCATGGCCGGGCTGTTATGAATAACGCTGCCATGAACATGGGAGTGCGAATATGTCTTTGAGATAGTGATGCCATTTCCTTTGTATGTACCCTATAAGTGGAATTGTTAGATCATAGGGTAGTTCTATATTTAATGTCTGAGGAACCTCCATATTGTTTTCCATATTGGCCGGGCCACTTACCTTCCCACCAACCATGCATAAGAATTCCCTTTTTTTCAAACCCTCACCATGCTTGTTTTTTGTCTTTTTGATAATAGTCATTCTAACAGGTTTGAGGTGATATCTTTTTGTAGTGACTCTGATTTGCATCTCCCCGATGGTTACTGATTTGAGCACCTTTCCTGTACCTGTTGGCCATTTGAATATACCCGTTGGGAAAATGTCTATTCAGGTCTTTTATTGAGTTGTCTTGTTTTGTTTTGCTATTGAATTGCATGAGTTACTTACGTATTTTGATATTAGACTTGTGGTTTGCAAATAGCTTCTCCCATTCCATAGGTTGCCTTTTCATTTTGTTAGTGGTTTCTTTTGCTATGCAGAAACCTTTTAGTTTGACGTAGTCCCATTTATTTATTTTTGCTTTGTTGCTTATGGTTTAGGTGTCATAGCCGTGAAATCTTTGCCAAGACCAACTCAAGGAGTTTTTCCTTGTGTTTTCTTCTAAGAGTTTTATGGTTTCAGATTTTAGATTTAAGTCTTGAATCCATTTTAAGTTAACTTTTGTGAAGAGTTTGTCTTTTAACTTGCAACTGAGGGAATCTTCTCCAAAGCCAGGGCATGTCCAGTTGCTATATCGTCCAGGGTGCAGGTGGCCATATAGAACACTGACTGACCCATACACAAATGTCTCTGTGTAAATTAGAAAAATGTGCCCACTCTTGATAGATGCAGCCCGGTGCTGAGGTATGTGGTCTGGCAAACAGCACACAAACTGTGTACTTCAATCCCACTCTCCTCCTCGGCTGGCCACACTTGCACAGGACTGACCCTGCATGCCTGAGTGTGGCAACCCTGATCATGAGCTGGAGCTTCCCAGGGTTCATCCCAAGAGGCCTAGGCAGTGGAGAAAGAAGAGGATGTTTTCTGGTCTCTCATTTCTTGTTTTGTCCTGGATACAAGAGAGAAATCTGAGCTTATTTTACTAAATTGGAATTACTTAATATGAACTCCTTGGATTCTTAAGGCTCCACAGACAGTCTTCTGTAAGTTTCTCTAAATCTTCCAAAATTTGGTTAGTTTTTGTAAGCATGGGTTTTCTTACAAAAAGATTTTATATCTTTCACCAGCTTCCGAGGGATCTGTAACCCCCAAAGGCTAAAATTACTAGTCAAATATCCATTGTAATCTAAGGATTAAACCAATGAGCACAGAAGAGAAGAAAAAAAAAACATCTGATAAGAACTTGTTCTTTATTTCACTTTATTTGGCACTGTCCAATGAGCATGATATAAACATATAATATTTTGTGAACAGCTACACGTTTGAGGAAACTTATTCTTACCTGCTTTGCACAGCCTTAGAAAGTAACTCTTGGCCACTCTCAAGTTATTAAATCAATAGATCTGAAAGCACTCCAAAAAGCACAAAAGCTGTTCAAATATGTAGTCCTGTAGAAAAGCTGCCAAAGACCATATGTTCTGGGCAGGCAAAAGGAAGCCCAACTTGGTGGTTAAAACCTCCTGTTTAGGGTCAAGTTTAATTCCCGTTTCTGCCATTAACTAACAAGGAGTTGAGGGGAAGTTTAGGCAACTTATTTAATTTCTCATATGCAAGATAGAGCTGAATAAGAGAACTACCTGTCTCTGTCTCTGTCTCTCTCTGTCTCTCTCTGTGTGTCTCTCATGAATAAATAAATAGAATCTTTAAAAAGATTCTTATCACACAAGATGGCTTTAAGGGAAAGATGTAATAATACATGGGATGTACGTTATATAATCCTTGACACATAATAAAAACTCTATGAAGGTGAGCTGTTGGATATTTATGTTATTATTACTGGCAAAATTGACCTATCAGAAGCAGATTGAGGGCTTTAAAGTTTTTGGTGGCATTTTCCTTTCTGTTGCTGATCTCATTCTATGTAACTTTAGAAACAAATGCCCAGATTCTAAGATAAGATACACATCCCCCCATTACACCTTGGAGATCTGTTAAAATGAATTTAACCTTTAAATAATTTAACAGCTATTAACAATGTACAATGAGTGGGATTTAGAAGATCAGACTTTGACAAATGGGTAGAAAGAGTAAAGATGAGTTGGCAGGAGGTATATATCCATTGGGTGAAATGATGCACAAAGATTAAAAGCAATTTTATTTCCCCTGGATATCAGCTTAAGGGCAGTTTTGAACTTTTTAGGCATTTGGGGGTCATTTTGTATTTAGAAAGGAGTAGTTGGTACACAGGTCTAAATGTTCAGAGAATGTGATACCTGGCTCAGTCCCAAAACCCCTTCCAGCCCCCTGCTGACTCTCCTGTGTGGACAGTGCCTTTTCAATGTCCAGGACATTCTTAAGCCTACTTCCCTAGTCATCTCCCTAGTGATTATAAAAATCACATCCAAGACAATTCAAAATATAATACTTATTTGGAAATCTATAAAACCAAAAATGGAGGCATGACAGAAAAAACACAGGAGTAGGTAAAGGGAAGGAGTAATAAAATTATCATTTGAAAATACCATAGGTAGCTTGACCAGATGGAGGAAATGGATGATGTTTCATAGACCACAGGTCACCAAACTGGGACCAGTGGCAAATTCTTTGAATTCAATCCCATAACAATCAACGAGAGTATCGTGGGGCTGAAAGTACAATGTCTGTTACATTCTTGACCACCTTTTCTTACAAGTTGATTTTTCCAAAGAGAGGAGAAATAAATAGGAGGATTGGTCTTATGGACTCAGTTCTGATGAAGAAGGAGGATTTAATTGTAGAAGAAGTTAAAGATATCTTTAAAGAACATGTCTATATTGCTTTGGAATTTTTTTGATAGCTGAGGAAGAAAAGACATCAAATGTGGAGTCTAGACTTAAGAAAATGGATGGTTGCATTTTACGAAAATTGGGTAGGGAAAAAGCTCAAGAGGATTAAGCAATTCCTAAAACTCAAATTCTGAGTATGCAGCCCCAAAACAGAAGAAAATGAAAGGAAGCAAGATTATATTCTCAAGAATTAGGAATGGAATCAATGAGAATAAAACCTTTGGTATCAACTGGATGTGTGTGCCTTACGTCACCCCAAACCACCAATTTATATGTTGAAATCTAATCCCCAATGTGATGGTATTGGACGGCGGAGCCTTTGGGAGGTGATTAAGTCATGAAGGTAGAGCCCTCATGAGTGGGATTAATGCCCTTACAAGAGAGGCTCCAGAGAGCTCCCTTGACCCTTCTGCCATGTGAAGACGTAACCAGAAGACAGCTTGTATGATTCAGGGAGCAGGTCCTCACCAGACACCAGATCTCTGGTGCTTTGATCTTGGACTTTCTGTGATAAATAAGTTTCTGTTGCTTATAAGCTACCTGGTCTATAATATTTTTGTTGTATCAACCCCAAATGGACAGTAATAGTGGTTGTCTAAATTTTCTTTAGAAGAGAATGATCCCAGAAAGGATGGATTTATGGCTCGAGCACTCCCGGAATAATTACAGTATATTGCTGGATGACAGTAAAGTCACAACTTTCCAGGGCCATTTTCTTTCTGTTTTATTTGTGTTTTAAACATGGAAAATCGTCATTGGTAGGTGGGGATTGAAATATAAGATATATGAATAAATGAAAATGAAACTTTGGCTGTTCTACTTTCTTGGCTCAGACAGCTGCCTTCCAACGACCAGAAGTAATAATAGCTATGATTTATTGAATTCTTACAAAGTTCCAGGCATCGTGCTAAGTGCTTTATATGAATTATCTCATGTAATCTTTACAGAAATTCTTTGGGAGAAGGTATTCATTAATATCCTCACCTTAAATATGATAGAAATTAGGTTTGGAATGTTTGATGACCTATGTCAAGGGAGAAAAATAAAAGTTAAGACAAAACCAATGTTCCAGACTGCTATACAGAAAGAGCTTGCAAATGAAAATGGTCAATTGTTTTCCATAATCTTTGAGGTATTGTGGGAAAAAAAAGAAAAAGAAAAGATGCTTCTTAGGATAGGAGCAGAGCACAAGGATGCAGGAGGAGTGTGTCTGGCAAGGGTTGAACTATAATCAACTTTCTGCTAGTGGGCGAGTAGCATCCCTGCAGAGGGACTGACAGCTCAGAAGAAAGGATTCGTTTTCCTATCTGGTCTATCAGAGGGCGTCCATTTTTCAATCCCTTTGCTTGAAAATAGAAACACCCTAATTTACACAAAAATGCTCTGTGCTCTCGAGGTCCAGGATGAAAAGTAGAATAAATCAATGAAGGGACAAGTGTGAGAAGATTAAAAAGAGAGAAAATATTAATATAGTTTGCAACAAGATGAATCAGGTAGGCTTGGAGAACCAGCAGCCAGTAAGATTGACTTCCATCTTGGGCAAGATTCCTGGAAAGGCTTATTAAGGGTATGATTTGTCTTCCACTGTCTTACTTGTCTGAGGTATTTTTTGAAAAGTTGACAGCAGGGATTACATTAACATGTACACCCACCCTGGCAGAGAGAGCCTTATATGGGCTTAATATGTATGTTTAAAATACATATCTGTGTATGTTTATATTTATTTAAGGTAATAGGTGCTTGATATTTTCTGAAATGAGTAAATGTGTAATATGAGAATAAGGTCAGAATGAGTCCCTATATTGATATAGCTGCTTTCAAAATTAACTTGGCACTAGAATCTATCAGTTCACACAATAATCACAATGATTTCATTCATCTTTCTGGTCTCAGATTCAATGTGACTTCCTTAGATGTGACTTCCTTAGATAAATCTTGTTATTTTTTTTAAGTTTTTGTTTATTTACTCAAGTAATCTCTACACCTGATACGGGGCTCAGGCTCACAACCCCACGGTTAAGATTTGCATGCTCTTCCAGCTGAACCAGCAGGCACCCCCTTGTTATTCTTGCTTAAAGCACCCAAATTTGAGACAGAACATGGAAGACTCCTAACTCTGGGAAACAAACTAGGGGTGGTGGAAGGGGAGGAGGGGGGTTGGGGGTGACTGGGTGGCAGGCACTGAGGGGGGCACTTGATGGGATGAGCACTGGGTGTTATTCTGTATGTTGGCAAATTGAACACCAATAAAACAAATTTATTATTTAAAAAAAGCACCCAAATTTTTTGTCTTCATTTCACTCATCACAGGCAGTAATTTATGTACACTGGTGTGCATTCACTTAAGGCTGTCCCACCATAGCAGTGGCTGCATCTCGCAGGCTATTTTTTTTAAAGAGTTTATTTATTTATTCATGAGAGACACACAGAGAGAGACAGAAACAGAGACAGAGAGGCAGAGACACAGGCAGAAGGAGAAGCAGGCTCCACCCAGGGAGCCCGATGTGGGACTCAATCCCGGGATCCTGGGGTCACACCCTAAGCCGAAGGCAGATGCTCAACCGCTGAGCCACCCAGGTGCCCTGCAGTCTATTGTTTTACCTTCAACACACATCTGAATGTTCAGCACATAGTAGCTGCCCAATAAAATTTTGTGGAGTTAAAAATATAGATAAAAGAGGAGGGGACATCTCTGCTTACTAGATCAGAAGACCAGTGGGTTATTGCTGCTCTTCTGGATGTCACATTTTAAATGCATATGGACAAAGAGGAGTATATCTTGAGAACAGAGGCCAATCCATTTTGAGAGCTAATCCTGAAAACTAGAGAGGAGAATTGATTCTAAGTTCTATGAAGAAGTGGAGTCATTCAGCCCATTGAGAAAAGTCTGAAGGTAAGAAGTAGAGACATGACAGTTGGCTAATTGTCTACAAGTATTGCAAGGGTCATCTCTGAAGAAATGAGCATTCCCTACACCACACACACACACACACACACACACCTAATTTGTCTCTAGGGAGCATCCTAGGACCAGTGTTGACAATGATAATTCTTGGAAGATAAACATTTGACATCAGGGTAAAAAAGCATCACGTTTAGTAGTTAAATCTGCCCCCAAATAGAATGCATAACTGCAGGAAGTCTTCAGATCTTCCATTAGACACACGGTGGGTATGTTAGAGTTGGCATAATTAAGAAATTCCATGCAAGTTGGACCAGCAGGAACTGGACAGCACTGGAGAGTTCTGGCTCCCTATGGCTGCCTTGAATTTGTGTGGGCTGGTCAGACGAGCTTTGGCTTCTTCTAACCAAAGTTAGAAGTGCTGCAGAACTTTGCAGAAATGAGTGTAAAATCCATAGTTCTTAAACTTTGATCATCCGTGACACTCTTGAAAGAGTCTAAGTGGAAAATCTGGCCTATCACGTTAGAAGTATAAAGGGTATGTCACAGAAACCAGAGTGTTTTATAAACTCATAACAAATGGGTTATGATTTAATAACTTTATTTTTTCAAATGGAACATGAGAAATCTAAGCAATTGCTCCAAACTGCCTAACTATTAACCTTGATTTATTGGTAACAAAAGCAATTACCATATTCCTGGTAATGTAAGCCCTGTGTAGACACAGTATTAATATTTATTAAGACATTTTTTTCTATATAGCAAAAAGAACTGAACTATTTTTTTCCCAGAAAACTAAAATTCAGCACATTTGACTAGCAAATAATGTAGTTAAACACAACAATGAGTGTGTAAGAAGACTCTTTATCTCCTCAAACTCCATAGTCCTGGATTGAACAGCCATAAACCAATCTCTTAGGAATAGATGCAGTCTGGCCAGTTGTCTTCATCTTTGTTCACTACATATAGGTCATAGAATGAGTGTTTTGATATTCTGGAAAGTTCTTGTCCTTGGAACAAAGATGATAAAAGTGTCTCAATATTTTATTTTATTTATCTATCATTTATGTTCATTTTCTTCCATCATCCCACACTCCTTCAACCATCACGCCAAGCTCTATTTGGGAAGAGAGCAACAGAATGCCTTTCACAGTTTATGGTATTTGTAGGTGTCGCATTATTATTTTTCTGCTTTATATTTTTTATACTTGTAATTACTAAAAATATCATTTTAATATTCACATCTCATCAGATCCATTTGACTGAAAGCAATGATCGTACATCAGATGATAGTTTGGGGGACACTGGTTTTATTAGTGCACATGATACATAAAAATGCCCTAGATCCTGCAGAGATGTTCTCTTCTCAATTACAATTAATATTGCACAAGCCCTCTTGCCAATTTTTCTCAACTCATTTTTTTCCCTTCAAATTCCTTTTTAATCTTGCTTCTTTCCCACAAATTATGAGGCAAACTGGCTGTGCTGAGGCAATCTCCACTACCAATAAATCAAGGGTTCCCATAAAACTGTACAATTTCTTGCTGATGGCACTTGAAGAAGAAAGTTATTAAATCATTATTCATTTAATATGAATTTTTAGGATGCTTTAATACTTCTCACTCTATACTTTGCCTAGTACAGTCATGCTGTAGGAATCTAGATAGTGTATAGAAAATATGGGCCAAATCTTAGTGACTTACAGGGTTTAATAGTTGGTCTGCTGTTGCTAATTACAGAACAGATGAGCCGCTAACTTTCAAGAATGCCCGTTTTCCTTTAACTGCAATATCCAGGGCCGGATGCCACAATGGAAAGATGGACTGGAGTCCGGGAGTGCAGCTACAACGCCCTTGCTTGGTTATCTCACGGAGAGGGGCTCTCTTATGCATCTCTGCACTCCCATGGTTTTGTCCTGCAGCTTGTAGGTGCTTTGTGGTTAATGAGATGAACGTAATGCTTAGTCATGAGAGGGAGGGAGAGACACAAACCCATGTCTACGAAGAAAGATACTCATCTTTGCAGACAAGTGAGCTGATCCCTTGCGTCCCTCGGAGGTGGAGTGGTGAGAGTGTTGCGGTGTAGTAGGCTCTGCAGCTGGGACGAGGATTCTTCTCCATAGAACAAAGATTGGTCTCTGAAAGTACTTGAGGCTGTGACAATCCTGAAGCATGAAGTTTCACATTTTATTTGTAGCACACAATTAGGAGACCTGAAAGGATAGAAAGCCCTGGCCCAGGACTATATTTCTATAAAAATCTGCTCTATTGTAAACTTCAGGGGTATGTGTGCTTCTCTGTGGACTGAAAGAAAATGTCTCAGAAGCTGATTTAGTTTTTAGTCCTCCAAAATTCCTCTTAGGAAACTGTTGCCCAAGGCGCTGCATGAATGGTGACCTGCTGAATGGCATGTGTTGAGTAGGAAATCCAAGAAAGTTGATTTTTTTTCCCTAAGTATTGTGTACAGACCATGAGGACTTTTACAACTATCACGTCTACTAACAATGATCTGAACACCAGGGGATATAGGTTTATTTACTTAACTAGCCACAGGGTAGGATCACCCAGTGAGAAGGCTGCAAGGAGAAAACTTGAACCCAAAGTATCAGTCCCATTTAGGGACCAGTACCTAAAACTTTACCATTACAAATTCATTTTTTTTGCCTTAGGCATCATGCTGTTCCTCTAGTTTCCTTTTTACAAATAGTCCAGATATAGATTAATGTATTAAGTCACTCATTAAGACCTTAGGATAACAGTTTGTCACATCCACAAGCAACAGGAAAAGCTCAGTGCAGCGGTGGGGGATTAGGGAAAGTTCTAAATCAAAAATGATTTTCTTTTTTGCCTGGGGAACCCATCTGTAAGCACAAATTTTACAGATTCTCTCATCTCAGAATTGCTTCATCTTTCTTTACATTTATTTTTTTTTAAGATTTTATATAGTTATTTGGGTGGGGGGCAACAAGTGGGAGGAGGGGCAGAGGGACAAGCAGACGCCCCATGCCGTCCCAGGACCCCGAGACATGACCAGAGCTGAAGTCAGATGCTCAAGAGACTGAGCTGCCCAAGCTCTGACCCCAGAATTTCTCTATCTTATTGATAGGGTGGGAAGTCTTTGTGTCGGGCTTTCCAGAGCACTGTAGGATGTCTAGCAGTATCTATCCCTGCCCTGTACCCACTTGATGCCCTAATCCAGTTATGACAGAAAAAGAAAAACAAACAAACTGCTCCAGGTGTTGCCAGATGTCCCCTGGGGAGGGCAAAAATCCTGTCCCACTGAGAACCAGGGGCCTAATGTAAATTGTAATGAGCAAGACGTTCAGGGCAGATGTCGTGTAAGGGATTTCCTCCCATAGATGGGGCTCTCGCTCAACAAAGTGCTTCATTAGCGGTGGCAAATCTGACCAGGAGGAACCCTGCTGGCTCAGTGGCCTTCAGCAGCGGCAAACCCTCCCGTGGTTTTGGTCTTGGAATCAGCAGGAAGTGGCAGCACTGGAGAGTTCTGGGCTGCGAAGGCTGCCTCGACGCCCCACAGGGGGATCCTGCGGATGGGGGGGCCAGCTGCCCCGTCCCGCGTGAGCCCACGGTTGGCGCCCCATTGCCCACTGGTGCCTTCAGCCTCGAGAAAAGCGTCCCCTGTTCCCCTGCACTTTGTGTCTCTGCGTTGCTTTCGTTGCTTCACGTGGCCCGTGTTACACACCTGTTACACACCTCACTGCTGCCGGCTGGAGCCGAGTATTTCCAGCGGGTAGCTCCCCTGACAGACGTTCTTCGTGCTTGTAGGCCAAGGAGTCAATGTTAAGTCCGGGAACAGAGGTGAGGGGTTGAGACCCGTAGCCTTGAGGTGAGAGGCAAGTCCTCACACAGTGTCCTGTGACCCAGAGGGAGAAGGGCCACTCTGTGGGCCCTCAGAGTGATGCTAAGAAAGCCTCCATCTCTTTGACGCTTGGCTGGAATCCTATGAAACTGGTTATGGATTATTCAAATTGCAGCTCTCACGTAGCAGCTCAGGACAAGGTCGTGCTACTGGGACACAACAGGGATGCTCTTGCACCGGGGCCCGAGGCAGTCCCAGTGCCCTTCTCTTCCACTTGGTGAGCGAGCAGGTGGATGGGGACACGATAGGAGCTGACAGCCCCTTGATTTGTCACTAGCAGCAGTGTTTAGTGTCAGGACTGGAGCTCCTCGTACCCGGGATCTGTTGAGGGCACCGCTTACAGACTTCATGAGGACTCCCCTTGTGCAGATAAATACCCGGAGCCCGAGGTTCAGGCCCCTGGAGAACCTTCCTCAGATCCATTGATTCAGCAAGTGCTTTTTGCAGATGTAAAATTTGCTCCCCCCTGGGCAATGATGTCACCCCCAGACGCCAGCGCTGAGAATAGCCCCACCTGAAAGCACCTAAGCCCACATGCGGGACGCTGTCCTGCTTGTCAACACTCCAGAATCTCGTCTTCAGAGCCTCTCTAGGGACCTTTCTTCTTTGCAGCAGCGGCAGTTCCTTGGGATGGGAGCTCTACCTTTACCTGCTCCCGAGGAGTTCAAGCAAGCAAGTTACGCCCGGCCTGCTCTCCCGAATGCCGCCCACCCTCCACCCCCAGCGGGGACAGATGTGGGAGTTTTGCAAACTGAGGAAGGAGCCACATTTAGGCTGAGGGGGCTACTTGGATGCATATTCTTACAAATCTCCTCGGAGGTTTCTCGTATGTGCTACTGTCCTAGACCCGTTGTCTTGACACAGATTCTCCACCCTGGCTGCACATGGAAACCACGTGGGATAGCCTGGGAAATGCTGCTGCCTAGGGCCCCACCCCTACGGATTCTGATTCCATTGGTCCGGCATGGGGTTTGCTCTGTGGGAACGTAATGAATTTTATATCAGGGGTCCTCAGTCCTGGATGTAAATTAAAATTAGGTAGGGACCCTTGAAGTGTCTTGATGCCTAACCCTTGTCCCAGACCAATTAAAAATGAATCTGTAGGCTAGAGTCCCAGCATCAGTAGATTTTTTTTTTTTAATTCCTTAATGTGTTTTAGTGCATAGGTAAACTTGGGCCCCTGGGGCAAATTCTATTACTTTCAGGTGGAGACAGTATATACCAAGCAATCAAAAAGGCAGAAAGAGTAAGGAAAAAAAAAAAAAGGTCAAATCAGGATGGTTCTTGGTGCATAAGGAATCAAGAACCAAGCATTTCTCCTGGAACTTTTGAAAAGGCGTGTGTGTGTGTGTGTGTGTGTGTGTGTGCAGGATAGGTTTTGTAGAGTTGCATGAACAGGAGTAAGACACTCTTGATTAAGAAAAAATACATTCTGCACCACGAACATCTATTAACACCTCCTACGTGCCAAATGCTGTCAAGGAAATAAGGTAAGGCTAGAGCCTCTCATGCTTCAGAAGCATACAACCTCAGAGGCAATGTTGCTTTGACAGGCCTACTAGAAGCCGAGGGAAGCATAACAGAGAAAGGACCTAATTCTGGCTCATGTCTCCAGATTTGTCCCTCGTGTGATCATAGGGAAAGTTCAATACCTCTATAGGCCTTTGTTGCTCCCCCGTAGAGGGTTCACGTAGATCGGAATGGCTCCTCCTGCATCCTCCTCTTCTCTATAATTCCTCCTCCAGAGAAGCTCCCTACCATTTCTTTACTCCACCTATTCCGTACCCATCAGTGTCCCAGCATCCAGACCCGTTCCCAAGTCCCCCCTCCACCTCCCCCATGTGATTTATCCTGTCATCTTATTTCCTGTTCCCTAGGGGCCCTGTTCCCTGAGGTCCCCAGTGAGAGCTGATGAGCCGTAAGATTCTCTACAGGTGAGGTGCTAATGGATAAAAATGCCGTATCTGGTTTCCTTCCCAAGGATGAGCAGTCAGGAGCAACACATCCGGAAAGTTTATTTCCTGACGGGCTTGGTGAAATATGTAAGAACGACAAGGACTTCTCTGTGGAGCTCGACGACTGACTGCTAAGAGAGAGCTGCTCGTTGAGCCCGGGAAATGCCTGCAGGAGGGACCCTTCTGTGACCTCATTCCAGGAGGCCTGGGTCCCACGGCGAGGAAGGAATGGGTCTTCTTTACTCTGCCCTGATTTATTAATGTAAGAAACTTTGTAAGGTTAAAACCTCAGAAACTTTCCTTTGAGAATAGTAATTAATTTTCAAAGACATCTTTTATGAATTGAACCAAATCCAGGGCACACGGTGAGGAAGAATTTTTAGAAACGGTGATACCGTGGCTTTTTACTGAGGTGATGGAAAATACTATTTAGCTCAATTACCTATCAGCCCAAAGATCTTGCACTGCCTTGTTCATAAAACCTCCTGTGTTATTTTATTTATTTATTTATTTATTTATTTATTTATTTATTTATGTATTTATTCATGAGAGACACAGAGTGAGAGAGAGGCAGAGACACAGGCAGAGGGAGAAGCAGGCTCCATGCAGGGAGCCTGATGTGGGACTCGATCCCGAGACTCCAGGATCACACCCTGGGCGGAAGTCCTGTGTTATTCTAGCAAGAAACAATCACCCTTTTCTCTGAAATACAGAGCTAAATTTATATCTGAGATTAGAGAAATCTATTTGCATTTTTAATAATGCATTTTCTCCTCATATGATATTTATTTAAGTATATATGTTATTTTTTTTCAACTAGACTGTAAACTCCTTAAGGGGAGATACCACTTCCTGAACAGTATCGAGCCCAACGTGAGGCCTGCATATTGGCAGCTCCAAATGGAGGCATGAGTTTATGTTTGTGCATTAAAATAATATGGGAAGAAAGCATCAAATCTTAGCATGTATATTATGGGAAGACCATCATAAACATTAATTGAATTTGCTTTACTCACATATCATAAAATTGTGAATGATTGGCTCCTGGGCATCTACAAGAAGACCTTCTACAGTATAAAGAAGCGCTCAGTGTCCATGGGGGTAAGAATCAAGGTATCGGCCAGCTTGAGGTCTCCTCCGGAGGGTCTGGGGAAATGTCCACCTTATCCTAATGACTTTTCTCAAGCTCTCAGCTCCTAGAGGCTGCCACATGCCTTGCTTTTGTGACTCCTTTCATGTTCAAGTCAACAAAGGTGCATCAAATCCTTCTCAAGCTTCAAATTACAGACTTCTTTGTCGCTGACTTCTAACCCAAATTCATTTGATCAAGGTCAAGTCCATCTGGATAGTCTCCGTTCATAAAGTCACTTGTGCCATGTAAGATGGCCTAGCATGGGACTGAGATCCATCACAGTCCCACATCCTGGGGATTACACAGGGGGTGTACACCATGGGTTGGACATCTTGGGAGCTACCTTGGGTTTCTGCCTATCACAGTACTCCTTCAAAAAGCTTGGCTAAGAATGGAAAAATACTAAAATAGATAATCTTTCAGAAGGATACGGGAGTGAGTTTTTTTGAATCCATGGTCAAGAGCAAACCTTGAGTATTATTTATACACTGAGAAAAGAGAAAGGATCGAGAAAAAGGATTAAAACTCTAGGAGAGTGGGGACAACTGTATAGGGAACTGAGGAGATGATCTCCTGAATAACAAGATTAAATTCAGAGGAAGGACTGCCTCCTCCTCAGAGGATGGAAGAGAGATTGAGGGTGAATGTGGAACTGGGAAATTTTGTGTGCAATGGCAGGAAGTTGATGGAATATTTTCAGGTGATTTCAGTGCCTTCTCCAAGAGGTAGGAGGGAGGTGGGCAGCCATACGGATAGGATGCATAGCATCAGGGGGATGTTGAGAGAGTGGATATTAGAGACAGAACTTGAGATGGCTGAGCCAGGGTGTCCACAGGTGCTTCAGGGATTGACCAACCCACCTGTAGAGAGCTGAAGGATGCTGGAGCTGCCTCATACCTATTCATGAGTGCCTATTACGTGCACCTCTTCCCAGCTCTGTGCTCAGTGACATAATGCTGGTAGCTTGAAATCGGCCACCACGGGGCTAATTTATTGCTCGGAAATTGGCAAACACTACAGTTAAGGCTTTTAAAACAGAGCTGGTGGTTAAATCTGTACCAGCAACCAGTGCTGCAGGGACTACCATTTTGATTCCAAAAGCATCAGGCTGCATTAAATTGCTTCTGTTTATAAACTGCCGGTTCCACGTAGAGGTCACAGGAGCATCTGGATAAAGTGGCAGTTAACGTGAGCATAGTTCACAAGAAGGTGCCCCGATTGCCAAACTACTCAGCTCTCACACCAACTGCATGGACATCAGTAGGAGGGGGAACTGCTGAGAGTGGCCAAAGGAGCAACTGCAAACTCTACTCTTCACAGAACACAGTTTTTAGCCTCAATTTGAAGATTAATCAAGATCCATTATATTGGGGGCATTTTAGGTGTTGAAGCAAATATCAATGGATAATAAAAAAATTTCCTTCCCTCTTCCACTTCTTTCTTTCCTACTTCCCTCTCTTGCCTCCTTCCTCTTTTATTTCTTTTTTAACATTATGTGAGTTTTTAAGACTATCAGGACTTGTTTAAGGAAATCAGGAGAAGGCAAAAGTAAAAAAATTGAACTAGAAATAGAGGGAGATGAGCCACAAAGAGAAAAAAGAAATAAGCAAAGAAAGGTACAATGGGATTGTGAGCGACATTAATGTAACGTCCGAAGAAGAAACTCTTCTAGTGAGGAAATTAAGGTCTACATTTCTTTTAATAATTTTCTAAATTGTCAATGGTCTTCCCAAAACCATTAAGGTGAATACATACTTTGATTCTTTGGTCAAAAAGTCATAACGTCTCAGTGCTGCCAAATATTTGTGAGGCAACCTACAGCTTGACTAGCTCTATTTCAGGAAAAGACATTGAAAAGACCTCTCGATGAGCAGAAAGACGCTCGTGCCGTCCGGCCGTGTCTTCCATAATTCCCCTTGTTTTTTTATTTTTTTTATTTTTTTGTTTTTTTTTTAATTTTTTTTAATTTTTTTTTTTTAATTCCCCTTGTTATCTACTCCGAGCAGCCTTCTATGGGAAGAATGCTGAGTCCAGGGGAAGCAAAAGCAGGCAAAGTACCACAGAATTTTGACTTCTGTACATAATTTTAGCTGTGTTGTTTTTGATGAAAGAAGGCACTAGAAAAGTATAGCAATAAGAAACTTTGGAGATTATCATGAACACTTAAGCTATTCAAAAAGACTTAGGGTTTTTTATTCTCTTTTTACCGGAAGCACTGATTCTTAGAGTCTTGTTAGGGAGATCAACATGAAAAAAATTAACTGTAATTCTATAAGGATGGATTTGATGTTTTCAGAAGTCTACTTCTTGGGACCGACCTAAACGTCAGTCTTAGGCCCAAGTCACCTAGGAGCAAAGGGGCTAAAGTGGTAGAAGGGAAGTCAACTCTTGATTTTCCCCTGTGCCAAAGTAATTGCTTTCCTTGCTCAAGGGACTTTGGGACAGTAACTCAGGAGCATCTTCTCAGAAGAAGAATAAATTTGGATTCTGGACATTTCCTTAGCACTGTCTTATTTGATGGACTCTCTCCCCTTCCCTGCTACGTGGAATGCTTCATCGATATTCTCAAAGGTCACCATGATTTATCATGCGGCTCAACAAATGTATCCAAGTGGAATGTACCAGTGGTTGTATGAATTAAAGTTCATTCAGGATTCTAGATAAATTAAAAGAGACTAAAATTACATTCTCTGTACTGTGGATTTATACAATTGGATCTCCATGAGCAACTTACTACAGCAGTCTTATGACATTTTGAAGAAGTTCATATATTCCCAATAAGGTAAGGAACCAATTCACTGATTCTTCAGCTTGCTTTTTGAGAAAGTCTTAATGACTCTTTGAGCCAGCAGATTATTTAACTTCTGACATTTTAAGGCATGGAACAAGATGAATTTTAAAATCAAGTTTGAATACATGTTGAATAATATCAAAAGTTCCAAATCAAAATAATTTTAAGACAATTCTGTATACAAAAAGAAACACGTAATCTAAACGTGAGACTGATTATTAGCTTTGTCTATCTAGAGGCACATTAAAAATTGAAGCAAAGTAATATACATTAGTTTTAAAGTTATTCAATAACTGTAAAGCAGTTAATAAAAATTTTAATATATGATATAAATACTAATATACTAATACCATCTACTTCACTGTATGGTTTGGAGATTTAAGTAGATTAATATATGTGAAATTTTTAAAAATTATCTCACACATAGGAAATAATAAATATTTAACATTGTTACAGAATGTTTTGTCCCTTCAAAATTCTTCGGTTGAAGCTGTAATTCCCTACGGCACTTGGAAGCGGGATTGTGAGAAGATAACTAGGTTTGGGTGAGGTCATGAAGGTGAGGGTCCTGTGATGGGACTGGTGTCCTTAAAAGAAGAAGAAGGACCAAAGCAGTCACTCTCTTTCTCCACCACGTGAGGACACAGTGAGAAGACAGCTGTCTGCAAACCAGGACGAGGGCTCGCGCCAGGAACAAAGTCATCCGGGACCTTGATCTTGCACTTTCCAGCCTCTAGAACTGTGAGAAATAAATGTATATTGTTTAAGCCACCCAGTCTATGGTATTTTGTTACAGCATCTTGAACTGACCAAGACAAGCATTATCACATATTTAAGAAAATAGAATCCTATTCAATTCTCTTATTTGAGCAATATTGTATTATAATGTCCTAAGTCATTAAAAAGTCACTACTTAATGCCAAATCTCATTATATAGATATGTGAAGTATAAACCATATGCTATTACTACATTGCCAGTATGTCCTGTCTATTAACTATGAATTCCATTAAATTTCTTTGCAAACTCGCTTTTTATTCTAATTTGTACTTGTTATCTCGTAATTGGGCCGCAACTATCTTGGAAACTATTTTCTATCCCAGAGTTTCTAATTGCCTTTTATTCATGTTCTTCAGTCTGGGCCGATGGCTCTGTAGCAGGATGAAAGAACAATACTGTTTCTCACCACATTTTTGGGTTAGATGAACATTTCCTGAATCCTTCGTGGTCTTCCTTGGTTTACTCTGCTGAAGTACATCCTGATCCAACTTCTAAGAAAGGGTATATGTAGCATAAACTTTCTAAATCCATATATGTCTGAAAAAGTTTTATTAGACACTCTAGCTAAGAGTTCTGGCTTAAGAATTTTCTTCAATTCTATTTTTATATCTTACGTATATTGATTATTTTTTCTCTCAGAGAACTTTTAACATGATCTTTTCATTTTCCATTTAATAATTACAGCATTTGGAGAAACTTTCCAAATGTAAGACACTTGTATCCTTTCAGTTTCTGGAATTTTATTTTTTAAATCTCTTTGAAAATCCCTCATTTTTATTTTATACTCCCTCCCCACCTCCCTCCTTTCCCTCTTCTTCTCACTTTACTCATCCCCCCCCCAATAGTTAGATGTTGGAATAAATAGCATTTTGTCAGATATTATCTGAATATTATACATGAATAACATTATGTTATTAATGAACAATAGATGACATCATCCTAATGTTATCTTATTAGATAACATTTCTATTTTCAGGTAAGCAAAAACAGGGTTTTTTCAATAGAATATAGCTTTGAACTTTCACATAATAAGAAACCTAGAGGTAAGAAGTCAAGGCCTGGTATGGCAATTCCACAATGCCGTGAAGATCTGGGGCCATTCTCTTTTCTTGAGCCATCATCTTTAGCATGTACCATTCACTGTCACCCACCCATGGTGGTTGCTTCTTCTCCAGAAATCTTTCCTGTGTAGGGAAGAGTGAAGAAGAAATGGAGAAGCCATCGAAAGCCTTCATATATATATAATCTTAAGATTTTATTTATCTATTTGACACAGAGAGAGAACACAAGCAAGGAGAGCTGCAGAGGGAGAAGGAAAAGCAGGCTCCCCACCAGGCAGGGAGCCCGACGCAGAGCTCCATCCCACAACCCTGAGATCGTGCCCTGAGCCAAAGGCAGAGGCTTAACCAAATAAGCCACCCAAGCACCCCTGAAAGTCCCCTTTAAAACAAATATTAATAAGGTTGAAATGGAGAATGAATTTTGAGTAGGCACCTATAGTGTTTGCTGGAGACTTTTTTTAAGATTTCATCTATTTATTCATGAGAGACAGAGAGAGAGAGAGAGAGAGAGAGAGAGAGAGAGGCAGAGACACAGGCAGAGGGAGAAGCAGGCTCCATGCAGGAAGCCCGACGTGGGACTCAATCCCGGGACCCCGGGGATCACGATCTGAGCCTAAGGCAGACACTCAGCCACTGAACCACCCAGGCGTCCCGATTGCTGGAGACTTCTTGATTTCATCTCTATGTCCCTTATCATATCTGCCATGATAATGGCCCCCATGTCTTTTTATTCTTGTAGTTTTCCTTCAGTGTATTTTCCAACCCTTCTATTGAATTTTTAAAAATCTGATCATGATTTTAACTTGTTAAAGCTCCTCTATTCTTGTTTTATGAGTGCAACATTTTTTTTTTCATATTTCTCTGAAGGACTCATTGAAGGATTTAGGAAGTGTCCTTTGGGTACATGGAATTGTCTCTGTTTGCTATAGCTCCGAGTTTTGTATCTTGATCCTTCTCTTTCATGTCTTGGTTTTCCTCAAATGTCTAGTTATTTTGGTGATGTCATAGTAAAGATGTGGTTGGGAGTGCTGCACGGAGCTGGGGCATTTCAATCAGCAGGCTATTCTAAATATAGAATGCTATCTCTGCAGCCCAGTCCCTAACCCCCCAACCCTGCATCCAGCACAACCATACTTAGACGCACCTGGAGTCCATTCTCTTTTCCTGTTCTTGGCATTTACTTCATCCAGGGCCAGATGCAAGCAGGATTGGAGAATGAAGAAAGAATAGATTTAGGAAACCTGATACTAACATATTTGAGAAATGCTATATTTGATTTTTCTCTTGGAACATAGATTCATATCCTCCTTGATCTTTGGGATCTTTTTTGATCAAACTCTTACAGAGCTAAATTAGAGATAATTCAACTTAGGAAATCAGAAGCAAAGTGAGGGGGAAAAAGTAATAGCATTTTACATCCCCCGGTGAAGGCATTTAGGATAACAGCCAGAACCTGAAAGTGCTTGAGTCTCACTTGAAGTTAATTTTGGTATAAATAATCAGGGAGCGCCTCTCATCCATCTAATTTGTACCCTATTATCACTCCATATAATTTGTTTTTTCTGAAGAAGCAGTAGTGATTGAGAATGAAATGTAAGATAATTTTATTTAATTCTCTTTTGCAAGTAAAAATTATGCTTTTCTATGAAAAAAAAGAACCATCCTATTTTGAAATGCCTTCTGAAGTGTTAGCTAGCCACTATATATTGTGTTTAATTGCAGCATGATTATGAGTAGGAATGTCAAAACTGGGGTGATTTATGATGTTAAAGAATGAAATCTTTGTGTGCTGTTTTCTTTTTGTCTATTTCAAAGTATCTGGTGAAAATGTATTCTCACAATATCATGCTGAATGGACTTCTAAGCTTTTTGCCAGAGATAGGAAAATGTTTTCTATCAAGAGCCAGAAACCTCACACATGCTATATCAATTTAAGGTTTACATGAAGAACAGTCATCTTTTTTTTTTTTTAAATTTTTATTTATTTATGATAGTCACAGAGAGAGAGAGAGGCAGAGACACAGGCAGAGGGAGAAGCAGGCTCCATGCACCGGGAGCCCGACGTGGGATTCGATCCCAGGTCTCCAGGATCGCGCCCTGGGCCAAAGGCAGGCGCCAAACCGCTGCGCCACCCAGGGATCCCAAGAACAGTCATCTTAATACAGCTTTAGCTTTTTATTTTGAAAGAGAGAAAGTTTTCAAAAGTTTAAGTAGACAAGCTATAAAACTTGATAATATCAGTTATTTAAAAATATACTTCAGTTCTATACTATGTATTAACATAGTGCAGAGGGTTGGGTGAAGGAAGGAGAAGAGGAAAAAGAGACAGATGGGAAGAGGAGAGAGGGAACAGATTCAGAGACCGGTGAGAACACAGAGAAGTTCAATGGATTATGAAGTGTGAAACTATTTTTGTTACATGATGCTGTCTCCTTGGACTGAGTGTCTATTAGCAGCACCTTCTGAAACATTAATTTATTAGCATCTGTTCACACATCCTTAATTATTCTTTATTCTCTTTTTAAAGGATTTTATTTATTTATTCATGAGAGACACACACACACACACAGAGAGAGAGAGAGAGAGAGAGAGACAGGCAGAGGGAGAAGCAGGCTCCATGCAGGGAGCGCGATGTGGGACTTGATCCCAGGACCTCCAGGTCACACCCTGAGCCAAAGGCAGACGCTCAACGGCTGAGCCACCCGTGCGTCCCTATTATTCTTTATTCTAAAATGCAGTGAACGGTCACAGGAGCTCTCCACGGAGGTCACTTTTTAAGAGTAGTATTATCATAACTGGGGAAATTTTATTAAGGAGATAGCACCTAGACCCTTCCTTTTTTTTTTTTTTTTTTTTTTTTTAAGGTAAAACTACAGACTTAATCAGATTTCATCATTTTCAAACTGGTGTTCCTTTCGGGACCATGATTCAATCCAGGATTCCACACTGCCTTTAGTTTTCATGTCTCCATATTTTCTCCCAGCCTGTAATGGCTTCTCCCCTTTGTCCTCCAGGACCTTGACACTTTCGAAGCATATTGGACAAATATTTTGCAGAGTGTCCTGTAATTTGGATTTGTCTAATTTTTTCATGCGTGGATTAAATTTGTGGGTTTTTTGGCAAGAATGTCACTGAGATGATGGGTGCCCTTTAGTGTACCGTACCAGAATGTGTCTCATTACTGGGGATGCTAACCTCCATCACGAGGCTAAGATGGCATCTGACAGTTCTCTCCATCTATAAAAGTATTAGTTCTCCTCTTGTAACTAATAAGTATCTTCAGAGGAGATATTTTGAGATTAGGCAAATGTTGTCTTCCTCCTCCAAGGTTTGGAATTCCTTGGTAGGTCTCATCTGCAGCAACTTTTACTGTTGTGTTCTAATGGCGTATTCCTTCTCTTTCTTTCCTTTTTAGAGAGGGAGAGAGTGCGTGCACACACCTGCACTTGCGCAAGGAGGGGAGGGGCGTGGAGCTGGATGTGGGCTGGATCCCACAACCCTTGGATCATGACCTGAGTCGAAATCAAGAATCAGATGCAACCAACTGAGCCACCCAGGCGCCCCTTTAGAGGTATATTCCTCTTCTTGTCTTTCCTTCTACACGAACTGATTGGAAGAGCTGTCCTGCCTCACTTCTTTATTTATCCGATTATTTTTTGTGTCATTATGGACTCATGATGGTTTATTATATTCTGTTTGTTACAATCTAATCTGTCATTATTTATTTTGTTACTCAACTTGCTCCAGCTCTGGATGTTGGAAACTCCTTGAGGTTGACTTCTTTTGACATGCCCCCACCCTTTATTGAGCACTTCTCTACTTTCTGGCCCTACAAGATGCTCTGGGCTCATCCTATATTTTTTTCTGCCTCAGCTTTGAAATCAGTTATGTCTACAAGGAGTTCAGGTTTCTTTGATTGGAAATTGGTGTTAGGAACAAAGATCTGGGTTCTGGGAATGTTTATTATTACTGGGATGTCATTGCTTCTAGACTTCATTAGTGCTTTTGCTGATACCCTGCTGTCCTGATTAATGTGGGTTTATATTGGGACTTGAGTGTGAGTGTTCCAGCTTTGTTCCTTTTCAAAACTACTTTGGTTATTCTAGTTCTTTTACCTTTACATGTGAGGATCTACAAAACAACCTACTGGGATTTCCACTGGGTTTGCATAGATGAATTTGAACCGAATTGACATCTTAACAATATCAAGCCTTCCAGATCTTTATTTTTTTTTCTTCTTCAGATCCTTACTTTTTTACAACTCTGATTTCTATACAAGATTCAAACCAGTGCATGGAAACCTATTTAAGGTAGTTGAGGTCAGGAACCAACCCTATGCACTAAAACCAGACCATAACGTTAGGCAATCCAAGAGTTGGTAGGAAGCAGTTTACATAGTCATTTTTAATATGATTCTCTCCCAAGCCAGTAAAGGATAGAGTAAAGGAAAGAAGAAAAAGATTTCCATATGGTAGCATAGTAAGGCAACTGATAGCAGAATTTAGTTATTTGCTTCTAATGCCCTTGATAACATCCACACCAGATGTCCTGCCAAATCTGAAATACTGTAAAAATATTCTTTATTTACAGAACCATAACATTTCTTTTCTGCTTTGTAAACATTGCAAGAATGCTTCCTGTTCCTTTTCCTTTTTTTTTTTTTTAAATCCAACCTCCTATATATATTTGAAGGAAAAAAAACCCTAGGGTAAGACAAGACAGGAGTGAAATTATTTTTCCACTATAAATTTATCATTTGTAGAACCACCTTGGATTTCATTTATCACAGGAAAGTTAGAATAATCATTCCCAGTGCATCCATTATGGTTTGGAAACTACAGAAAAGTAGCATATGGTCTTTTAAAGCCTGTTTGTGTTTGTATTTTTGAAAATTAATGTATTCACTGACATCTTTTAACAATTTCTCATTATATACAGGTTGGAAGGATGCTTGGTGGGGAGAATATAACTAGGTCTCTGTGGTGGTTTAGAAATTAGGCATACAAAGGCAAAGATAACCCCAAAAAGTTTAACAATTAAACTCTATAAAAGACAAACTGGTATAATCATTTCTAGAAGTCTGTGTTTCCAATTATATCTTTGTGGAAAGCTTCTGATGAAGTAACTTATGTTGTGCTATGGTAGATACGTCCTTGTGATTTTGGCTGCTGGTTACCTTGGCCTAGAAAATAAAAGGACAAGATGAGATTTTGAAGAAAAGTCACTTTTTGATAGTGGACTTTACTATTAGATTATAAAGTTTTGTTTATTTAACATTTTTACTGTGACAAAATACATATGACATAAAATTTACCACATTAACCATTTTTAAGTGTACAGATCAGTATGAAGTACACTCATGTTGTTGTGCAACCATCACCACCATCCATCTTCAGAATGCTTTTTATGTTGCTAAATGAAATTCTATACCCATTAAACAATAATTCCCCATTCACCCTTCTTCATACACCCTGGCAACCACTGCTTCACTTTCAACCTCTATGATTTTGACTACTCAAAGTAATTCTTTTTTTTTATTAAGATTTTATTTATTAATTCATGAGAGACACAGAGAGAGGCAGAGACACAGGCAGAGGGAGAATCCAGCTCCCTGTGGGGAGCCTGATGTGGGACTTGATCCCGGGACCCCGGGGTCACGTCCTGAGCCATGGGAGATGCTTCACCACTGAGCCCCCAGGTGTCCCTGTATTGAACATTTTATTAATATTTTTATGCTGAATATATATATTAATTGAACCTTTTTATTAATATCTTCCCTTTTCTCTCTCAAATTTTTAAAATTTAAGGTCTGTTTTGTCTGATAGTTCAGGCTCTCTTGTTCTCATTTGGATACTATTTGCATGCAATATCTTTTCTCATCCTTTCACTTTCAAACTATTGATGTATTTGGATTTAGAGTGAGCCTCTTGTAGACGGCATGTTGTTGGATCATGCTTTTGTATCCATTCTGCCAATCTCTGTCTTTTGATTGGAGAGTTTAATCCATTTATATTTAATGTAATTGCCAATAAGGAAGGACTTCTGCCATTTTACTATTTGTTTCCCATATGTTTACAGCTTTTTTGTCCCTCATTTACTATTTTACTGACTTATTTTGTGGTTACTTGAGTTTTTACAGTGAAATATTTAAATTCTTTCTTCTTTTCCTTTTGTATATATGCTATAGCTAATTCCTGTAGTTATCATGGAGATTATATTTAATATCCTAACGTTTCAATACTATAATGTGAATTTATACCAGTTTAACTTCAATAATATACACAAATCCTAAAACTCTGTTCCTTTACAGCTCTTTCCCTGCCCTTTTCAGTTGTTGGTGTAACAAAATTATATCTTTATACATGTGTATATAAGGTAGATGGTACTATCATTCCTGTCCTCAAGGAGCTAACAGATGAGAGGATGGTGGGCAGTTTGCAAATGTCAAGGGGACACTAAGAAGTTCAGGTTTCAAGAGGAACACAAAACTGGGGAATCAATTCTAGTGTGAGGGTATGAAGCCTCCCCAAAAATGAGGCTTAAAATCTAAAAGCATGAGTAAAGATACATAATGAGAGTTTGCTGTGGTTTCTTCATGCTTGTCTATGAACCAGTGTCTATGAACCAGATCTATGAAGTTTTCCATGATAAAACAAGGAAAATATAAGGACCATATTATGAAGCTATTAAATATAAGAGATACTTTATTTTGAGACTGTGTCACTTCTAACTTTTTGTGTTAAAATTTTCTCTCCTAATAACTACTTATATTTGTATGTGTATATGCAGAAGGAGGCAGTAAGAGAAAAAAAGAGAGCGACCAGTAAAGAAATGTTAAGAAAAAAATATGTTGAGAAAGAATGAAACACAGAAAGAAAGAATAATAAATTTGGCAAAATATTAATAATAAAGGAATCTGAATAAAATGTAAATGAGAGTTCTTTGTATTATTGCTGTGAGTTCTCTGCAAGTTTCTTTATTTCAAAACAAAAGTTAAGAATTCCTTTCATTAATGAAAATAGAAGTATAGTAGATAATAGTTCTTTTTATTTATAAAATTAAAAGTTGATAGCATTTTTCATTACTTGTGAAATTTTACTGCCTGTGAATTCCCAATGGTAGATTAGATTTCTTTTGCTTCTCCAGCCAATTACTACTAAGTTGGTGATTTAAAACATAAAAATGTATTGTCCTACAGTTTTGGAGGTCAGAAGTCCAAAATGGATCTCACTGGGCAAAAATCAAGATGTTAGCCAAGTTTTGTTCCTTCTGGAGGCTCAGTGAAAGAATGCATTTCCTTATCTTTTTTAGCATCTAGAGACTATCTTATCCTTTGATCATGGTCCATTGCTCTGTCTTCAAAACCAGCAGTGTAGCATCTTCAAATCTCTCTCAAACTCTGACTCTCCTGCCTCCTTTTTTCACTAATAAGGACCCTATGGTAACATCGCGCCCACCCTGACAATCCAGGATAATCATCCCTCCTGAGGGTCAGCTGATTAGCAAACTTAATTCGACCTTGCCATATGACATAACAAACTCAGAGGTTCTGGGGATTGGGATATGAACATCTTTGGGATACTATTATTCTCCTCACCATGTAGGGAATGTTGGAAGAACATTTTCACTGTGTAGCAGCGGAAAGGTAGACTGTGGTGTGAGGGACACGAGTGGTGAGAAGCCAGGTAGTGCAGAAGCTTTTAGGGCACGTCAAGGATCCAGTACTTTCCCCACTGGGAAACCACAGAAAAGTTTCAACTGGAAGCTGACGTGTTCAGATTTGTATTTATGGAAGTTTACCCTGTCTTCCATGGAGAAAGTAGGCTGGATAAGAATGGTTTGCCACTGGCTTGGGTTATGATCTCAGGGTCCTGGGATTAAGCCTCACATCAGGCTCCCTGCTCACTGGGGAGTCCGCTTCTCCCTCTGCCCCTTGCCCCTCCCCCTACCTGTGATTTCTCTCTCTCAAATAAATAAAATCTTTTTTTATAAATTTATTTTTTATTGGTGTTCAATTTGCCAACATATAGAATAACTAAAATCTTTAAAAAAAAAAAAAGAAAAGAATGGCTTGCTGAATAGCAGGTCACAGAACTGTGTAGTCATTCTAGTGAGAGCTGATGATATGGACTTGGCTGGTGGTGGGGAAAGGATAGAAATAAATTGTGAGCCCTGGGAGAAATGAGAATCTGGAACTGGATTCCCCAGGTGGCAGTGTCATCTTCAGTAATATTAAGGTATTACTTAGACAAAAGAGTTGACAAGACTTGGTAAGTGCCCAGAGGGATGATTAGGGTTGAGGGGGGTTTACCTGTCTGGGTTCAACTGGAGAAGCAGAACGAGTAGGATGCCTGGTTTTTGTGTATGGATTTATTATTTGGAATTGACTTTGCAATTGTGCAGCTGATTAAGGCCAAAGAGCACAGGCAGGCAGGCAGAGAGGGAAGATCACAAGTGGGCTGGAACACCATAGGCATGTGGCTCACAGACAAGCAGTTAAGAAGGAAGATCCAGGGAGAAAGAGACTAACTGCACACTCAACTGCTGTGTGGAGCCACTCGGCTCAGGGAAATCCTAATTTCTCTGTCAAAGACTTACAACTGATTAAGCCAGGCCCACCCAGGATTATCTCCCTTTTGATTAACATAAAGTCAATTGATTAAGGGCTTTGATTACATGTGAAAAGTCCCTCACAGCATCACCTCTAACAGTGTTTGATTGAATATCAAGGAGAAGGTGGTGTATCCTACAAATTGGCTGTTACCTTCCCTCCATCCTCCAGCTCTTAGAAGAGATCTCTCTTATAGCTCATCCAAACTACAAACATATAGAAAAGGGAATACTGGAGACTAGTTCAGCCTGGCCAGGTTGACACATCACAAACCTATCACAGGGAAGGAGCAGTAAAGGATGATCCAAAGACGCCTGATGGAGAGGTGTCTTCATGGACACAATCATGCCTTGAGGCACAGTGCGTTACATGGTGGGGACATCTTTTTCTATTTTAGATCCTTCATTGTTACCTGAACCCAAACAGAAAAAGTGATGATAGGGAGAGTCAGAGCATAGAAGGTACAGCAATTCCAGTTCAATAAGCCTCATTTTGGACATCTCCTCTTTTCCACGGTTTGTTGCGATTCAGTCCCATCCGCCAGAGCTGATGGATGACATGGTGACTAAAACTCATAGTTTTCATCTGGAATTTCATTGGCTGGTGGTGATATTCACACTTCTTGAAGTCTTGGTCTCCTGGACACTCTATAAAACCGGCATTTTACCTCCCTCACCCCTCTGGGGTGTGTGCACAGGAAGCTGGAGCGTGCATTTGAGGATGGTGGCAGTGCATGTCAATGTGAGGATAAGAGGAGATGTAGGGCCACCACCTCCACTTCCTCTTGCATTAGAGCACTCAGATGGACACTCTGGTGTGGCCTCTGTTCATTCTTGGCCACAGACATCCTGTCTTTTTTTTTTTTTTTTTTAAGATTTTATTTATTTATTCATGAGAGACACAGAGAGAGAGGCAGAGACCCAGGCAGAGGGAGAAGCAGGCTCCATGCAGGAACCTGACGTGGGACTCGATCCCGGGTCTCCAGGATCACACCCTGGGCTGAAGGCGGTGCTAAACCGCTGAGCCACCCAGGGATCCCCGGAGGCAGACATCCTTGCATCACATGAGAGAGCATGACTGTGCTTTTTGGTGTCATCATCAGAAAATTACAAATGTACCTAACCCAAGCATCACTTGCTTTTTGGAACCTATTCAATTTAATATCTTAGATAGCAGATTAAAAGTGACTGTAATACTTTTTAATACATTTACTCCAAATTATGGAGTTTAATAATTTTTCAAATTACTGATTCTGAAATTTAGAAAAATGTCTGAAACTCCCATGCATTGAGCATGAACTATGTGCTAAGATTTTTTACACATCTCTCATTTTTTCTCCACAGTCAATCTAAGAGATGGGCATCATCGTCCACACTTTGCACATGAGGACATTGCCTAGAGTCACACTCAGTAAATGGCAGAGTAAGGTGATGAACCTGTTCCTGTCTGAATCAGTGATAATATTTTATATGCAATGACATGCTGTGCATCTCAACCCTCATTGGCAGCCCACTGACTTTCCCCCATAATGAGATTATACATCTTGACATCAATGGTATTCTCTTGCAAATTAAGAGGAAAGACTCTTAACCTCAAGCACTCTATTATTGAAATCTGGCAGTAAATGTGAGAAAACAATACACTAATAGGGAAAACGTAACATAAATGACAAGAACAACAATTAATTGCCTTGTCGAGTACTGTTAGGGTCCTAAAACCTATTGTTTGATTTATTTAGGCATAATTAACTGAGCTCCTGTGATAAATAAAAAGACAATTCTGATGCAAATTCTGAGCTAATGGAGCTTTAGGTCTGAGCAGAGAGAAATGTGATGTAGATTATCAGAGTGTGTGATAGCAAAGGCTGGATACCCTGAGGGAAGAGCAGGTAAGATTTCTCCATGAGACAGAGGACAGGGATCTAGAGGACGAGCACTAAGTGCCATGATGCTGGACTGTCACAGTCTATCTTTCACATCATGAATTTCTACATTTGGAAATACAATCACCCCAAATTTGGGCTCACCGAGAGTGTGAGCATTCAAACTGGCTGCCGTGCCGTGGTATGAACGGGTGCAGTGTAGTTAAATCTAAGTCGATGGCCTTATAAAGGCAGGTCACTCGCGTGGCTTCTGTAGGTGGCCAGCATGTAGTTCAGCTGGTTCCTGGTTTGGTCTGGGTTTGTTGACTATCTTACCCTATTCTCAGGTGGCATCAGCACTTAAATGGTGGTATGTGTGTGAGAGAGAGAGACAGAGATAGAGAGGGCTCAAGATCACAGTAACAGGGCGTAGGGATGAAGGATAATATCGATACGCTCTAACTCCAGACGTGATGTCTGAATTGTAGCTCCTACACCTTGTCTGAATTCCAAATTGTACCCCTAGGTTTGGCCTCTCGCTCTTTCTCACTTGATCTTCGTAGTTCGCCTGCCTCTGTGACTCTGAATATGAATTCACGGCCGCACTTTCCTAATAATAAACTTGCCCATCAAATCGTCGTTAGGGCTTGCTGGCCGGCTCTCCCTCTGGAGCTCGCCTGCCGGTCTGGGGTCTCCCCCCAGCTGTAGCTTGATACCTGGTAGCCCCGCCGGGGAAGGGCTGAGGGCGTTCTTCTTCATCTGATTTTCTGAGACACGGCAGCGTCAACCAGAACCGGGAGCGTTCCTAAAGTGGCCTTGCGCGTCCAGTTCGCTTAGAAGCTGATTTTAAAAATCAAATATTTTCCCTCCCTGCTGATGAAAGCTATTTTATATGTGGTGATCATGCATCAGGGAGGCTTACAGGAAACAAACAGAAGCCACGGTATAAGCATAATATTGACTCCACCACCATAAGTAGAGAGGTTTTGTGTTTTTCTGGGAAAAGTGTTGCTCTCCTAGGGCTCAATCCTTTCCTCAATTAAGGCTACATGTTAAAACAATTACAATAATGTGACTTTGGGAACCCAAAGGACTTGAAGAAATATTCCTTCATTTGTCAGAGGAAAGCTCAGAATTGGGACAAGCCATGCTGCGCATTTCTTCCCAGGAAGAGGATGCAGGGTCATTTGAAAAATCTGCAGGACCTTGCTAGAGAGGGGGATGCCACAGACAAAAAGGAGGGTGCAAATGCGTGCACACACAAGCAGAGGAAAGCACGCTGGCTTATACCGCGCCAATGTGCTTGGGCAAAAATGATGTTCCCCAGGTTCCATTCCCTGCATGGTCTTGAGTTGCGCTTGACCAAGGATGAATTGAAGCCAGCTTTGGAGGCGGTCATGAAAGCTTAGCCACTCTGCTCTGAAGGTTGCTGTGACGTCCTCAGCCTGGCAGTGAGCTTTCCCTGCATGGATCCACTCTGGTGGCTCAGCCCACAATGACTCCCTTCGTCATCCAGCTCCCCTCCGGGACCTTCACTTCTCAGCTTCTCCCACAGTGGTATCAGATCAAATTCCCATAATGAATACCCAGACCTATAACAGAGAGGATGAGCCCTGACTTACACAAGTAACAAGGGGACCAGATGTCTCATTTCCACTCACCTCCATGAACAAAACCTACCCAGGGAAAGCTCTTGCTTAGCTCCGGGAAGAGCAAGAAATTGAAACTTCAGTTCCCAGGTGGTAATGGATCATTGATTGATTGATTGATTCATTCATTCATTCATTCAACAGTTATGTAGAAAGTTCTCAAAACATGCCAAGCACTTTAGGCGGTGAAAGTACAATTACACTCAGAAAGGCTTATCCTATAACTCATTGTCCACACCAGATGTGGTGGAGACTTGCAGGGAACTGTTAGTAAGTATGCCAGAAAAATAGGCATAAGCTGGAACTGTGCTGGACAAATCAAAGCACAGATAAAAGAAACCTGATATTGGCCATCCTGATGCTGACAATCAAGTCAGAAAGACAGGTGATTTAAAAAACTCTCACAAGTAAATGTAGACTTACGAGGATGAGAAGGGCTAAAAAGGAGTCCACAGAGCAGAGACAACACACTGTAGACTGAGGAGATCAA